>NC_065525.1:40049043-40117687 GCF_006386435.1 Epinephelus moara | reverse complement strand
AAACAAAAGTGTTGCATTTATATTTTTGTTCAGTGTAGATCCAGAGAGCTGGGGCGTGTCTTCATGATACTCGAGTCACTTTACAGATCAGGATAAGAAAATCATGAAAGAAAAAAAAAAACCCAAACACATAAGAAGACAGAAACTCATCTTAAAGAAATAAAGAATACCTGAATGGATGTAATGTCCACCATCCAACTCTCCCATCTTTTCAAAGACATGTCCTGTTGCAGTGTAACAGAAGAAGTAATCCTCTCCATCCTACAGATTTCATATACTGTATAATGTCAATCCAATCATCGGCTGTAAGTTTTATCCACTTTCTATAAATGGCTTTCCTGCTGGCTGCACTTAGGATCCAAAATCAATATCTCTCATGAGAGGGAACCTGTCCAAAGACACAATATAGGATCTCTAGCTTCAATAGAATGTCCACATTTTCTTTTTGTAGCTTCAACCTGTCACTCAATTAAGACAGAGGTTTAAAGGGTACATTCCTCTGTGGTGTCTCTGCTGACCACTCAGACATCTGAAACATAAAGCTGATATTAGACAGATATTTTTAAGGCATCACAGTCAAAAAACACTGGTTTAATTTGGGCTGGATTGACAACCGGGCGAAGCCTCAAGGCCTCAGACCCTCAGGGACCTCAGCAGCTCCATCTTCATTATATCAGCTGGTCTGTAATAATTGGATATTGTAGATTTGTTTTGGAAAGTGTGACACTGACACAGATGATCAGCTGTTATGATTCTGTCTGTGGATGGTCCTGTAATAGATTTGTTTTTCATCCAGTGACTGGGTGGTCAGCAGCAGCTCATCTCTGCCCTGCGGCGTCCCGCTGGGTCGATCTGGAAACTGAAAGGAGGATTCTGAAATATTCTGCTGCTTATTAGCCAAATGCCTAAAATGTCAGTGAAGGTATTTTTGGACATTGACAGCTCTGAGGATGACTTACACTGAGGCTGGTCAGGCCTGCAGGTGGTGCTACTGCCATCTTGTGGTCACTGCTTCAAACATCTGGAAGCAAAACTCCTCTGTTAAACCTTCACCTGCTTTACGGAGAGAAGCTTCACCTGCAGCAAACACGTGGGAAAAGAAACTCTGGGAATCAGAGCAGGAGATAAAAAAGGAATAAAGAGCTCTGAGCACCAGCGTTTGACGCTGTGTTGACGAATTAACACTAATTATACACACATCTGGTCCTGTGAGGAGACGAATGTGGGACAGCCTTTAGACACATTTAGTTTATGAGATCCCTGAGAGGAGCAACATGTTGTGTCTCTGATTGATAACAGAAGAAGAAGCTCTAAGAATTTATCTGAAAAAACAAAACAAAACAAACGACTGGCTGTGAGCAAAGAAGCAACATTTAAAAAAGCAGATGGACACAGTGAGGGACGTTCACATGCCTTGATGATCTTCTGCTCATCTCTTGTATAATACATATATCAACTGTTACACGTAAAATGTAACAAGAAAAAAGGTGCAACACTTTAACTCCCTGGGACCGGTTGCACAAAACACCTCAAGTATGACACAGGCTTTATTTCTCTGTAGCTGAGGGACTTACAAAGTTGCACACAATCCCTTTAAGGTTTTCTTGGTTAAGTAAAAACTCATTTACTGCAGTAAAAGTTTCCATGGAGATTGTTTGTTTGCTTGGACTCACGCTTGCACCGCCTGTACAAAACTGTACTGGTCAAAGGAGGAAAAGATGAAACTTCTGGAAGAATACAGTCATGGAAAGAACAAACTACAATGTTTATGTTTGTGTCAAATTTGAAGACATTCCCTCAGGGCCTTCTTTAGATATCGTGAAATTCACAAAATGAGACAGAGATTGATTCAAGGTCACAGTGACCTTTGACTTTTCATGTATGACCACCAAATTCTAGTCAGTTCATGGTTGAGTCTAAGGAGACATTTGTGCCAAATTTGAAGAAATTCTCTTAAGACGGATGAGGTCACAGTGACCTTGAACTTTGACCTTCTACCACCAAACTCAAATCAGTTAATTCTTGACCCAAAGTGGATGTTTGTGCCAAATTTGAAATTCTCTCAAGATGTTCTTGAGCTATCACATGGGAGGGAAGGACGTCCATATGTACATGTGTATGGACAACTTGAAAACATATCGCTATCGCCGACACAAAGGAATAATACAAATTAAAACTTATAAAAATACAAAACTATAATAACTGCTCTAACAGACAGAAACACAAATGTGTTTCTCAGATTTGGAAAAACAAATGAAAATGACACATCTAACTGTTGCTGTGTTTCAGTCTCCAACCTGCAGAAATAATAACAGCACTGTTAAGTCTTTAAATGAAGGTATGAAGAATGACTCAGAGCTGGTTATTTTTGACAGATGGCGTTTATTCTCACCAAGGCATCTGACATTAGAATCGCTACAGAGTCCGCCACTTGGGAATGGCTGCTAAAACTCCAGAGTGGGAACGCCCGGGATATGTGGAACAGGGACAGCATTACAAACAAAACGAAGATGAAAAAAAAAAAAAACTAACCATAGGCCACTAAACACAATCTGCCACATCACTGGAGGAAAAACTCCGTCCAAAGCGTCAAAGCTTGTCAGTCTTCCGTCAATTCTGGTCCTCTCGGCTCTCGTGTGAGACTGCGCTCAGATCAGTGGTCCCACAAAACTAACATTCAGTCAGATTTTTCTTTTAAATACATTGTTTACATACATCAGATATGTACTTGAAGAAACGCCTACAACTGCTGTTTGACCGAACATTCAGAAGTGACAGCACACAAACACGTCGGTTACATGACGGAGACCACGAGCGTCTCCAGGAAGGCCCCACAAGGATCAGAACTGGGAGACAGACGTGGTTAGGCTCACGACACAGGCAGAGTCTGAAGGCCTCTCCTCTCCGAAAACAAAAAAAGAAGATACCATTACACATATATACAAACACGCTGCTCGGTGCGGAGCGGACCTCACCCGGAGTCCATGACAAGAAGCCCTCTGATAGGGTGGAGAGAAGGTGAGCACGTGACGTAGCAGCATGGGAGTTAGACGACGATGACTCAGTAGTGTGGGATTAGTGAGTGTTAACAAGAAGAGCGAACATACGCTTTACATACGATGAAATATGAACAACAAGTGTAGAATATCCTCAAACGCTGAACCTGCTCACATTCACAAAGGATTACGTGTTTCTCAAAGACTGTGGCGGTTTCACAAGTGCTCAAGAGTTCGACATTTTGGGAAACACTTCTGCTGGAGAGTCAGATGAGAAGTGATACCAGCTACAGTCTGTTAGCTTAGCTTAGCACAAAGACTGGAAGCAAGTGGAAACAGCTAGCCTGGCTCTGTCTGAAGGTAACTAAATCTGCCGAGCAGCTCCTCCTCCGCTCCCTAGTGAAGTCATTAAATATTGCTGCACAGCTGTCGCAAGCTTTTTTCCATAGACTGTGTAAAAGAATGGTCGTAGCTCCCGTGATGTCACCCATTGGTTTGTGGAGTCCCATTTTGTGGCCTTGCGTTTGGCATTTTGGCCTTTGCCATCTTGGTTTTGAAGCCAGAAATGACCATATTTGGACAAGAGGGTGGAGCTGTGGAGGAGTGAGGGGTGGAGCTGACTGAGAAGCTGAGGAGCCTGTCACTCAAAGAGGCCATGCCATTAATTATGCGTAACTTTAAGCCTTAATAAAGTATTAACAGGTGAGTTATATAAAAAATTCAGCCTCTGTACAGTTGTTAAGAATGTTGAAATTAGCTACAGAGACCAAAACTGTTTTTTGGTACCAGGCTGTAAACGTGTTTTTTTCTGCTGTAAAGTTGGCTTCATTTCATCAGCCTTGGAGGTTTCGCTTGGTAGCCTACTGCCCTACAACCAAGAGGCTACGGCCATATTAGCATCTCTGTGAGGCTGCAATTAGTCAGACTGCTACTAAATGCTATGTTAGCATGCTAACATGCTGATGTTGAGCAGGTTTAATATTTACCATGTTTACGATCTTAGCCTCATGTGTTAGCATGCTAACCAGTGTTGTAGTGGAGGGTCTACCTACCTATCAGCCAAAGAGCCACAGGAACAGGAGAGTATACCTACTTCCTCTGTTTTTGTACCAGGGTGTCAACATGTTTATTTCTACATTTTAACATGGGGGTCTGTGGGGACTGACTCGCTCTTGGAGCCAGCCTCAAGTGGACATTATTGGAACTGCAGTTTTTAAGCTTAATTTTTCAGCCTCGGAGGTTGATGCTTGTTTTTTTTCTGGACACTCCCACAGTTACTTCAGTTGTTCCATCGCTCACCACCTCCGGTTGCTGGGATAGTGACTGCAAGGACCTCACTCTGAAACACTTTGGTAACTGGGGATAGCTACCGGGCCCCCAGGAATAGAGTTGGGCTATGAAGCCAATTTCACATTGTGGCCTGATAGCATAACAACAACTTTCAGGTCTGTCTGTAACATCTGTAAATCCTTGAATAAATTTTTTTGAGCTTCACCACCCCCGAGAAATGAGTCGTTTCATTATCAAGATTTGACCCATTTGGTCTGGTAACTTCTTGAAAGACCAAGTTAGAAGCACGGGAGCAACGCTGTGGAAGATCCAGGTGACTTTATAACTGGGAAGTCAAACTTTTTTGGTTTCATGTGCCATGGAGCAACTTTCAAAGGAATGAACAAGGCCCCATTATATCTAGTTCTCTTAACACATCCATGATTGTTACTGACAGCTGAAAAGGTCTATCTTCTTCCTGTTTTTGGTTGCACAATGATTGATGCACTTCTTTGCCTTCATTTTCTTCCCAAGATATTATACTCACACTTATTCTATCCAGTGAACACTTACTTTATAAGTTAAAGTCATAAAGTTTGTCTATATTTACTTTAATCCAAACAAAAACCAAAGTGTAAAAATGGAGTTAAACCCACAAATTGTTTGGGTTTTGTACAGATTAAACAAACGAGATTCAGCATGTTCATCAGTGAGCTTCAGACCTGCACACAGTCAGATTTTGTTCCCAGAGCCAGCAAGCTGTTTCCCTGTTTCCAGTCCTAATGCTAAGCTAAGCAGCTGCTGGCTGTATATTTAACAAACAGATATGAGAGTAGTTTCTTCAAACTCCCAGCAAGAAAGCAAATCATCATTTTCCCCAAAATGTCGCACTGCTGCTTTACAGTGAGACTGTTACTGTACAGTGTGTTCTGTTCACGGTGCAGTGCAGGACAGCAAAGACGACAGAGTGCACAATTTTGGTCGCTGATCTTAAAACAGCTGCAGGAATCGAGGAGCACAGAAGCAGGAGAGGGACGTTAAGGGGAACGGTGATTTGTCTTATTCACATACAGTAAAGCCACTTTTTGTTATTTGGGGGGAGACAGAGCGTAGGGCGGGGCTGGTGAAGGTGCGGGGGGACATTAGTTCTGCTTCAAGTGCAGAGAAACAATCCAAAGAAATTGGAGAACTGGGGTTGTGAAGACCAGCTACCAACCCGTTAGCTCTGCCACACTTTTCTCCTTCAACACTCAGCGTCCTGTCGCTTTTATTCTAATCTAACACTGCTGAACTTTTCCTGGTTAATGTGTGTCTGCAGGTGGACTTCATCCTGACACAGCACTGAGCAGAGCTGAGCAGCAGAGATATTTTCTACGAGTGTGTTTTAAATAAACATCCTGTGAGTTCTTATCTCCACGGTGACGTATCGTCTACAGCGCAAGAGAGAAAAAGATGCTGCAGAGAGTCGTTAATGATACAGAGAAGTGAAACTGATCATCACGACTCTCTGAGCACACAGACTCTAACAGAGGAGTGATTGTGCTAGTTTGTGTTGAGATGAGATTACTTCCTGTTGGCTCAGTCATGAAGGTTACATGGCGTGGAAGGTGTGTGTTTAAGGAGTCAGCATTGGAGAAATTAGGGGTCAAAGTGCAGGGCAGCAGCATCACTAGATGCTGTTAGTGTCCTTTCAGGCATCAGTTACTGGCCACCTCGTCCACATTGTCAGCCGCCTCTAAAGTGCTGTCCAGTCCACCACGTGCACGCCAGATCTTCACAGTCCGGTCACTGAAACACAGGAACACAAAACATGAAGGAAATTATAATCCAGACGTAGTCAGATAGCAAGACGCTGCGTAGGTGCGTTTGCTGGCTAATTGATGTCTCACTTGTGAGAGACAGAGAAAGCGGGGCATGGAGGGGCGGATTTTACCCATTTTAATTAGTAAAAAAATCAATATGTGGTGGTCCGTGTTAATATTGATGGATTATTTGACTCATTGATTTTCAGGGGGCAGCCCTGCTGAACGCCACAGTAAGCATGTGCTGGTGTGTGCTGGTGTGAGACTCACTCGGAGGCGGTGAACAGGTGGCTGCTGTTGGTGGAGATGCCATTGATGGGGCTCTCGTGCCCCTTCAGCTCCCCCAGAGTCCCCAGTGTGTCCGTGTGCCACAGCTTGAGCACCCCGCCTCTGCAGCCGCTCAGCAGGGCCGGGGACCCGGGGACGACTCCCAGTGCACAAACCCAGTCACGGTGTGCGTTTGGGACTTGCTGTTGGAGAGAAGAACGAAGGTTTGCAAAGTTTTAAGAATCGTTTCAGCAACCTGTTGCTGCAACTGCATGAATCCCTCAGTTTCTTAAACTTCACCCTGACGTATGAGAGGACTGGTGCTCTCAGACGAAGTAAACAAGTCTCTCAACAAACAACAAAACAAACCTCTCACTGACAATATTGTTAAAATCTGAAACTCAATATTAAACTATAAAACTTAATGTTCAGTTTTTAAAGTTTTCTCCAACTCTGATCTTTCAAAATGTGGTTCAAAACTTTTTTGTTTGCCGCGACTTTATATTTAATTAAATTTGCATTATTTATTTCATAACTCTCATATTTTTCTGTTTATTCTGTTTTATTGAGATGAATTTGAGCTCATTTATTATTTAGATATCTTTTCTTTAAACCTTTTAATGATGCACAAATAAACCCACCTTATCTCATTTAACCAAGAAGCCAGACCTGAGCACCAAAGCAAACACCTAAATATTTCATAGCACCCTCCTCAGTCTATCTATCTAATATATCTCTATATCCACCATCTCACTGGTCCAGTACCTGCAGCAGGTCTTTGCGGTCCAGGTCCCACTTCTTGATGCCGTTGTCTCGAGAGCCGCTGAAGAAAATGTCCCCCTGGACCACCAGCGACTCAATGCCATCGTAATGGGGGGGTTCAAAGTTGTGTGTGGGGCCAATGCTCCCCAGAGAGCCTTCAGTGACGTCAAACAGCTGCAAGAGACACAACACTGCATGTTAAACTGTGTCACAGATACAGATACAGTACAGCTTTAATGTGCCTTTTGTTGTGAAATCTAACATTCAAACTTTGAAACCACAGCAGCTCTGTATTTTATTATACTGAAGATAATCATGCTGTTTTATTTGTGTATACTGGAGCTTCAATGGGACCCGTAACACTATGGTTACCTGACTGTCCATGAAGGCAGGTTACAGGGAGACATGATGCTGCTCCGCAGGACGCTTGGTTTTTGTGTGCAATAACTTTGCTGCGGTAACAAGGAAAGTTCAGGGGGAAGGGGCGGGAGCTTTTGCGGTCTTGCAGAATTTAAACTTGGATGTGTGATGTCATGGGCCAAATTTAAAAACTTAAATATAAAATTAGAAAAAGAAATAGAAAAAAATGTCTCGCAAAAAAGGCACTAGTCTAGTCAGAGGACAAATCTGTGCACCTGCTGCTAGACAGAAAATAGTAAAGAAAAGTATACTAGGTCCCCTTTAAGTAACTTATATATTGTATTACTGAATTTTTGAATCATATTTCAGAATCATGTCCAAGTTTTCTTTGACAGGCCTCACAGGAAACACTGAGGTGACGGAGACACACCTTGATGTAGTGGTCTTTGGAGCCGGTGATCACCAGGTCCTGGTTGTTTCCGGACTGATCCACAGTCAGACACATGACTGGACCCAGGTGACCAGTCAGCTTCCCTGTGGATGCAAATCTGACACAGAGACACAACAGATTAATTCAACCAGCAGCTTCAGTCTTTATATCACGATGCATACAATGCCAACACTGTTCTACTTGATAAATAATTCTCTCCTGATAAAAAGTGTCATGTGGGTAAACAAAGTTTGGATGAATGGAGTTGGGAGCGTTCAGTCTCAGTTCATATTGATTCAAAGTTATTTCAATCATCCAGGCTGCTGATTATAATCAGGTTTTACTCTCTAAGAGGAACAATTCATCACAACGTGTCCTGGCTGCAGCTAAATGATGGATGACAGCTTTGGATTGGATCCTGTCAGGTGTCACAGTGAATGGGAAAAGAAATTGGGCTGTGAATTAACTGACGGCGTGTTGAGTGAGGATGCGGTGATAATACGGAGAATAAAAAACAGACTGCCGACATTGTTTCATGCAAAACTGGACTTTAACACAAAGTGTGTCAGATATGGAGACATTTTTTGAATCAACATTTTTGTGGATTTTCACTGAATAATTTAATTGAATTTTTGAATAATTTTTTTTTGGCTTCGGCCTTTATTTGACAGGGCAGTACTGAATCGTGAAAGGGGGAGAGAAAGAGGCGATGACAGGCAGCGAGGGGCCACAGGCTGGAACCAAGCCCGCTGTGGCGAGGTCATTGCTTTTGTACATGGGATGCCCGCTCCACCCACAGAGCTATCGGACACCCCGGTCCACTTACTTAATTTTCAACAATTCTCAAATTTCAAATGAAGCAAATGGTGATGATATTCCATTAATATTTAGAATCTTAGCATTAACCTTAAAACTACTGGAGGCTGACAGGAATGTGATCACTGAGGTTTAGAGGCATCCTGACATCAGTCAGTCAGTCCGCCCTGTCCCGCCTGCAGCTTGTTCAAAATGAAGCATCAAGACTCCTTACTGGTACCAGAAAGAGAGACCATAACTCCAAGGTACTGGCCTCTCCTCACTGGTTACCAGTTTGAAATACAGAAATAACACACACCTGCTCACATCTTAAGACCCGTCTCTTTCCTGTAGCCTTTTAAGTATCATTAGGAAAAGACACCTGACCACACTGCTTAACACATGGATTTTATTTTGTTGTTTATACAATGTTATTTCTCTGTTATGATTTTGTCATAATATTTTATGCTCATATTCATTTTAATTACATTCTCCTATTTATGGCTGTTTTTATTTGATCCTTCCTGTGTTTTCTTTTTCTTTTTTCTTTGTGAAACACTTTGGTCGACATTTGTTGTTTTTACATGTGCTCTATAAACTGCTACAAATCTGAGCCTAAAGCCTTAAACAATGGATGGACATAATCAAGAAGATCTTTATAATGGAAAAGATTTATTTTCCCCTGAGGCCTACGGAAATAATATATTCCTCAGGAAATGGGAAACATGGGCTGTCTTTATTTCAGAAGACGTGGATGCAGCTTTAGTGTGAATGTCTGTGGACAACAAAAGGACATTTCTGACGGGGAGTCATGTATACTCAACTGGTGTGCGGCCACAGAGAGTTCTCTATGGCAAAAATACTTTAAATAAAGAGTTTTAATTTTTTTTTAAAAAAAGTGTGTGCTCTATGAACAAATCTGACTTGCCTTGACATGAACCCAAAGTGTAAAAGTAACATAGAAATCTTGACCCGCTGTTGGAGCTACTTGAAAAATCAGCGGATCACCAAACTCATTCAGAGTCCTCCTCTGGGACACCGACTGAACGTACAAAACTTCCTGACAAGTCAACAGCTATTAAGATGTTTCACTATCGATCCCTAAAAACACTACAGAGGCTGAAAACACACCAAACACATCTTCAGTTGTCACACACCAAGTTTTCCTGACAAGGTTTTTAAATTCCTCTGCTCACCTTCGCAGGTCCCAGACTCTGACTGAGTTCCCGGCGGCGGCATACAGAACCGTTCCGTTGGGGTTGAGAGCGATCTGGTTGATCTGGTTCTCTCCTGCTGGGATGGTGACGGTCCGGCTGGTGTTGGCCGAACAGACGTCCCCAACATTCACCTGACCAGAGGACCTGAAGACACATGGACGACACATGAATCGATCTGCAGCGAGTGATTCCCACACTGCCAAGACTTTCAGGGTGTAAACTACAACATACTTTGGTTCAGATGTGACTTTATTGACAGATTTATTTTGAAGTAACTTAGTTAAGAAAAATCCTTCAATATATAGATGGTTTTATTTCACTCTAAAGTCACAACAAGTTCTGCTGAGCACTGGATAAAATTCATTTCAGTCTGCAGCCTGAGACCCATTGAGACAGTCAAACTCACGTTAGCACTCGGATGCACTTGGCCGAGTCTCGGATGTCCCAGACTTTGATGTAGGACGTGGAGACGGTGAAGACCAGACTGGAGCTGTAGCGGACTGACACCACGTTGTTGGGGTGACCAGCCAGGGACATTATCTCCTGACCCGTCACCAGATTCCACACCTTACAGGTCCGGTCTGTGAGAAGACACACAGTCTGACATCATCCATCTGCTACTTATCCATCGTCAGTGTTTACCTACAGTAGATGTCAGTCAGTGTGCCTCCAGTTTAGAGAAGCAGACTGGAGTCTGACACAGAGGCTGAGAAATGTACTGCTGTGAACCGTCGTGTGACTTTGACGTGTTAAGGCCCAATAACACCAAACCAACTTCAGAGAACTAGCCAACTCTCTCCTCGCCTCATGGTGCCTGTGTCACGGCCAAAACCTTGGACATGAGCACACCGCAAAGACAGACAACAGCCAACCAGCACGTATGCTTTATACCTGCATGAGAGGAAATAACCATATACAGCCATATTCTCAGGAGATGGAGGTGGCTGCAGTTTGGAGCCAGGCGCTGCAGTTGCAGTTGTGCTCCAGTCACTCCACTCTCCAGTTAGATTTAAAACAGTTGGAGACTGCAATCAAACTGATATTTTAACATACCAACATCAGCTCTAACAGGAAGTGAGTGTCTCTGACTGAAGGCTGCTGGAAACTGGCGGGAAACTGTCTGACTTCACGGCAGCTTTTAGTCACCGCCTCCTGCTGCAGCCGCCTGATCTCGTCTACTTTCCATACGTAGTTAATCTTGAATGAGCATATTGTCTTCCAGAAAGGGAAACAGGAAGAGCGTCTTGATGCTAGTTAGCCAGTTAGCACATTAACAACACAATCAGAGCATATTTACCGTGCGCCAGTGAACAATAACACAAACCATCAGGAAATGTTTCTGCTAAAGAGAAAAATAATCTGACCTTATGGAACAAGTTGGTTTTGGTCTCACTCCCTCTGGACTTTAGCACCTCCTTTACTCACTGACGCTTCTCTGCTCCTCACCTGAGCTCAGCTCACAGTCAGAGGGAGGTCATTGACTAACAGCCCCTGTTGTCTCTGCACACACACCCCTAAAGACTAGGGTGACAGATGCTCACCAATGACCCACAGCCGACTGTTGTCTTGGTGCAGCAGAGCCTTTGAAGGGTTTCAGATTCACCAAATACTGGATGGATGCTGTTATATGGATATAACAGCCTCAGTTCTCTGTCAGACTGTCTGACAGTACAGCAGTGAAAATATTCTAAATACAGTGTCTGATTTAAATGGTATTGTGGCTTAAACACGTTTTGCTGTTGCCCCTTCCACAGCAGAACATCGCTCAGCTTCTGTGTCACTGCTCCAAACTATCACAGTGTGAGCACACCGACCGCCGTCTACTGCGGGTAACACACTGACCTTGGATAAGAACCTCAGACAACCCCACTGAAAAAACTCCAAACTATCTAACTACTGTCAGCTTTTATTTGCTGTAATATAAAAGCATAGCAGCATGTCAGAGTGTAATAAATCAGCAGTAACAGGTCGACATGTGAGGAATACCAATGAGGCAGACAGGATATTGGGTATTAACCTTTGGATCCGGTGAAGAGAAGGTCATCAGTGCAGTCGACACAGAGAACAGCTTTACTGTGTCCCTCCGCCACGTGGACGCACTGCAGCGTCGCTGAGCGGCTGCTCTTAGTGGCCGGCACCGGGTTAATGATGCCCCTGGAAAACACACACACACATCTGTATCAGTACACACACACACGGACACTCTGGACAAAACGCTGTGTAATAATCTGAGAGCAGCACACACACAAAGTCATGCACAGCATGCAGCTCTCTCGGCTGATGAGCACGATGCTGCAAATCAAAAATAGAAAGAGATGACGAGAGCAGTTCAGAGAACAAATGAGGGGACAGCTGTGAAGAGACACAGACACCTTTACTGAAGAAACCCTGCACCACCCGGAGCTGCTCTGTTCCAGCCCATAATAGATTCCAACACCCAAAGAGACAAAGGCAGATAATCAGTGGAAACCAGCGGTGTCAAATCATCAGAGACCGCAGGGTCAACAGCATCACAGGAACACAGATCGATCACTAAGTGGCTGGTCGTGAAGACAAACTGGTGTCTGGTAGTGTAAATGTATGACCACTGCTCTCTGACAGGAGCAGCGATCAGCGTCAGGGCAGCAGCGGGATGAGCGGACGGAGTACCACAGATCCACACGTCGATATTCAGGAGTTTGGAATGAATGAGCTCTAAAAGACCCGCTGAGTGCAGAATAAAAGACTCACTGAAATAAAAAAAGACTGATTAAAAGGATTACTGAGGGTCCAGACTCAACAGCTGGAACAAGATTAACAAGATGCCACTGTTTGGGTTTATTGTAATTATCTATTGATCCCAGAATGTTCCTACATCCTTTGTTTCTAACCACATTATCTGTTCATGTCGGGTTAATCTAGTGTTCTGTGAGAGTGGGATGAAGCTGCTGGGAGAATCTGGTGTAATAAGACGTCCTGTTTCCCCACAGCCACGCTCAGAGTCTCAAGATGTGTCGACACAAACAGTGAATGAAGGTCATGAAGAGCAAAGGATCCACACCACGTGTGTCTGTGCTTCAGTTTCACCAAACGTGACATTTTAATCAACCATGTGACAAATAAAAAATACAAAACGTTGTACTTGGGCGGGTCGGAGAGAGGAGGGGACGCAGAGTGCAGGATGTGTTTGGACGACAGGTGGAGGCGTCCACTGGTCCTGGAGCAGAGAGAGGATCCAATATTCCTGAGAAGCTGCGGACTTATACTCTGATTACTTCCTGTTCTGATCAAGTTCCTTCATTTTTCCTCACCATTTTTGTATTTGACCCTGCATTTCCAACCAACCAACAAAATAAAGAACACACAATGTTTACAGAGATGGGTTAACTGTCACCAGCGAGTCTGTTTAAATGGATTTTTCCTTAAATTCAATACAGCTGGAATGAAAGGAATATAACGGCCACACGGACGGTGGAAAACAAATCTTCAGTCCTACAGTGCGCTTTGCAAAATGATCAGCGATGTGCTTTTAATGAGTCGAGAATTATCCAACAAATATCATGATAAACCACAAGTACAGTCTCCTTCCGTTTAAGGACACTTTGCTGAACTAAATGACTTCAGCTACAACATAACAATCAAAATGAAAACAATACTTCCTTGTGACACTGCAACATTGGAGTGTGTATCAACAGATTTCTACAGTAACTCAGGACGTAAGGCAGCGTTTGACAGATTTGGGAGAGACATGCTCTCGCTCCTCCTCAGCATCCCTCCTTCACTCTAATCTGACTCTCTGGCAGCTCGTGCCAGTTTGACTTATCTCTGGTTCTTACTTATCCTGCAGGACGTTAGCAGCACGCCACAGACACCCTGTCATACGGCTCGACGCAGCGATGTGGTTACTAGGACAAGCGGCGGTGGGGGGTACAGGAAGTGGCGGGCTGCTGTTCAGGTTCCTGATGATGGGGCCGGGGAGGAAGACAGTACGGCTGCCAATTAAGCTGCAGCATAATTAAAGTGTGCGCTGAGCTGTTTACACACTTCTGGTAGGAGTGTGGGAGGACTGCACGGAGACAGACGGGAGACGCATATGCTGCATTCACGTCATATGGAAGAAAGTGTCAGGACAGTTTGACAGGAAGGAGTTCTGATTCATCTGAAGACATGAAGACGACTTAACAGAGGTTTCCTGTTCCACATCCTTCACTAGGTTTGGAGATGAATTTCCTGCTTCACCAGAGATCTACAAAATATGTCTTTGTACATTTCACAGCAGGTTATTTAACATTTCTTATTTATTCAAAAGCCTGACATTTCCAACGGATCAACTTCATAACAGCCTCTCTCCTCAGACCCTTTAACGTCGTCAAGATACAACATTTGTTTTAGTGTTTTTCACTGTAACGAGAAAATCAGCAGCTTCAATCGAACTGAAGCCGAGGCAGTCTGAGGCTGTGAGGCTTTAATGCCTACACACTGGAGCTGTCTGCAACACCAGTTTGGGGGAATCAAAGCTTCATTGAGAAATATTTTCAACTAATCGAAGCTTCTCGATTTGCGACAGATGAAGCATAGAAGCATTCGGCTCAGCCCTCATACACACAACACTGACTGTATAAAAGAAGTGGATGTGGCCATCCTGATGTCACACATTCATTTTTGGACGTCTGTTTTAAAGCCTCAATTTTGGCTTTTGGTCGTCATGATCTTGGATTTCTGAAGCCAGAAGTGACCATATTTGAACGAGGGTGGAGCTGTGGAGGAGCGAGGGGTGGAGGTGACTGAGAGAGATGTAATCACAAGGTGGCCACGCCCTGAAGCGTACCTCGCTTTATCATCTATTTTACTCTAAACAGGACTGTAGTTTACAAAATGAACATCATGTTGTGCTGAAGAAGACGTCAAACTAGAGATTTAGGGGGCGTCGGTGGCTTAGTGGTAGAGCAGGCGCCCCATGTACAAGGCTGTTGCTGCAGCAGCAGCCCGGATTTGAATCCAGCCTGTGGCCCTTTGCTGCATGTCATCCCCCCTCTCTCTCTCCCCCCTTCACGCTTACCTATCCTGTCCATTAAAAGCAAAATGGCCCAAAAAATAGATTTTTTTTAAAAAAAACTAGAGATTTAGACCATAAACTCAGTGGGTAAATGTAGGCTGACCAAACGTCCTCTTTTGCCTGGACATGTCCACTTTTCACGTCCTGTCCGGGGCGTTTTTATAAATTGATGATAATGTCCGGTTTTCCTTGTGTGTGTGTGTGTGTGTGTGTGTGTGTGTGTTAGAGTGCATCACGGGCCACATATTTCTGCCCGAACCCGACAGTCATTCTGTTTTGTTATGTCCGAAACTGAACCAAGCCTGACATTATTTAATGACTAAAGCACTGAGTTTGTGTCACACAGTGGTTACAGGCTATTTAACAGGCCGGGTGTGCGCCGTGGGTGCTCCGCAGAGAGGGAGACCTCTGTGTTTGAGACGGGAGCGGGAGGTCCGAGGCTTCCGAGAGGGAGAAATATAACAAAATAAGATATAATAGGAAAACCTGTCTCCCTCTTTTATTTTATTTTCAGTGTTTAATCAAGGCGGAGGCGGGCGGCTGGAGGTCCGAGACTTCCAGCGAGGAGGAGGTAGAAACAAACAGCCAATGTGTGTGTGTGTGTTCTGTTCAGGTGTTGTCACGTAAATAACAGTGCCCAAGCAATAAACAGGACAGACAATAGGATTTTATTTATTTTTACACTACATTTTCACTGAAAGCTGACCGAATCCGACCCGAGCCCGAATACAATTTATACATTTTTGACTGAACCTGGCCCGACCTGTCGGGTAGGCCTACCGTCGGGACCTGTCGGGTTCGGATCGGGTAGCCACACTCTAGTGTGTGTATGTGTCCCCTATCTATTGGGGCCTATCTGAATTTCTGTCTTTGAGAGATATTATTTTGTAATATAACTGAATTTTCTATCCATACATATAAACTTTAAATATATTAAAATTATAAGGCATCTTTGAGTAAACTGCGAGTATCATTTAAGTAGGCTATGTCGTGGCCGGGCCGAGTTTCTTCTTTTTTGGAAATCAAAATATGGTCACCCTAGTAAATGTTCACTGAGGTCAGAATTTAAATGAGAAGTCGGCTCATTTTCTCACAGACTTCTACACAATTGGACTTCTTGTTGCAACCAGTGGAGTCGCCCCCTGCTGGCCAATAGAAAGAATGCAGGTTTAAGGCACTCCCTGAATGGCTTCACTTCTGGAAATTGTATGTCTGTACTGTCTCTGTGCTGTCCTCTGTTCATCTGTATTTTAGGTTTCTTTGTCTTTTTAGATTGTGGTCTGTGTATATTGTAAATTATATGTTGGGACTACAGATGGAAATTAGCAGTTATTGCTAAATCTGGTGCAACCATCTCCTCATCTCTTGTAAATGATTAATGCTATTGCACACTGTCCCTTGATAAACTAAATAAACTAAACTAAACTAAACTAAACTCAGTCTTTCCAAAACCGGACCGTAACTCTGCCTGTAGTCTCCTTCACAGCTGAATGAAGCTCCTACATCAAGGTGCAGAGGATAAATACAGCAGCAGCTTTGGGACAAACTTCCCTCTCTGCGGCAGAAAGAGGACGTGTCATAACTACTCTCAACCATGGAGAAAAATAAAAATGACTCCCATTTTATGTTCTTCATATGTATTTGTAGCACTTACATTCAATCTGTATGTGCTGCTGTTGTTTAGGCCTAACTGAATTTTTGTATATTATGTTTTTATGTGAACGTCTGTATGACAACAGGCCTACAGACATCCGCCTTAGTGTGAGCAGGTTACGTTTGTGAGGGTAGTTCTGGAACTTTATTTGCACAAAGCGTCTTCCATGTACAACACAATACGGCCTTGCACATGGTCAGGAAGTCTGTATCGGTGCAGGCTCGCTGTTAGAAGGCAGCACGGCACGGTGCTGCGCTGCCAGCAAACAGGAGATGTTGGTGATCGAGAAAAACCTGTGGCCCGTGGCTCACGGCTTTACACAGACTCTTCTCCTTTGCCATGTGACATGACTGCAGCAGTACTCAGTGCTCATGTATCGACCCCATGCTCTCTCACACTGATCATGCGTGTCGGAGTGCAGCAAGAACGTAAATGTTGTTTCAAGTTGGCAAACAGCTGATGTGCACAAAGCCCAGAGTGTGCACACGTCATGCCAACAAAAACTCAAACACTAAAATATTTAGACTTTTCTGAGTAACCACTCTGAACACATAAGATTCAGATATCATCAGCATAAACACTAATCTGCTGTCTCCCCATGTTAGAGATTCTGAGACATGGCGGCAGGGACTAGAAACATTTTTTACATGCAAATACAAGTCGTCATCACATGATATTTTTCATCAGAGCCTTCACTCGGCACATCCTTCCATTTCAGTGTCACAAGACTTTACTGATGAGACAAAGAAAGGGGGGAGACAGTGATTTCATTGGTCAGTAGATCAGCAGCAGAGAAGTTGTTTAGCAAGTTGAACACTGAATTTGAGTCAAATCTACTCATCAAAGATACGTTTGAGTAAAGAAGGAAGAATCTGACTTTAAATTCAGTGTAGAACTTGGCAGGTCAAAGGTCATAACACCAGGCGCAGAGCATTTTAGATTGAGTTGAGACCACATGCTTCTTCAAAGCAGGAAACCGACAGAAGGAGTATTAGTAGAGTTGAAGTGAAGTTATTTTGCTTTTTTCCCGGCTTTGCAGCCACAGTGTCGGCATCAAGCTCTTACTGTTTAATCTCCTTGACCTTTGCCCTGTCGGCCGCTGCCTGTGCCTTGTCATAGGTCTTCCTGCGAGACAGTGGCGAAGGCTCCGGCGCTCGCTTCTCCACCCCTGGTGAAGTTCTGGAGCCAGAACTGATCGTTTCAGTGTCATAAAGTTTTCCACAAACAACACAGAGACAGTACAGAACAGAAATCATGATAAAACAACAGAAGATGTGAAACACAAAACACAAAATCATGACAATGATGAAGAGATGAGCGTGCAGTACACAGAAACACATTACCTGAGATTTAAAGTCCCAAAACAGAGGTGGTTCTTCGCCAAGCTCATGTTTAACTACTGAGGCTACGCTAAATATATTTCTATCACTTTATCAGCCGATGGATGACTTTCAGCCAAGGCTCGTTTTATATACAAGTCAATGTGCGCCAAGGTTTGAAGCATAAACTTTAATAAGCCAGTTAAAGCAGTGTGGTTAGTAGTTTTGCTTTCAGTGTGTATCTGAGGTTTAATAAAGAATTAGAGAGGCAGTTTCTGCAGAGTCGGTCATAAATCAGTCAAACACATGTTAATATCAGCTCCTCTCTACATGCTTTTACCTCACAGGATTTATGAGGCTGTTTGATGTCAGGATGCTCATGAATAATGTGAAACAGAACGAAGTGAAGCAGAGGACGTAAGCAGCAACATCAAACATGCAGGAAGAAAGAAAGGAAGGAAGGAAAGAAGGACGTGGTCATTACTGTGTTAGCGACAGAGTGCCGGGCCCTGGACTTACATGCTGCCCATTTTAGAGGAAAAGCCGGGGGAGAGAGCTGTGTAGTCCCTGACTGATGAGCCTGACGAGTCCACGTCTCCTCCCCCCTCGGGTGTTTCAGCCAATGGCAGCATCGGACCGGAGAAGTCTGCTGTGGGTGCGTCGGGGGCGGAGTCACTGTTGGCGTACAGCAGCTCCATCTGAGTGGTTGTCCTCCTGCGAGCCTGCAGAGCACAGACAAGAGAGAATGAAGACAGGAAGTAGCGGGGGAAATACTAGTGCACACAGAGCACGAGGCATGAACACGCCGTGATACCTTATTTCTTGTTTTGGTCTCTCCGCAGAGTTTCATCAGATCTGATGTCAAAGTGCTGAAAGGGAAACATGAGTTTAATATGTGAGTGTTGATAAACATAAACACAGTAAATATGACACAAAACATGACTCATCATATGAACATAAGCACGGCTCAAAATGCCATGCATATCTGCATGGGATTGCACGTAAAATCTGAGCTGCGCATGAACTTCTCCGCTCTGCGTGCACTGATTGGTGCACGTAATATGAACTGCTGAGTTTGACTCAATGTTGGCAGCAGGACGATGATGAGCTCACATCCATCCTCAGAACTGATGTTTTGATTTTTGTTTAATATCTTCATGCTGACTTGCTGATATTAGTGAACATTATAAATAAAAATTACACTATAATGGTTTCATGTCGCACACTTATGTTCATTATTAATGTGCACTGATTTTATCGAAATATTTTAATAGAAAATAAAGGCATTTTTTTCAATAACCTCCACTTAAAGGTCCACTGTAGGATTTAGAGGGATTTATTCAAGAACAAACATGACGTTAAAACATGATGATGTCACAGTCAAGCTGACCTTTGACCTTCTGACTTCATCATTTTATCCTGTTAGACATTTGTGTCAAGTTTTGTCAGAATTTTCTTGAGTTATGGCCAAAAAAGTGTTTTTTGAGGTCACACTGACCTTTGAACACCAAAAACTAATCAGCTCATCGTTGAGTCCAAGTGGACGTTTGTGCCAAAGTTGAAGAAATTCCCTTGAGGCGTTGTAGAGATACTGTGTTCGCAAGGATGGGACGTACAGACAGACAACCCGAAAACATAATTGCCTCTCACCGGTGCGGAGGCATAACAAAAACATAAATAAAACAATAACATAAAATTACATACGATAAGATGCGTAAAGATAAACCTACTTTCCCTCTGCAGACGGACTCTGTGCAGATTCATCACTGCTGCTGTCGTCTCCATTTTCTGTTAAATGAGATCAATAAATAATATCAGAGTTTACAGGAAACTGTCGCTGATGACACTCAGACAACTCCTTATAACTTTCTACAGTGTTCTTTAACAAGTACACTTTGTCTTCTACTAAATAATTTATCACTTTCATTGAAGGGTAAAACAAATTCTTTTAAAACTTTATTTTTTTAAATAGCTTCTCAAAATGGACGTAGAAAAGATGAACAGGGGAAGCAGATGAGGGCGATGTCAGCGCGGCGCCATGCTGTTTTACCGACAAACAGAAACGCGGTCCTCACTGAGCTCAATGGGATCAGACGGATGGAAGAGGGTGAGAGGTCAGAGGTCAGAGAGCGGCCAGGAGGGGGGGGGGGGGTTATGAAGACAGATGTGTGGGCGAGGACAACAGGGTGGAGGAGTGAGAGGAATCATTAGTCCGATGCTCCCGATGGGGTCAGCTGACCTACAGCGTCTGACAGAGCTAAAACATCCACGTCATACAGCTCCTGTGGAGGGTCCTGGGTTAGCAGGGTGCTAAAGCATGGAGGCTGTAGCACATGGTGAGCTAGGAGGAGGAGGAGGAGTGTGTCCAGATGAGGGGAGGGGAGGAGGGAGCAGACAGATGGAGGGAAGCCTTGGTTGCATTGCACCTCATGCACCTGTTCCATGTTATGTTCAGTTAGTCGTCACAGTGCAAAGGGAACCATGCATCCAGAACACAGACAAGAGTCTTTGTGGTTTCACTTACCGGCCGGGATGTTACCTAGCTCTGTAAAAACATAAAACAAAAAACAAAAGGAAAACGTGGGGGAACAGAAAAAAGGCAATGCACAAATCAAAAACACTGTCCCCCGAAATTCTACAAAAATAAACCAAAGAAAATAAAGTGCAGCTACTGTAACAGAGACATGCTGCTGTACAGAGGCTGGGAAAATATTTACTACTCAGAAAGTCCTGAAAATTTTGATGGAAAACTTTCAGTAAAATCACTCTGTAACATTTTCTATTAGAGTGATGTTTTCTTTGGACACGACTCGAACTAAGGAATTATGTGTCAGATTTTTAATAATTCGACCAGCTTCTATTCAGCAGATGACAACAGGCAAGAGCATGTCAACAGTCCCAATCATGCACCAGACCAGTAACCCAGTCCACCTCCTGAAAGCCGCTCTAACACACATTTAGTGATAAGTTTTAAACAGAATTTACTCATGAAAAGATATTTCATCATCATCATCATCATCATCATCATCATCATCCCAGAATAAAATCTGAATCCCAGTTTTCTTTGACATGATAATAAGGACACTCCCAGGAGGTGGGCGGGGTAAACCAGGGGTCTGGTCTGTGTTTTGGGTCCGTCATCTTCACTTTAACGTCAGCACAAACGAATGCCGTCGTTACCTTGCAGCGCGTTCCCCAGCAGTGCGTCCAGCTCCGGGTTGAACTCGGCCTTCTCCTTCAGCATGTGAAAGAGCAGCTGGTTCTGTGTGGCGCTGGTGATCTCCGTCTGCTTCAGCCGGCCCTCCATCACCTTCACCTGAGACTCCCGCTGGGCCGCCTGGAGACCCTGAACAAGTCACAACGAAGACGTTAGAAATGTTTACTGTCCATCTCAAAGTCACAGCCATGTTTCTGCTGTATGGTAAAATAAATCCCTGCCTATTTTCTGCCTCTTTCCTGGTGGAGAATCATGAAGGCTGCATTGGAGATTACAAATGAAAGTTCTGGCAGCATTTTGGTGCGAATACAGGAAGCTCATGTCACTACACAACATGGAGGCTTGTTCACAGGAAGAGCTCAAATCCATCAGAAGAGCAACACCTTGACAGATGATGAGACAGACAGCGTGACGGGTGTGTCTGAATCACTTCTGTTTGTTTAACCTACATTTTAAAGGAAAAAAAAAGGTTGACACTGACTTAATTTCTCCACCAGTGGTGCCGTGAAGTGTTTCTGTGATGTGAAG
Source organism: Epinephelus moara (assembly GCF_006386435.1). Taxonomy (NCBI): domain Eukaryota; kingdom Metazoa; phylum Chordata; class Actinopteri; order Perciformes; family Serranidae; genus Epinephelus; species Epinephelus moara. The sequence continues at coordinate 40,096,036 of NC_065525.1, read as the reverse complement.
AGTGGAGTTACAAATGACTGTGAGCGTCACATAAGGGGGATGATGGTCAGTACATTCAAGTAAAATACAGACTTCAGACTAACACGTCTGTAATTTGTGAAGTCAAATCTCCACCACAAATTAATGACCCATATTTCATCATGTGATAATAGAGTCCTGTGTGACCATCCCTGTGATTTGGGGTGGAATTCTTTTGTTTGTTTGTTTTCTCTGTGTTGTTTTTCTGCCTCTTTCCTGGTCAAGAAATCATGGAGACTGTGTTGGTGATTGTAAACGAAGAAGAACGACACCTTGACCGAAGATGAGGACAGAATACGGTAAGCACCAGTTTTCATGTAATAACATCAGTTAAACTAAGTGAAATACAGACTTTATCAAATATGAATGTTCAGGGAGGATGAACAGGGCTGGAGTCGTTTATTTCTGTAGCTGATGAATTTTTCGGAACTTCTGTCAGAATAAAACAGAGAAATGTAAAAACCCATTTCACTTTCTTCTCCATGGTATAAAATTAATTTTATTGGGAAAAATGCAGCAGGAACAGAGACTTTATCAGAGACCATGTAAATGAAATTTTATCATCATGATGTTAATGTGGCAGATTTTGCCAAATGGGCAATTTTCATCTGCGGTCTCAACCAGGTTCATGTTAAAACTTCAAATGGCCCAATTTGGGCTGAAAAATCAGGCAGCAAGAGGCGCTGATGTGTGCTGAAGAATCTTGGGTCTTGTTGTGAAGCAGCTGTGAGCACAGACAGTGGTAAACAGATGTGATTATTATTGTCATTACAGCTGGTACCTTGTTAATGGCCATCGACATGAAGTGATCCAACAGAAAACGAGCTTCTGTCAGAGTACAGGAACCAATCACTGCAGAGACGTCCACCGTGTCGCCTTCCTCCTGGATTTAAAAAAGAAAGAAGTGTGAATTTATTTAACTTCAACAATAAAACTCTTCATCTCTCAGAACGTTTCAGAAACTCCACCTGATCTGGTTGGTGATGAGATAAAACTGAATCATGTATCTAAGCAGCCTGTTCAACCCGTCTCACCTTGGTTTCCTCCATCTGCATGATGTTGGCCTGACAGTCTGCGATGCTGTCGTTGATGTAGTCGATGTTCGCCGTCAGCGCGTCCACCTCCTCGTTGAGAGGAAGCATGGCCTTCTCTGCCTCTGGTCCCTCCCTGACCAGCCGGTCCCTCTTACGGATGACCTTCTCTTTACGCTTGGTCAGCTCCTCTCGTTGCTACGAACCGAAGAAAAAACAAACCCCACACTGACTTCAGACATTTTTACAGATTTCAGAACATGGAGTCATTTCTAACTGTGCACATGGCAAATGTTACAGCGAGGAGCCAAAGGTTTTCTTAACAGATGCTATGCAAGGTTTTTTGTTTTCGCACTTTACCTTGAGGAGACGGTTCATGTCGGCCTCCATGTTGGAGATAGTCATCCTCTGCATGATGACGTCAGTGATACGGCGCTCCAGGGACTGCCATTTATTGCGGGCGATCCTGGTGGAGTAAATACCGACTGTACGCCTGTAGGAGGACCTGCGCGCACACACACACACACACACACACACACAGCATACACACATTCAACACATCAGTGATGTACATGAGCTGTAAACATGGGACAGATGCAGACTGATGCAACAGAATCCAACATAAAACATCCATGATGCATCTCCTGGTGGAGCAGGTGTAAAGTTTCTTCCATGTACAGTAGTTTGATGTTCGAAGGATAAAGTTTGGCCTGTTTTGGTTTTTAAAAAGCATCTATATTTAGCATTCTTCCTCATTTTGCCTCTCTGGAAACATTACCGTGCGCGCACTCACACTCACACTCACACTCACACTCACCGGGTGCCGTTGGGAGCAGCGTTGCCAGAGGAGTACAAGCGTCCAGATGGAGGTCTGTGGGTGGAGTCCTGCATCGGTTCTGGGAGATTAATTTTCCTGACGACCTTACCTGAGGTGGGCCTGGCCTGCCTCCTCAGAGCCGTCACCTGACACACACACACACACACACACACACACACACACACACACACACACACACACACACACACACACACACACACACACAGAGCGAACAGAAACGTGAGCACAAAAAGCAAAACACACGCCACATGTATTTCTGCATCCATAATGTATCAGCAGTGTTTCTGCATACATTATGTAAAGGTACAGTCCTGCTCTGCTGCTGCTCACCTCCTCAGTCTTCCTCCTCAGGATCAGCTCCTGCTGCCTCTTCTGAGCCTCCAGTAGCTTCAGCTGGTGCTGAAACACAGTTAAAGCATCCACACCGGTTAAATAATGACACTGAGACTCCGAAGTTCTGATTCAAAGAGATGAAATGAAAGCCAAAAGCAAAAAGAGGATGTCGCTAACGTCCCTGTCACTGACCTCCTGCTTGCGTTGGTCTTTCTTTAATGAAGCGATTTCTCGGTTTCTGCGAGACTCGTTCATCCTGTTCTTCTCCTGCTGCTCCTTCATCTGCTTCATGAGACGCACCTGAAACAATCCAATCACAAATATTCATATCGTATATAGGCCTACACAAACAGCATCAAAGTGAGTCGATACTCGAAAATTATCTGCAGATCTGAGGATTTTTAAAAAAAATTATGAACCACTTCTTGAATCCTCTCTCTTTAATCTTTCTTTAACCGTCTGTGTCACAATGAAATCTGAGTCATTTCTGTTTTTAAAACAAAGTGGGATAAAGATAGTCAAATGGAGATTTAGAGCGCAGACAGTCGCAACTTCCTACGACCGAGTCATAGCTGTGCTGATATTCAGAAGAGTAGCACTCCCTCTCGTGTGATGTTGCTTAATTATGATAATAATTAATATCATTATTTATTTTGGGATGAACTGTTCCTTTTATGGCCAAAATACTGTACATGGGGCACGGATGTGATGTGTCACAAAGGTGGAGCTGAGCAGGATTTTTACCTGCAACACCAGCTGGATGAAAATAACGTGCAGCGTGGCGCCTGTGGTCAGTGGAGCAGCTTCACTTTGACCATAATGAATATGCTGCATTCATATGCTGCTGAACCAACTGGACCACATGTTTCTGATGCCACCCTAACTTCATTTATAAGCTTCTATCTTTATTCTAATAGAAGCAGCTCCTTCCACACTGAACTCTGGATATGATACACCACAGCCAACAAAGGAAAAATCACAGCAGGCAGAGACCTCTGATTTTTCACCACAAACATTAAAGCGCAGTTTCATCGCAGTCGTCCTTAGAGTGGACTAACTGCTGTAACAGATCGCACCTTTGTCTTCTTCATTTCAGCCACGTCCATCTGAAGCTTCTTCAGCTGCTTCTCGTACTGCGACTGGTTCTTCAGCAGGCGGGCGTGTTCCTTCTGAGCCGAGTGGAGCTTCTGGAGCTCCTTGTTCATCACGCTCAGCTTCTTCTCATACTCAGCCTTGATCTTACGAGCCTTGTCGTCTGTGCCGCTTTCTACTGTATCTGAAAGTGTGCAACGCAAAAAATCATGGAAAACTGAGCTGGGAAACTGAGCTTCCTGAAAACACTGAATACAACAAGACTGTAAAAGAACTTTAAATGTTAAAACTCAGTCACTTGTGTTTGGGAGAGTTTCTAATGAAGCGCCCACACGGCGCTGCAGATAAAAACATATTTCCTGTAATAGTTTAAAAAGTCAGAAACTTTGATCTTCAGCTGTCACAAAGTCTCTTTTGTGTGTTTTTTCTTTTTAATTCTACGAGCTGAAAACTCCTCCGTGCTTTTAAAATCTGCATGAGACAATGCTTTGATCCATTAGTGCTGATAAATATAAATGTAACTGTCATCGTCTGATGGCTGGCGGAGAGCGCTCGCTCTAAAGGTTTCTCTGAAGTACACAAAGTCTGCAGCGTTTTTGTTTTTTATGACTAAAGAACAAAAAGTGACATCAAACATGTAGGAGAGATATAAATTCTTCCAGCGTAAGAAGGGCTCTAACACGCTGCGCTCTGAGACTGAAATAACTCATCAAAAGGCGCCAACAGTTAAAGTGTATTCTGGTGGGTGTTTTGATCCCGGCTGCCTGAGGATGTACAGTGTGTTAGTACAGTTCTCTTCCCTCTGAGTGATACATGACTCCCCCCCTCTGGCGTCCTTGTCTTACTCATGTTCTGGAGGACACGGTCCCGCTCCAGCTGGGTGTCCCTGATCTTGCACTGCAGCATCATCAGCTTCTGCTCGTACTGCTGTTTGAGCGTGTGCAGACGCCGCTGGCTGTTCTCCAGCTCGTCGATCAGCTTCTGCTTGATGGCGATCTCGCAGGTGATGTTGGCCAGATCGGCCTGGAAGTTCTCTGTTGGACACACGTGAACAGACACACCGTCACGTTACTGTCACAAACACACAGCATGTTTTGTTTCTGGTGTTAAAAGATGATTTTACACTCGATGTCCCTTTGGAACTATTTAATCTTACTTGAAGAATCTTTTTTTCTTTTGTCTCATTAATAACTTCATTCTGATGTTCTCTAAAGTTTGAATTAAACACACAACAAGTGAAGGCATCAACATGAGCTGGATGTTGTTGCTGTTGTTGTTGAGCTCCCTGTAGCAAGACAACAGTTAACAACTCTCACTGAGTAAAAGTGTTTAAGTCCTTATATTAACAGCCGTGACTCAACATTTACTGAGCAGATTATTCAGATTATTTGGCTTCGCCCGGTGGCCCTCTCTCCATGTTGCTCGCCTCAGTACGCCTAACTGTTTAGTTCAGAACAGCTCTGTTTGAAGTTGTAAACATCTCATCACCATTTAAAAAATGAACTGCTTTCCTTCTGCCCATTACGTTGGCGTTATGTTGCTTTCCTTCTCTCAATGAGTGTTTCTGGGCTGTAAAACCATCTAACTGAACTACTGAGTGTGTTCCTGACCCCCAGTTTACTCCGCTGCAGCTGAGCTGAACGAGAAACAACTACATCGGAATCGTACGTCTTCATTTTATAGTTTTTAGAGAGTATTTTACAGTATAAACGTGTCCTAACGTCACCAGTATATAGATGACGGTCACAGTCATCTCTCTTTATTTGGCACTCAGCAGTGTTCCTGCATCTTGAATGCATCTATGATGAAATAATCACAAGTGTTCAGCTCTGCATGGAGGTGAAAACGTCCCTAAAACCAGAGGCGGGAGAAGCATTCAGATCTTTTACTTTATTTTCCAATATTTTTCTGTCTAAGTGACAAAGTGCAATGAGCAATAATCCTTCTTGCTTAGGGAGACATCTCGTTCTGAAATCTCACTGACTTTTCCACATTGTTGAAATCAGTTAAACATTCAACCCTGAAACTAAAAAGTATTTCAGAAAACACTAAACTACACTTTCTGTTCTCTAACATGACAAATTCTTCTCCCACTAATTTTTCTATCCTTATTTATCCTTCAACAAGTCACCTCATGTGACTTCAGAGGGAGACTTCTCTTTGAGAGATACTTGGTCACAGAAACAAACAGACCAGTGAAAGGTAAAGAAACCTTTCTTTTCTCTGTAGGATCCTTTTTATAACGTTGTCAGACACTTAGAGTATCAGTCTGAGCCTGTCAGTGACCAAACAAACACATTCAGTGGACGCACAGAGACGGAGCACAGTTACCTGTAGGGATTATGTGACATCAGTGTTTGGATGATCAGTAATTACCTCAGACTTACTCAGGATGAGTCTGATCTTCATCACCTCACCAGCCACACTGTGCAGTTTCCACCTAAATCTGTCCATCCCTGATTTTATTACATCCTCTGCTGCTGAGGTAAAAAATCTTGGTGTTACTTTAGACTCCCTGTTTAACAGTGCATCTGTTTTAAAATCCTCCTCCTTGTCTTTAAATCCCTGCAAAGCATGGCGCTGCCCTTCTGTACCTTCCCAATCTTCTGCATTCCTACACACTTCCTCGTTCATTGCAATGCCCACTGACCCTCGACTCCCCCCTCCAGGCTCCGTATTATGGGGGACCGGGGCCTTTAGTGAAGCTAGCTCTGATCTGTGGAACACTCTTCCTCAGGGTCTGCCTCATTCACATTAGTTTTATTCTTTTAAGTTGCAACTGAAAACTCATCTTTTGCAAACAGCCTTTCCTTATATTGTGTTATTTTCCACCAGTGTCCAAACACAGCTGTGTGTGTGTGTGTGTGTGTGTGTGTGTGTGTGCTGCAGGTTGGAGTGTGTATCTGGTCTGTCAGTGGTTAAACAGCTCCCCCTGGTGGACAATCAGCAGCCTCTTTAAGGTGAATGAGAGAGAGGGATCAGACATTTTCTTCCTTGTACCTTTTTCATCTGACTCTGAGTCAGAATCATCTGAGCTCTCCTCCACATCCATCTCCTCTTCCTCCTCCTCCTCTTCCTCTTCTCCTTCCTCGTGGTCGCTGCCCTCCTGGACCTCCTGAAATGTGACAGAATGACACTTTAATATCTGAAGCAGGGCCGGGGCATACGGCCTGTAAATTACAGTGCATTATTTTTTTTATCACAATACAGAGCGTACATCTCGATATTTAACCTGGAATAACCTCGCAGCTGATGTTTGACACCGACTCTGAACACTTAACCCATTTCAAATTTGTTTTTTTTTCATCTTTGCACGTCTTGTTCTGCACTTTTGACATTTTTAATGGTGATAAAAAAAAAAAAAAATCATTTAGTAATTAATTTTGAGGAGTCAGTTGTACCATTTCTGCCTCCTCGTTGACTCGCTCCGTCATCTCCTTCTCTGTGCCCTTCTCCTGATCATTGTCAGGAACTTCCTCCTTGTTGGCACTGAAAGATTCAGACATTGGTCAGGATTATTCCTCTGTGACGGACACATGATGCACATGATACGCCTCCAGGGCTACTGTACGTCACATGGAAACAAGGAGCATATTTCTAATTAAACACCTGCAGGTAATGACGACACTGTTTCTTTTTCTTAACTGGTGAAGCACAAGTTTTGTAAATTATATAATAATACAACAACTCTGTCTTTTTGGCAAACAAACTGTTGTTATGGACTTTAACACTGTGAAGCAATAAAGCGTCTCACTGTTAATGACTTTATTAACTGTGATGTATTTGACACTTCTGATACTTTATGAGGAAATGTATTCTTTAAATGAACCATAAAGCACACAGAGCCTTCAGCATCATCTCATCACGCAGTGAACTATAAACTCTGATGAGGTGACGCTGCTTCTTTAAAATGAGTTTGTTTGTGATAAAGACAGCGTGTTGCTTTGACAAAGGAATCTCATCAGAGTCAGAACAAAACCAGGAGAAGCAAAGAAGCATGAAAGGAATAAATAAATAATAGTTGTAAATCAAGTCCATGAAGCAGATCTGTTGGATAAGTGTTTTATCCAAACTCAGAGGGTTAGCGATGGTTAGGTGGTGTTTGCACAAAATCATCTGGATTATCTGAACAAAAGGAAAAAGAAAGATTAACACAGGAAAGTGAGAAGAGTTATTTATTATCCAACGATGTATTATTTTAAAGGACTGATTAACAGTCTGTTGGGGCGCTCAGTGGATAGAGGGGACATCCCATGTGCAAAGGCAATGTCCCTGCTGCAGTGGCCACGAGTTTGATTCCAGCCGGTGGCCCTTTGCTGCAGGTCGTACCTCCTCTGTCTCCTCCTCATGCTTCAATAAAACACTGTCCTGACATTACAGGCAAAAAGCCCCAAAACTCATCTTTCAAAAAACCTAGTCTGTCAAACGCTCAAGAAGACGCACCTGTGCGCAGAAGTTTTAACCCTTCACTTCTGATAATCTGAGGGGAAAAAGTTAAAAATAGATCGCTAATAGATAATTGATGGCTGAGTGGTTACAGTGCCATGTAACTGTCGTGTCGCCACATCTTTACCGTTAAGTAAAATAACTGAAAGTGTAACTACAGATCATGTATTCATATACTGAAGCTGAGAACGGCCATGCTTGCAATTTTTCTTTTCATGCTGTTGTCTGGAGATCACAAGCTTTGTCTTCTCGAGATAATGAGATAAGAAACTCGTCATCGTGAAGAAAACAAAACGTTGTTTTCTCTTATTACCTCCGCCAAGGAGGTTATGTTTTTGCCGGCGTTGGTCTGTTTGTCTGCAAAATAACTCAAAAAGTTAAGAACGGATTTTGATGAAATTTTCAGGAAAGGTGGATAATGGGACAAGGAACAGATGATAAAATCATCAAAATTTTTTGGTGGTGATTGGTTGAAGCAAAGTGGATAAAAATAATAAGTAAAGTCTTTCGTCTGACAACCTCAGCAGCAATTCCAATTTCTAAAGACGGTGAAAATAGCGCCATCTGGTGGCCGGAAAGCACGTCTTGTTCTACTTGCTTAATATTGTTGTAATTCTAAAGTTGAATTTAATGTTCTGTGTTGGAAAAAAAGAAAGTGAAAAATACAAAAAACATATTATATTCTGTGTTGGTACAAAATAAAAACGTAATAAATACACCACAGTGTCTCCATGGTGAAGGCATACATAACCTAATAATGATAGTGATGCAAATAACCTAACTGTGATGCAGGCTGCAAAATCTGATGCAGAGGGGGAGGGAATATCACCTACTTGGCGGAGGTCTGCACTCTCTGAGTGCTTTTCTAGTTATTTAAAGTGTTAAGGAGAGATCAGATTTGCTACGTCAGCAGAGACGGAGTCTTGACAACTGTAGCAGAAAGTTTAAGACTGTACTTTAACTTCTGATAAATGATCTTGATCTCTTGTTTTTTCTTCTCTAGAATCAACAAATAAGTTGTTATCAAATCAAATCACGTTTATCTATAAAGCACATTTAAAAACAACCAGAGCTGACCCAAGTGCTGTACAGAACATGTGAGTCAACATCAAATATCAATTAATCAAAGAAATCCGCATAATGTAGTGCAACAAGGACCAGTTAAGGGCAATCAAATGCCAGGGAATATACATGAGTTTTTAGTTTTGCCTTGAACATAACTACAGTGGAGGCACATTTGATAGAAAAAGGTAAAGCGCTCCACCGCAAAGGCCCGATCCCCCCTGCCCCTTGACTTTAAACGAGGGAGCCAGGAGCAGCTGGTCTGAGGATCTGAGAGGTCTGGGGTTGGTGAGGGGGCACAGGAGCTCAGAGATGTACTGGGGTGCCAGGCCATGTAGGGACTTGAAGACAAACAGTAGGATTTTGAATTGCAGTGCAGAGATGCCAGGACGGGTGTAACGCTTTCTCTCTTTTTTGTGCTGGTTATTAGTCTGGCAGTGGCATTCCGCACCAGCTGCAGACGGGACAGAGAAGACTGGTGGATGCCAGTGAGTTGCAATAATTGAGGCGAGAAGAAATTAGGGCGTTGGTGACGGTTTTCAGATCTGTAAGTGAAAGGAATGGTTTGACTTTGGTGATATTTCTGAGATGGAAAAAGCAACCTTTGACCACGGCGTTGATTCGTTTTTCAAATTTGAGTGATGATCAAATATGACACCAGTTAAGACATGAAAACAAAATTTATTATCTTGAGATAACGAAACTCATGATCTGAAGGTAACTGCATTAAAAAAATACTAATAGCAGACACAGCCCCTCTCGGCTTCTGGAGTCACATCCATTTTTCGGAGCTTTTGCTGAAATTAAAGTTTTAGAAAAAGGCAGAAAAAAACTGACTTCACCTTCTTCTTCATGATCTAGAATTAATGTTTTGGGCAAGGATTTAGCAAAACGCAAGCATTTATCAGGGGACATGTTACCAAATGACATCATGTTGAATTAAAGGTAAAACTGCGAAACACCTTGATCACCAACAGCACAACGTCACTAGTTCAATTCCAGTCAGTGACCCAGAGTTTCCAGTGTCTGTTTTTACAGTTTGTTTTTGTTTTGTTTTGTTTTTACTGGGAAAATTGAGGTTTCACATATTTAAATTTCTCTGGTCATAATGTCCGGTAAAAAAAAAAAAANGTTTCCAGTGTCTGTTTTTACAGTTTGTTTTTGTTTTGTTCTGTTTTTACTGGGAAAATTGAGGTTTCACATATTTAAATTTCTCTGGTCATAATGTCCGGTAAAAAAAAAAAAAAAAATCTTCTGATTGACGCCTCTGATTTTAAAAGGACACTTTGCTGACTTGAAACGGTGCCTAGCCTCCACACATGGCGCCTGCATGTGGAGCTCCCCGCTCATTGGCTAGCAACGTTTGCCAGGTGAAAAGAAACTCGTCATCATTATTGTCATCCGGCGGACTTGTGTTCCAGGATGGGTGGGGAGCTCCAGACGACGGCAACATGTATGTATGTATGTATGTATGTATGTATGTAAGTAAATCTGCTGACAGGACTTGTTTTATTTGGATTACGGTGTGTGCAAAAGTACAGAAGTGTATTGCATTCACAAATAAAAAAAGCCCTGTTTTTCTGAGTATTTTTTGTTTTTCGGAGTAATTTATTTTCTTTTTTTTTGGTGTAATTTTTTCTCTTTTTCTAAATTTTTTTTCTTCTATTTTTCGTGGTGTTTTTTTCTGTTTTTTTTTTGTGGTATTTTTTTCTGATTTTCGTGGTAATTTTTTTTCCTGAACGAGGAGACGAGATACTTCAAAATCTCGCGAGAAGCTCCCACCTGGCACCTGCAAGTGACCCCTGCATCCATGGTGACTCCTGCTCATGGATGTAATTTGCATCCGTGCTCCTGCTCCTAGACAGTTTCAACTACGGGATCAATAAGGGTAAGGCACGTAATTAGTTACACACAGGGTATGATAATCTAGCTATGTTTTCCACTGCATCCTTCTAGTGTAGGCCTATCGCTCAGTGTAACAGGTTAGGTTAGTAACAGGTTGTAACAACGTTAGCTGACAAACGTGTGTGGGCATGATTTCAGTTGTCAGGTAACGTTGTTACAACCTGTTACTAACCTAACCTGTTACACTGAGCGATAGGCCTACACTAGAAGGATGAACATAGCTAGCTAAAAAAAAAAAAAACAGAAAAAAAAATACCCTGAAAAACAGAAAAAAATACCCCGAAAAACAGGGAAAAAATTACTAAGAAAAACAGAAAAATAAATAAATCACTCCGAAAAACTGAGAATATTACTCAGAAAAACAGAAAAAAATTACTCAGAAAAACAGAAAATATTACTCAGAAAAAACAGGGCTTTTTTTTAAGTATCTCGTTGCCTCGTTCAGGAAAAAAAAAATACCACAAAAAAACAAAAAAACAAAACAAAACAGAAAAATAAATAAATCACTCCGAAAAACAGAAAAAATGACTCAGAAAAACAGGGCTTTTTTTATTTGTCAAGTGAATGCAATATGCTTCTGTACAAAAGTGCCTTGATGATGTCATTCTGTATGCAGCCTACCTATCAATTGTTTTTACGCTCATTAAGCACAGATATTATCTGATCAGAATTCTCCCACTGGTCTGAGAGTCACACACTTTAACCTTCCAGGACACGTTCACCGGCACCAGTTTTTTCTAATGGAAACCTGCGATGACCTTTGTTGCATGCTCCCCCCCCCCCCCCACCTGCCTTTTCCTGTCTCCCTCCTCACTGTCAAACTGTCCAATAAAGTGAGAAATGCCCCCCAAAATCTTAAAACAAAATAAAATCAATAACTAGAGTGTTCTTGATCCTCGATCTTGCATTGAAGATCTGTCAGAACACTTTCTAGTTCCAGTTTGTCTGGACAGTCAGTAAAAACATAAAACAAAGATGTGATAGAAAGCAGGATGATGTGAGATGGGTCAAAGAATGAGCGGAGGGTTCACACACAGGATCTAAACAGATACGAGCTTTTTACAGTGAAAATAAAGTGTTTTAATGAGGGGGGGCAGCCAGTCTCACTCCAGGTGGGAAATAGTACCTGCGCAACGTAAATTAAACATTAAAGTAAAATGCTGAGTCAGGGTAAGCAGAGGATGGTGAGGGGGGGGGGCAACAGGAGGGTGGAAGCTCTGACAAACCTGGCGTCATCAACCTCTTCCACCACCTCCTCCCTTTCCTCCCTCTCTCTCTCCTCCAACAGCTGCTGGAGTCTTCAGGGAGGGGTGAAGGGTCAAACGACAGAAGGAAGCAAGAGATGAACGGAGGAGGAAGAAAGAATGGAGGGAAGAATGATCAGAGGAAGCTCTGCACTCACAAAAACTCCACCCACTGTATCATCCCCCACCTCAGCTCCAACCTGGACCTCTGATGCTGCTCATTTCTCATCAGGTTATTCTCACAGTGAAACTAAAACCACGTTATAAACATCAAGTGTGCAGGTAATTCATTGTTTCATGTCTGTAAATGATGCACATTAATTATTTAAGCATCTTTTAGCTACGTCGTGTCTCAGTTTACATCATGACTGAAGGTCTCTTTAAATATTCATGTTCCAATGTACAAAGTGTTTCTTATTCAAATAATCAAACAGTCAAAGTGACTTCTGGGTGAAGCAGGCGGTGATGCGCCTTTGAACAATGTTGAACGTTTTAAAAATCTCACAAAAAGTGACGTTCCAGTTTGAAACTTTTTCAGAAAGTATCCACAGTCAGATTTTAGACGTAATTTTTAGTCCTCTTACCTTTTCTTTTTCTTCTTCTCTCGTTTCTTCAGCTTCTCCAGGTCTTTCTTGGCGAGTTCGATGATGTCAGAGGTCTCCTTTTCAGGCGCCAGCAGAGTGGAGGAGAAGGAGCCGGGTCCTCCGTACAGCGACTGGCGGTTGGAGGCACGAGACAGATTCTTCCTCAGATTCTCGTTCACAGCTTCACTCTCCAGGAGTTTGGCTCTGATGGAAGAATCCAGGGACACAAACAGGAAGATCACACGTGACCCAGAGCAGAGTACAGGTGTTCTTGAGATATCGCGTTCACAAGAATGGGACGGACGGACAGGCGTATGGGTGTATGTACGGACAGACAGACAACCCGATAACAAAATGGCGCAGAGCCATAAAAATGGTTGACCCTGATGGAGTGAAGATGTAGAAATGAATCGGGGCACAGTTTGAATTTACTTCATCTCCAGTCGCAGATTTTTACCTGAGGTCTTCAATCTCTTTGATGTAACCTTGAATCATGTTTCCTATTTCTTCAGTTCCACCTTCACCTGGAAGACAATCAGGACACTTTAAAATGAGACACAGGGAGAGACAAACTAAACATGTCTGTCCTGTATCGTGACTGAGCCAAGAGCAGAATCAAACACTTCACATCAGAGACATAAGAATAAAATAATTATAATAAAATGTGGAATATTTATTTGCCAATAATTAAAGAAAGACTTGATGAACGTGCAGGTTTGAACCAACCTGCCCTGGCGAGCGCCTGGTTGGCCTGGTCACTGAGCAGCTGGGTGAGCCGCGCCCTCTGGGCGTCGATGGTCTCCTGCATGGCCTTCACTCTCACCCTCAGGTTGCTGTTCTCCGTCTGCAGCATGGAGTTCTCGTGGAACATGTCGCTGAAGCTCTCCACGCCGTCCTCACCCATCAGGCGTTTACCCTGCAGGGAGGAGGAGACAGATCAGAAGACGACACCTCCCCTCGACATGAAATATTCCCTGCTTCATTTATCAGACTCCTCACCGTCTTGTACTCCATCAGCTCCATCTGCAGCCGAGCGATCTCCGTCCTCAGAGCGCTGATCTGCTGGCTGGCCTTGTCCTGGTTCACCATCACCTTGTTCTTGATGTTCCTCGCTCGGTTGGCGTACTTTAACGTGTTCAGCGTCTCCATGAAGTCCCGGTCAGACGGGCTGATGCAGGCAATCATCACGGTTTGGCTGAAGAAACAAGGAAGCACATGTGTAATCACATTTTTATTATTATATATATATATATATATATGTATATATGTTTATACTGCAGAGGTTTCATTTTAATTCTTATAATTCACTGTTGGCTTTTGATATGTGGAAATATCAGCGAAAATATTTTGATTTCACTATAAATGACTTTCAGCTTCTTAAAAGATTAAATTATTCTGAATTTTCTTCCAGTTCCTCACCAACAGATGTAAATATCAATGATTGGTATGCAGTGTTATTGATTGATTGATTGATATTCCCTCCTGCATATGCTTTACTAAAAACTTTATCAGTGTCTTTATTGTATCATTAATGATGAGAAAGACATATTTTATACTTTATATTAAAGATACTCTTTATGTTCCTTTATTCTGCAGTTGATTCCTGTGTTGATTTCATTACAACAGGTTGTCAGGTAGATTTCCTGTTTCCCCTCTGAGACCTCTGACCACTGAGACTTCTCTGGGCTCACACTGCCTCAGATGGTAATTGTGATAGAAATGTGAAATCACCGACCTGTTTCCTCCCAACGAGTCCTGCAGCAGTCGGGTGAGTTTGGAGTCTCTGTAAGGCACATGTGACGACCGCTTGCTCCGGTCACCCAAAGCACTGATTACATTCCCCAGAGCGAGCTGCAGCAACACAGACAAAAAGAAAGACGAGAAATGTGGTGATTTAACAGTTTACTGACAGCTTTTTATTCCATCACTGCTTTTTGGATCATTAACCAAATAAGTCTGTTTGTAAAGTGTTAAAAGTTTTTAGTCTGATGGTTTTCACCTCAGTCAGGCAGGTAGGAGCGAAGCTGTACGATGTAAAAGAGCCAAAGAGCATCACATGCAACAAATGCGTTTACTTTATACTAAAATATCTTCACTGGCTCTCTGTTGATTTTAGGATCCTGTTCAAAACTCTCATCCCTGCACCAGATTTGTATTTTATCCATATTTTGTGAATTGTGATTCTTTGTTTTGTTTGTTTTTTGTGTGCATATAGTTTTGCTAGTTGTGCACTTTTAACTACGCGGCTCACGCAGTCACTTTGTCTTCTGTTTCCTTTCGTGTTGAATAATGCTCTTATGGAGCACTCTGTGACCTCTGTCTGTGAAACGTGCCATATAAATAAATTTGACTTGATTTAACACAACTTCTTATTTTCCTGGTGATCCATGTGTAAAGTTTTATATTTTTACCACTAAATGTATCACCTGTTGATTTTCTCCACCTGGATAAACATCTCAAAACACTACAGGAAGTTCAGTGAACAGAGAACCCTGCAATGATGAGGATAAAGACAAATACAGTTCTTCATGTGATTTAAAATACTTATTGGATTACAATATTGGCTTTTTTGCCGTTATCCAATATGCCGATATGTAACAACTTTTTGGCCATTAACTGATATCCATATATCCACTTTTTCCCGCCTAATTTCAGTGATCATCAAGCCTCTTCTGTAGATGAATTAACATCATATTATACATACAGACTCTTATTGTGACGGCCCACCAGCAGATGGAGACATGACATACTGTCCAGTGTCTGTAATATTCATTCACTGTGTAAAATAAGAAAAAGCATATTGGCCGATTTTGATAGTTCATTTTAAAGCAGATATCAGCCGATACTGATGACGTACTGATATTATTGTGCATCCTTACTTAAAATGTGTCCTTCCTTCATGAAAACACTGCAGCTAAAGCTCATTTAGCCTTTCATTGCTGCAATCAACACGTTGAAGCCACAACAATTCATCTATTAATGGATCAGTTGTCTACTATTAAACTCAATGCAACTTATTTTATAATCAATTTATTGGTTTGAGAATTTTTTTAAGGGGAAAAAAAAGGTATAAAACCTGATTCCTGCTTCTTAAATGTGAATATTTTCTGGTTTCGTTACTTCTCTATGACAGTAAACTGAAGAGCGTTTGGTTTTGGACAAAACAAGTAATTTGAGGTCGTCATGTTGGGCCTTGACGTTTTTCATGATTTTAGGTTAATATAGAAAATAATCCACAGATCAATCAACAGTGGAAACATCCCTTAGCTGCATATTAAAAGCATGCCACTCACAGGTTTAATAACAAAATATGTGGGGGTTTTTAAAGATTATTTTTATGGCTTTTTTTTGCGTTTATTAGACAGGATAGGATGAGATTTTGAATCAGGCCCACCACTACTGCAGGAAGGACATGGCCTATGTACACGGGTGTACACGGAGCACCTGCTCTTCCAGCTGAGCTACTGGGCGCCCCGATATATTGTATGTTTGTCCTTCCTCTGCACTGTATTTTTCTGTTCCAGTAGTGGATGATTTTTGAGGCTGGACAAGTATAAAATTGAGCCACTAGATGGCGCTCACGCTCTGGTTATATCAGCAGCTCTTGCTCTGACTCTACAGATCCTGCAGCAGTGACCCAGAGGACAGAGAAGAAGAAGAAGGAGGAGGAAGCTGCTCACCAGTCCACAGTTGATGGAGATGCCCTCTTTGGCTCGATCGCCCGTTGCTCCAGTTCTCTTCAGCCTCTCAGAACCAGCCAGATCCACAAAGTGGAACTTGGCCGTCAGCGTCTCATACTCGTCCATCTCAGAGTTTCCGTTGGAGACTCTGTTGTCAGTCTCACTTTCTTGCTGAGTAACAATGACAAACAGAAACACTGTTAGTGACACAGACATACAGGACACTGCAGGAGCAGCGTGTTACGGGGACAGCGTCAGTTTAATTTCTGACAGCAAACTGGTAAAAAACTGAATCCCTCTGTGGCACAAGTCCTGTGTTCATCATATATATTTTTAGTGTAAGTCTATACTAACATTGTCGGAGGCACAGACGCGAACTTGGCACAGGTGGATGGTGAAGATGGCGTGGGATCGAGAGCTCTGGACGTTCATCTGAGTGCTGGCTGTGGTGCGAGACAGAGCGCCGAGCTTCAGGCACTGCATCATCTGAACAGGTGAGAGAGCTTTAAATATTAACACACAGGTCGAACTCTCTGTGATGCAGCGGGGATAAAAAACAACAACTGTAAATACTCTCAGGCGTTTATGAAAGTAAACATCAGAGCAGGGATGAATTATATATGAGTCATAACGAGAGTGTTGGTAAAGACCCTGCGGTGGCACAGAGGTTCACGTTCAGCAGCGCAGATACATTAATAAATATTCATTACAGTCATCAATAATGACAGTTACTAACACACACACACACACACACACACACTTGGTTACCTCGGCCTCGGAGGACACGGTCCGTGTGGTCACTCCCACGGTGTAGATCCCCCCGGTGGCGTCTTCGTGGATCTTGATGTGAGATTTCTGTTTCATGTCTCGTGTGGAGTCGAACAGGTCCAGAACCTCCTCGTTATAAAGCTGCACAGAGACAACACACACACACACACACGAAAATGGTTTTAATCAGGCAGATACAGGACTTTAAATCATGGATTAAATCATTAACATTCACAGAGGATCTGTACGGAAGTTTTCACATTTCAAAGAATCATTTTACAAAATATATTAAACAAAAACAGGAGACATGTCATGTTTTCTGGGCCAAAAATTCCAACCATATTAGCAAGAGATTGTAGCTGAGATTCACAAGATACTTGGAATGGATTTAGTCTATTCATGTATTACGTTATACCTCAGAAAAATACCTGAAACTGTCCCACACAGAGAGAGATATTAATTAAAGACACTTTTGACAAAGAGATAAAACATAACTCGCAAATACTTATGAGTTGACCCTCCAACATTGGTCCAACGGTTGGGGATTATAAACCAAATATACTGCATGAAAAGACTTTTATCTATTTTAAGGCTTGAGCTCCAGAAATGTACAAAATATTGGGAGAAATGGATTGTGTAGTAACGCCACAGAGAAAAGTGTGACACTGTATGCTGAGATGAAAGAGGAAAAATGTGCTGTGATTTGACTTCGTAACACCCGTCATGACTTCTTATTCTTTGTTTCTTAACCCATTGAAACCTGAAGTGACATCACTTTTCTTGTGCTGCTTACAGAAACCTTTCACAAAGATTTTTAAACCTTTAATTTGTGTGATTTCTTTTAAAAACATGGGGGGAAAAAAGCAATGAGCAACTGGGTAAGACGTGTCCCACAAATTGCAAAAAATGAACAGATTCAGAAAATTATTTAAAAAGAAAAAACATTTAAAATGAACAATTTAAATTTATGTTGTTAAAAATATTTTTTAAGCACTTTCCCCAAGTCAATTCTTTGTTTTTTTTAACTGTCTTTCTTTCTGTCTTTTTACTAAGTTTTTCTTCAAAGTCTTGCAATTTTTTTGGGTCATTTCTTCTGTCACTGCTCTTTGCCTTCTTCCCATGTTTTTGAAAGAAATCAAGCCAATTTCCTCGGAGGTTTCAAAGGTTAAATAAAAAAAGACTTATAAAAAAAACCTCACAGAATATCTGAAGGTTTCAAATTCAAAACATTTGAGAACTCTGTATCTTGACTTGGCTTTAGGACCGATATAAGAACCAAAATAATACGGCAAGCCTCCACTTGTTCTTTATTTTAGTTCTCACTGGCTGATTTTTGACTAAAAAAGGTTGGAAAGAAATATTTCAGTGATCAGGTTTGATGGAGCAGTGCTAGAAAAAAGACAAAAAGGCCAAACATAATTCTGTTAGTGTCAGACTGAAGTATCTGTCTGACATTTGCCTTAATTAAATATAAACTCTCTGATAATCACCATCATCCAAAGAGTTTCCTCTCTGAACAGAGAATCTGTCGAACCTGCAGTGACGTCTGTTTCTCTTTGTGCCTTTTATTCAACATCTGTGAGTCCTTCACGTGACGTCCTCAACAGTCTGAATTTAATTTAAGTTTCAGTGTCTAAGGATGATTTGGATTTTTCCGAAAAGCTTTCTGCATCTTGATAAACAAAATCTGAGGAGACATGAACAACTGTGGTGTAAAAAACAAAAGGTCAGATTTGGAGAATCTGAGCAGTAACTCAGTTTCTGTTGGAGACAGTTTTGTGTCTGAAACTATGTGACCGTTTGATTCCTAACCGCAGCTCATCCAGTTCCAGGTCTCCTCCTGGAATCTGAGCACTGCCACAGTCTGACGGAGCGCCACAACTGTCTCCTCACATTATTCCTGTTAAGTGCTTCCTGTCTGGACTGACACCCCTCCTCACACCTCCTCACCCCCCGATGACAGCTGCTGCTGTTCAATTGTCAGTGTGGATATTTTCATGTGATGGAGCGCTGTTGTCGCAGCTTGTTAAACGGGGAGTGTCAACAATGAGCCTGACCCGTGACATCTCTGTCGAGCCTGCTGCTGGTGGGAGACACATTAGATTTTCTTTGCTTTATTCAAAGCAGGTAAACTACTAAAAACATGATGGATGAAGCAGTGATGGCGGTGTGCGTACCTCCAGGAACTGGGCATTGATTTTAAACTCAGGTACGGGGCGTCCCTGCTCCTGGGCGGCCTGACGGCGCTCCTCGATGCCCTTGAAGAGGTGGTGGACAGCGCGTGGGATGATGCCCAGCTCCTCGTCTGAGATGTTGACGTCAAAGCCCGTCCCCATGGTGTACGTCTTCCCTGAACCCGTCTGGAAGGGGAGAGGGAAATACGAACACGCTGTTAATGGAAGTGTGACGAAACAATACTTCTACACAAAAGTATCCCAATACTATGCTGTATCCATTTGGTGTCAACAGACTGAGAAATGTCCACATGTATTTGACCTTATGGTGTATTTCTCCTGCGCCCTGTAAAGAGCACTTTGTGTATCAGCTTTTAAAAAGAACTTTACAAATAAAGAATCATTACTGTTGATTCATTCTGTCATGTAGAGTTCTGATTTACCTGCTTTTAGTTTGTGTTTCCATCTATTTTAATGTAGTTTTGACCTCCTTTATTTCCCAGAATGCCCTCTGATATCCCCTGAGATGACCTCACTGTATTTCCCTGGGGGCTGTGCACTCAGTCAAAGAGCTGGTTTGCCCATTTAGAATTAAAGGAGGCTTCTGTCTGTTTATTTAAAGAATGTCGCAAACTGAGTTGATTGTCAAAGAAGATATTTCTAACCATTCACCTGAACTTTACTTTGATTTTTGATTTAGCACAAAGAACAAACCAGTTTAAACTGACACACAGCAGACACCACAGTCCCTCTGAGAGGTCAGAGTTTGTACTTCCTCCTCTTCCTCATTTCCTGTCTGTTTCTATCTGCAGCCTCACCGGGCAGCGCTGATGTGATGGAGGCGAGCGGGTCGCTCTAAATCTAGATTAGTCCCTGTAAAACTGCAGAGGCAAACAGGTCTGACCCCAGCCAAACCGACAGCACTGTGTGTGTGTGTGTGTGTGTGTGTGTGTGTGTGTCAGAAGTAGGCCAGCAGTGTGTGTGTGTGTGTGTGTGTGTGTGTGTGTCAGAAGTAGGCCAGCAGTGACAGAAGCTGTTACTGGGGAGATATGGGTTAATATGGACTCACATTAAAGATGTATAGAGGTGCGTGTGTGTGTGTGTGTGTGTGTGTGTGTGTGTGTGTGTGTGTGTGTGTGTGTGCGTGCACTTTGAATCATGTGAGTGCCATACAGCAGGAGCTCCATCACCACGGCAACCTAAGCTGCAGGGAGGTACAGGAGGAGGAGGAGGAGGGGGAGGGACCATGAGGCCCAAACTTGCATGTTATTTCCATGAGGTGAACTCAATGAAAAGAGGGAGGAGGAAGTGACTGAAGGAAAAGAGGAGCAGGGCTGCTTGATGTGATGATATTTATATATTCATTCTATTTCAGTGTGTTCATACTCATGTTTGTGATACAGTCATTTAAAGTCCTGTTTTCACCAAGCAGTTCAGTTCAGTTCAGTTTGGTTCACGTTTTTCCATCTCCACAGTGAAAAGTTGTGGATGGTCCCAACAGAAGCGTTCCTTAGCGTCCCCATGTTTGGTCCCCCCTCTGTTGGGGTACCTAGCACACAGATCTGGTACTAAAAGGTGGAGCTAGAAACCCTGCAGTCTGATTGGTCAGTAGAGGATGGTCACTCTGGCCGACTGCCGGCAACTTTTAAGGTGGAACGTTTACTTGTAATGTTACTCAATGCATGAGTTGATGACGTGAATCCATCAGCACACCTTAAATTTCACTGTGACAACTTTGACCATCACTTTAGTTTCTATATGACACACACTTTTAGTAATGACTTTAAAAATATAGATTAATTTGAAGCGGATTATGTGAAGGTCATATATTCTAATCCTCACTTTATGTACTGTAGGCACAGACAGAGCCAGCTGTTTCCTCCTGTGTCCTGTCTTTATGCTGAGCTAAGCTGCAGAAACTGCTCACTGGCTGCAGCCTTATAACAATGGTAACAACGATCTTCTCCTCTGACTCTGAGCAAGGCAGCCAATCAGTATATTTCCCAAAATGTGGAACTAATCCTTTAAAAACTACAGTTGGACAAAAACAAGGTCACAGAGGTTCAAATTCCACAACAGGAGTCTCCTCTGCTCTCCTTTCACCCAAATGTCAACGTTCTCACACACAGAGCTCATTCCTCGACATCCACCCGGCTGTAAAGCACCGTCAGCACTGCAGCTGTGACACCGAGGACAAAGACTTGCCTGTCCGTATGCAAAGACGGTGGCGTTGTAGCCCTCGAAGCAGCCCTCGATCAGCTTCTCTGTGCAGGTGGTGTAGATGGAGTCCTGCTGGGAGTCCATGTCGAACATGTAGTCGTAGGTGAAGGACTTGTCTTTGCCCAGGATCACCTGCGGCTCCCCGGGCATCACGTACGTACAGATGTGACATCCCTCGATCTTCTCTCGGGCCAGCTGAGGACGAATCCTGCAACACACATAGAAACAAAACATGAGGAATGAGGAAGTACACTTCCTGACCACTTTATTAGGTACACCTGTACAATCTGATGCAAACAATTTGTACTGTACATGTACCAACAGTCCAGCTCTAGAGCCTCTTTCCAGATTTTTTCAAAGACAAGACAGTATTAGAGTAATAAGGACCAGCGTGAATGGCAACTGTAAAATATCGTATCATAAAATTTAGGTCCCGACCGATATGGATTTTTTGGGGCCAATGTCGATTCTGATATTATGGAATAAAAAAATCCGATAACCGATATATTGGCCGATTAAATTTTTACGTTTTTCAACTTAAAAAACCCCGAATTACCTGCTTTTGATGGCTTAAATATAGTTCAAACACTCGTTACAAAGATATAAATTGAAGGAAGAACATTTTACTGTTTTCAAATACTTTCATTATCAGAAATTGTGTGGAACTGGGGCGTCAGTAGCATAGTGGATAGTGCCAGCGCCCCATGTACAGAAGCATTGCCTCGCTGCAGCGGCCGCGGGTTCGAATCCGGCTCGCGGCCCTTTGCTGCATGTCAGTCCCCACTCTCTCTCTGTCTCCCCATTTCACCTTCTGTCCTGTCAATAAAGGCAAAAAGCCAATAAAAATAATCTTAAAATAAAAAAAGAAATTGTGTGGAACAAGCAGCATACGAACAATTTGAACACAAAATAAATCAAAAACATGATGTGCAAAGAGGCAGTAAACCTCTGGGTATTAAAATAATCATGCAAAGTCTATATGAATTAAGACATTCACATGTATGTTCACAGCACCAGAGTTCTTCTTATTATTGCCAATTTAACAGAGGTTGGTTATAGTTCAAAAAGTAACACAAGGACATCATTTTTTTTTTTTTTAAAGATATTTTGCCTTTAATGGACAGGACAGGTAAGTTTGGGGGGGGGGGGGGGGGGGGGGAGACGTGCAGCAAAGGGCCCCGGGCTGGACTCAAACCCGGGCCGCTGCGGCAACAGCCTTGTACATGGGGTGCCTGCTCTACCCACTAAGCCACCGACGCCCCAAGGACATCATTTCTAAGTAAAACACCATATTCCCTGCATTTTATTAGTGATGAAAATATAAGTTTTAACAACGGCCAACTTTTGACCGATTGCCGATTATTCTCTAATGGCTATAATCGGCCGATTAAATCGGCCGGCCAATAAATGGGTCGGGCCCTAGTAAAATTTAACTTGGACAATCAGCTTCTTCCATAAAGGGCTGGTAACTCTGAAACACATCACCGACTGAAATCAAACTGATCACAGATTTAAAATCCTTCACAACAAAAGATCAAAGGCTGGTTAAAAGCAAATCAGAGCTGGAGCCACACTCAAACGTCTACAGGGTATTAATGTAAGTGTTTTTGTGTATTATTGTATGTGTATTTTAGTAAATGTATTGTGGTATGTGTATAGTGGTAGGTCTACTGTAGTCGATGTATTGTAGGACATGTTGTGATATTTGTGTTGTGGTCATTTTTACTGTGGGGTGTGTACTGTAGTGTGTGGATTGTGGTTTATGTATTTTATTGTGCCATGTTTACAGTGTCTTGTGGTTGTATGATGTTTTAAACTTTATATTTTTAATAGCATTGTAGATCTACATGTAAAAGTCCAACTAGGGACAAGACTTGAAAAAACACATCAGTCTCATACTCTGTACTGGAACTATGTTAAACTGCATCGTCCCTATCAAATAAAAAATAAATAAAAATGCAGAACGTGATGATGTCACGGTCAAGCTGACCTTTGACCTTTTGGATATAAAATGTCATCACTTCACATTACTGTTTCACATTACTGTTAGACATTTGTGTGACGTTTTGTCAGAATTACTGTGTGAATTCTTGAGTTATGACCAGAAACATGTTTAGAGCAGCATATTCTAATCCACGGCTATTGCTTAAAAAACATTACCATTGAACCCTTGTGGTTCTGAACTGGACTGCATCATATTAAAATGTGTTTCCAATGTTTATCTACGCCTCCTGTTTGTAAGTGGGACGTGCAAAACATTAGAAACACCTCAACATCTTTTGAAAGCGCTGCAGGGATTCCTGTTGAGTATCAATGATTCACATGAAATGTAAATATGCTGCAGCAGTTTAAAAGCTCATCTGAATACAAACAGGTTTCACCAGCAGCTACAAACACAACCTGTTTACTCAAGGACACATTAACAGGACGTACAGTTACTGTAGCTGCTGAAATGTGCTGTACAATCACTGCTGTGGGGATCAAACCTGTGGATCACTCTACAATCCTTTCACCATGCTGATGAATAAGTCGGCACAATCATGGAGCTCCTTCATTAAGAAGGAAACTGGAGACAGACACATCATAATTACAGTGCTGCATCTGCATGTTTTCGACTCTCAGCTCAGAGTCAAACTTCCTTCAGATGTAAATTCTGAAACTGTAAATCTAAAATGTTATTTTGATTAATCCTGAGTCACAGGAACACGCTGAGCTTGTTTTTGTAACTGCAAACATTTTCATCTGCTGCAGATGTTCAGTTACTGTGCAGCAGAGTCTGCAGGGTTCAACGTCGTAATCTGACCCAATACTTTGTCCCATAAAACCTGCCAGCTGGGTTAATATGTACTCATTTAGTCTGTCTGTCTGTCTGTCTGTCTGTCTGTCCGTGTGTCTGTCTGTCTGTGTGTCCGTGAGTCTGTCATGAAGCTGAAATGCTGCATGTTAGTAAAGCTGCACCGACAGACTGAAATCTGTCGGGATTAACTCGTTTACTGTGGACATGAGAGGAGAAAGACAGAGAGAGACAGAGGCCCTGTGGGCTGCAATGAAAGTGAGCATTTATTTCTTTAGTGAAAGAAAGATGGTGTATCCAACAGTATAATTCAAGGACACAGACAGTAGAAACAAAAGCACAACTTCACCACATTATCCCGTCATCACAGTCTAATACAAGGATCTAATTACAGCCTCATCAGTTTCTAACATCTTGACAGTATAGGTTGAAAATAACCCCCATCCTAAATTTGATAAAGACAAAAAAAGGCCTGACAACAGTTACAGCCGTTATAAGCTGTAAATATCTATATCAATACTGTTGTATTTTAACCCTGACAGAAAGTCTCTTTAAGCAGGTTAGAATAAGACTTCCATTATTCCTCACACACACACACACACACACACACACACACACACACACGCACACTGGGGAGCAGCTCAGTTAGAGCAGAAGTCTCCTGCACCCTCTTATTACACTCAGGACATTTATTGAATCAGTACATCAAACTTGTGTTTCAGGCCCTCCAGTCGAGCGTCAGCTGCTCAGACATGATGAGAACATGAGAACTCACAGTCTGAAGGTCTGCAGGGACCGAAACATTAGTTTGATGTACTGATTCAGTATCTTCCAAGAGCGCTGTGCACAAATCTTCTTTAGTACAAGACACAGAGCTGTTCTACTTTTAACCTCGTGCTTCATTAAACATGTTCTAACGTAATGGTTATCAAACCTAAACCTCCAGCAAGCACCACAACACTGCTGTTGTCCCATCACAGCAGGAACTGAAGGAAGGAACTGACCAATGACAGTAGATTATTGAGGGTGTAACGCAGCAGCATCACATCATCATCTATGTTCTCTTCACTCTGTGGTTAACTGTGACTGATCTTTCAGAGAGTATGGCTCTGTGGTTTCAATCAATCAATCAATCAATCAATCAATCAAACTTTATTTATATAGCACCTTTCATACATCAAAAATGCAACCCCAAAGCGCTTCAAACAAACTCTCCTCATGAGTTCAGCTCACAAACCGGCCTGAAAGAAAAGCACCTGACAGCGGCCCTGCCGGCCTCTCTGTCCTCTGAGGATAAGGGCCTCATTGTGCCTCTGTGTTCAGGGGGAGAACAATGCTGAGAGGGGAGCACAGAGCGGCCATTGTGTCCGTCTGTGTGACACTGGATCCCGGCGCTGACACCAACGCCACGGCTGCAGGATTACATGGCTGGACGGAGGCAAGGGAGGAGAGGTAATGTCCTGCTGGAGGTCATGGTGTGTCCGCAAATAACTA
This sequence comes from Epinephelus moara, assembly GCF_006386435.1. NCBI lineage: Eukaryota > Metazoa > Chordata > Actinopteri > Perciformes > Serranidae > Epinephelus > Epinephelus moara. Next base: position 40,070,353 of record NC_065525.1, on the reverse strand, counting down.
GTCAGTCGAATCAGTGATGAAAACTGCTCTTTATTCATCTCCTGGCTCTTTGTCGTAACACTCAGTGTTGTTACATTAACTCTCAGGCTGCTTGACTCCTGGTTGATTTTAATGTTGGTCACTGATGAGATCCATGCTCGTTCCTCTGTTGCACTTTGTCTTGAAAAACATCAAGAAACCACCTTTATCGTACGGTACTGATACAGCAGCAGACAAAACTGTAAAAACTTAACTTGACAAAGGTTTTTTCATATCAAAACATTTAAGATTTTCCTAGAGCAATATGGCCGACCCGACTGCCTCGAACCTTCAACCGCTGCTGCTGTTTTGTTTTGTTTTTTCAGCTGTAACCTGGTGGAGTAAAGTGAAAGGGGGACAAATGAGGACAAAGACCAGGTGAGACGAAATGCAGAGTGTTATCATGCAGCCCGACCAGCTGTGTTCTGAGTTACTTATAAGTTAGAGAAACATTGTGTGCAATAGTCCACCTTCCACCTTCTCTCCCCTTTCTATCACTCTCTAACACACACATAGCAGCACTACGTCTTACTAAAGCAGGTTTGGCTTTGGGTGGTCTCGTCGCATCTCGTCAAAGCTTCAAATATTGAGTCAAACAATGCAACATTGGATACGGTTACATGATGGCTTCTCATTCAGAATGAAATAAATCTGAATGAAATCATTCGGAATTAAAGTTTTTCCAGGTAGTTTACATGAGAAATATTCATTCTGAATGAGGGTTTACATGGGAGATCAGTTTAATCGCCTTTATTTGGGTCTGCGCAAGGTTTGGGGCAGGGAAGGTTTCTGATTGGATAGGGGGCGGGGCTGATGTTACGTGTTCACGTTTACCAGAAGAAAACACTGTAGTCCTCGCTCCAGATAACAAGATGCTTGACGACGCCGTTCTTAGTGCCTTTTTCGGGCTTGTTTTGCTTATATTCTTGAAGCAGCAGTACGACAACAACCTTGTTCTGCTAATGCTTCATCTGTTGAGGAGGAGAAGGGAGGTAGAAGGTCGACGAAGGGAGATAGAAGACCGTGTTTTGGCATATGGAAACCGGTGAGTGCAACGAGCCCGACTGCTCTATCTCAGCCCGCTGCTATGCCCAAAAGGGCAAGGAAACGAGCATGCGCAGAAAGACCGGAATGAACTTAGAGAGGAATGAACGTTTACATGCACACAAAATTCTTTCATTCGGAATGACAAACGGAATAAACCACCCCCTTTAATCGGATTTAATTTTCAATCGGAATGATCGTTTACATGACCACTTTTAATCGGAATGGCGAATGAAAATTCCGAATGAAATTGGAATTAAACTATCCATGTAAACGTACTGATTGATTTGCGTTTCCTTTACCAGTTAAAGTGTGCCAAGTTGTGCCACAATTCAGAGAGTTGGCGAGTGATTACAACAGACATGAGGAGAGTGGAAGTCTTTACAATGGATGCCCCAGATATATGCCAAATCATCTGGCCAAACAAAATCTCCAACCTTCAACTGCACAAGAAAACAGGTAGCCGGAACATCATCAAGGAAATCACACACAGATGTTTGAGATGGCTACAGTGTATGTCACGTGGTGAGAATGGAACAGGGCTGAGAGTCACCTTAAGATGGACACCACCACCACCAGGCACAAGAAAACCTGGGAGACTCAAAACCACCTGGTGCACAACTGTGACACTGGAGCTGTAAAAGATGAGCCTTTCATGGGGGGAGGTGCAACATATACATTTATGACATGACACACGAACCTTCAGATGTAATTTAACACAGCGTATGTCATATATATATTCAATGACTGCAGCTCATTAAAGTGATCATGAAGACAAGATGTTCCAGGGGTGGATTACTGCACCATCTCTGCAGAACAAACCAGGCCAATCAAACATCTCTGTGAGTCTGTCTTCAGTGTAACTAACCAGCCTTCAGGCAGGAGTGGGAGGAACCGTTTGGCATGAGACTCAAAAGAAATTCACACATACTGCGGAGTAACAAGACAAAGAAACAAATCTCCTCAGTTGTGTTCTACTGTTTGGATCTCACCACGCTGTTGTTGTAATGTAGAATAAATGTGATCTCAGTCAGAAAATCAATTATCTTCCATGTCAAATTCACTGGTTTTAACCAATTACATGTTTCTGTGGACTCAGAAATCTAATCCTCTCCAGTAACCACATGAGGGAGGGGGGTCTTTGTTTCAGATCATTTAGCTCACTAATTGGGTGTGTAATCCTGTCTGTTTCTCTCCCACAGCGCCGTCACACCCGGGAATCTGATGGATTTTTCCAAATTTACTCTCTTTTCATCTGCATGTAACCAGTGAGACGCCTCACTGTACCATCAGGATTTAAGGGAATATTTGTTTCTCAATAATGCAAACATTAATATTACATAGTTTAGTCTAAAATAATTTTCTGATACAGGAAATATATACCTTCTTTTTTTATTTTTAGGCTTATTTTTTACAAGATGTCAGTGACACTGTGAACTGATGTCAGAAGTCTTCAGATGTACTGTGTTGTTGATATGAACACTGCTGCAAAATTCAAAATGAAGGATGACGAGTGTATTTTCAATGAAAACAGTCAGTTGCTTTTTTTAAAACATATTTGAGGAAAATCAAGAAAATATTCTTCTTATTATTAGGCGGAGTCATTAGTTGCAAGTTACTCTGACTCACTGCATTTAGACTGTGGCTGTAAACCTGCCATTGACCAGCTATTTAGGCAGGAAACAACAACAACCTCCAGCTAACAACCTACACTAAATGTCAAGTTTTGACAAAGATTTGAATCGTGCATTGAGGCATGTTGCTTTTCTCTTTGGGGGGATTGTAATGGTTTACAACAGTAGAAGAAAAGCCGTGAACACACCTCAGAAAAGCCCAAACTCCATCTCACAGATGCCCAGATGTTGATTTGTCACGTTTTAACTCTGGCAGCGTGTGCCGCTGACACTGACCTCACAACTGTACCGATCTGTTCAACTTCACATGAGCGTCTGTGATATCACTGTAATAATGTTCTGCAAAAAGTCACACATAGTCAGCAAATCGTCTGAGGTTTTAATAGGTCCTGTGAGTTTTTTTTCCAGAGCTCAAGTACAGTCAGGCTTCAGTCTGGCTGTCAAAAGATGTTTGTATTTTTTTCAGTAAAAGCTGAATCAAATGGTTGATATACGTCTGTTAAGGCCAAAACACACCAACAGCGAACATTGCGCATCAAAAAATATGCCCCTACTACTTTCAATGTACGTTTTCTTTTACAAAGAATCAGCCATTTTCATGACTGACTTCCGACACTATTTTGCAAGGGAACAGTTGCTGCATCCTGGGCTTAGCTCCGCCCAAGACGACTGTGATTGGTTTAAAGAAATATAAACAGGGCAGAATAGTTTTCCTTTACAGCAGTATAATGATGTGTGAGACTTTTCTCTGGCACTGACTCAGCGCTGTGAGACTAGCTGTAGATTTCTTTTATAAAATAAAAGTGAAACACACTGTGTTTAAAAAAGGAACATTCATTTAAGTACTGGTGGAGGTGGACATTTTGTGTTGGTATAATGTGCACATTCTGACAACAAAACTTTAAGACTTGACTGAATTTAGCCAGATTAATAAATCTGACTGATTATCTTTAATAAATATTAAAGTGATCTAGTTTGTAAAAAAGTAAAATGAGAGTAAACTGAGCAGCACTGTATCAACAGGAGTCATGACGAACAGCTGCGGTGACTCGTCTATTTTAGGAGTTCTAGACTTTGAGCGCTACAGGGGAGGAGCCGAGGTCATCAAAGTTCAGGTGAGGGTCAGGGTCAAGGGTCATGATGTCTCCGCAGCAGAGACACGATGTCTGGCTGTCAGTTAGTGATTCAGATAAACACACAGGGGGTCCAAAACATGGATGTTTAAAGAGACCTCCAAATGTTCATGGATCAAATCCTGATAATGAGACCAGTCATTTCAGGGGGTTGTGAAGCTCAATAAATGTATCTACTGATTTACAGACGTCTCTTTTGCCACGTAAGTCTATGGGATAAAGTCTTTCTCGGCCGCAAGGCATCTGTCGTACCTGTCAGATTTAATTACTCTGTTTGGCCACTAGAAAACTGGCTTCAAAGCCCGGGGCATTTTCCGGGGGCAGAGACAGACATTTAAAGGGACATTGTGTAACATTTTCAGTTGTTTATTGGCAAAAATCGATGTCTGCATTCATAAATATGTCATCATTGGTGTACTATTACCTCCACCAATAATCTGACTTATTCTCGTAAAAGGAGAATTTCAGATTTGTTGGTACATTGTGCGGGTAAGTCGTTTGGGGGGTTCCATAATGTTTCGCCATCTTGAGAATACATCCGCCAGCAAGGGACATACAGCACCGCCTTCGGCATTTTCGTTGAGAGCCAGGCCAGCGCTGCGTGACTGAGAAGCCGAAGGAGAGGAGCAAGAGTCCCTTTGCTACTACCCCGGCACTACTGCAGCATAACAAAGTCCCACTCTTTCAGCATAATGCAGGATCATGCATATGCAGCATCACAGGAAAGCGCCAAGGGGAATCAAAAAGGCAACGTGACCGGCGAATCCAAAAACGAGGGTCAACATCAGGGTAGCCTTTCCCAGGTGGAAGAGCTGCTGAAGGAGAAAGGTAATGCAATCACACGCCAGTGATGCAAGGAGAGGGATGAGGTGTGTGAGGTTGAGCCACTTGTCAGTTGTCAAAAGACAAGACGTGATTGGTTTGTTTCGATTTACACCAGCCCCAACAGAGAGAGCCAGCATGGTGAGGAGGGGGTTTGTCAAATCGCGTCGCGTGTGTCTGTGTAGGAGCCTGAATGAATACTCCATGAAGTATCGGATGACATGGTTTCATCAATGTCATCATAGCTTTTTGGTGCACAGCGGCTACCGTTGTTGCAATACGCATTTGAAACAGTGAGGTGCTAGAGTGCGCTATCTGTTTGAATGCAATATATGATTTCAACGTTAGATGGGAGAAATTCCTACACACCGTGGCTTTAAGGCTGTATATCACACTGACTCTCAACTAGGGCTGGGTATCATTTGAATTTTATCGATTCCAATTCTGCTTATTGATTCTGATTCTTGTCGATTCCAAGTTTTGAGTCCAGTATTGGGAGGGAAAAAATAAAGAAAATGTTTTTATTCTCGTGTTAACTCAACAATCACAAAGTAAATACAAAAGTCTGATCCACACACAGACGTGCATTAAAATTGTTGTGAATGTCAAACTTCACTTATTGAACCGATGGTGATTGGAGCCTTGACTGATGCTCTGATGCCAAAGTGAACCATGTGCCAACCCTGCTCTCAATATAAACAGTTTGGACTCACGTCTGTCTCTAAAAAACATTTAAAGCACAGCAGTTCTAAATGCTTTGTTTTATCTGCACTTACTAAAATTCACAGCTCATTTCTGAGCTGCTGGTGTTCAGCTGTAAACACTGGATCACACCCAATCCCGCTGCCACACCTCCCCAAACCCTCCAACCCCAGTCAGACCTCCTTCTCTCTGCATTCAATAAATCATGGAGGGAGGAGTGAAGGAAACAGAGGTGTGTGTCTGTCTTGAGACTGCAGTCCACGGACTCCCTTCAGCTGCATCTGCAGCTACAGCTCTCACCCAAAATGAGATTTACGATGTGGAACAGAGAGATGGAACCAAATAAATGCAGCTCAGAAACTTAAGAAACTCTTATTCTCATCATATCTGGTGGCATATTTGATATTTCTATCTAAGGACAGACAAAGAAGTCGTGCCTCTGACACTACATTATGTCAGGCCTTTCATTATTCTGTAATTTAAGTCTCTGTTGCTTTTTATTACATTGCATTAAACTAGGTATTTGAACATTAAATTTTCAGGGAAATGAATTCTCGAGCTGATGCAGCTCTAGTTCTTTCACAGTGATTTAGTTTGTGCATGACTTCATCACTGTCTGCAGACAGAGCGCCGTACTGCAGAGAACCTGGCTGCTGCTTCGATAGAGGAGGAGAAACGATTCAGAGCAACCTTTGTTCGTGCACACACAGCCAAAAATCAAAGTCACACACACAAAAGCTGAATCTCCAGCCCCAGCGGTCTCTGCTGCAGACTGGAGAGTAAACAGGACGATCTTTATGTGAGAGATTCTGCTGAGGGCAGCATGCGGCTGCTTCGATGATGTCACCTGCCGCTGAGCTGCCCACTCAACTTTAAGCAAAACGTCTCGCTGTCCTTCACAGAGGAGACAATTAAGCCTGTGTGAAGGACAGAGGGAGACAGAGTGTGCAGAAGAAAGAAAATGTAATAAGAGAGAAAGTGTGTGTGTCTTTGTCACACACTCGGCACAATGCCAGACACTGAAGGTCGGCGTCCACGTGTTTACTTGTGGTTGTTGTAATCGTAGTGAGGCGGGAGGGAGAGGGGAGGTGATTGCTCCAAGGCTTCAGCTTTCACCTGTTTCCTTTCTCACCTTTCACTCACCGTACGACACGTCAGAAAATCATTTTTAACAAGACATCATGTGACAAGAGGGCGGGGTTTAAATCTTTTCAGTTTACAACATCAGGATGATTCAGAACTGGTCAGGTGAGTTATAATTACAGGAGCATGTCGTTAATCACCTCTGCAGCTCTTTGCTGTCATTTGTCTTCATCTTCCTGTCAGTCACTTCCCTAAGAATGTCAAACAGCAGTCCTCAGGGCCTTTAGAGACAGTTTGAGAATCTGTCAATACAAGTTCACTCAGGTGCGTAAGACAACCTCAGAGACGGGTTTTAAACACCACAGGAGAGATCAAGGGTCCAAATCTGTTGCATCAAGGCCTGAAACAATAACTACTTTTGTTGGACGGTTTATTGTTTCAGAAATAATTGTGATAAACGATATTATTCTCATTTTGAGAACATTTTATTCCACTGATATTATAACAATAATAATCCATCCATCCATTTTCATCCTGGGTCCCAGGGGCAGCAGGCCAAGCAAAGCACCCCAGACGTCTCTCTCCTCAGCAACACTTCCCAGCTCCTCCTGGAGAACCCAGAGGCGTTCCCAGGCCAGATGAGATCTATAATCCCTTCAGCGTGTTCTGGGCGCCCAGGAGGATCCTGATCAGAAGCCTGAACCACCTCAACTGACCTCCTATGACGTAAAGGAGCAGCGGCTCTACTCCGAGCTCCCTCCAGATGTCTGACTCCTCCCCCTTTCTCTAAGGCTGAGCCCAGACACCCTACAGAGGAAACTCATTTCAGCCGCTTGTATCTGTGATCTCATTCTTTCAGTCACTACCCAGAGCTCATGACCATAGGTGAGGTGGGATATAAATCGAAAGCTTTGCCTTCTGTCTCAGCTCCCTCTTCACTACGACAGTCCAGCACAGCGCCCGCATCACCGCAGAAGCTGCGCCAAACAGCCGATCCATCTCACGCTCCATTCTACCGTCACTCGCGAACAAGACCCCGAGATACTGAACTCCTTCTTTTGGGGCAGTAACTCTCTCCCAAACAGTAGGGAACAATCCACCAGAGAACCATGACCTCAGATTTAAAGGTGCTGACTCTCATCCCGACCACTTCACACACACTTGGCTGCAAACCGCCCCAGGTCATGCTGGAGGTCACGGTGAGATCAAAACCAAACACACAAACAGATATAAAAACCATCAGATTACACACTGACTGACTGTAAAACAATAAATGTCACTGAATTTGAACATTTGTACTAAAAGTTACAGAATATTTATTTTCAAGGTCTAATTTCACAGAATAAATATCTCAGACTACTACAGTGAGGTCTGACTTTATAATTCATTATTTTTTATTGCATCTCATCACAACTTTGTCATAAACATTCCTACAACACTTACACACAAACTAATAAGGTACCGTTCCCATAATACTTCAACTGCACTATATTCTACCACACTGTTCTGTCCTCATATAGAGACACTGCGTGCTGACAGCGGTGATGTATGTTACACGTGTATGCATGAAATCACCTCTGCAGTCTGAGGATTAGTGCAACAGAGCTCAGCTGGTGTGTGTGTGTGTGTGTGTTAACGGTGTGTGTGTGTGTGTGTGCAGGTTTAAAGAGAACGACTTGAACCTGTGGGAGCTGGAAACAAATCTGAGTTTCACAACACCGTGAAAGACTTAAAGCATGTGTGTGTTTAGAGAGGAACGAGGCGCCTCACAGAACAGGAGCAGGGTATTAATGTACAGAAGTTGGTATTAGAATAAAGTCCTGGTTTTCACAGCAAGTTTAATGACGACTGCAGTTTGGCTCCGGCCTCACATTTGACTCCCCGATTAAAAATAAATTGGACAGAAATATTCGGTCCGACTGCAGAGAAGTCAGAGGAATGCAGGATAAATGCATCACAAAGATCCTCTGAGGTTTCAGTGGATGCTTTCAAAGTGGCGTGCTGTACAATGAGAAGGTACATTTTTAGTTTCAGACTCTGTGCTGGAAGTGGTTTCATGCTCTGCCCATTGAGCCAGACAGGACCACCTACAGCACCAGACAAAGAGTTGCGAGCACCGTCTACTTTAAAGCGAGCAGCAGACCACGGACGAGCTGCAGGAGAAACCAGCAGCACACGCAATCACACACATCCATCACCAGTAAAAGCTTTAATGTACTATCTGTGGACGTTCAATATCCACCAGTAATATGTTTTATGTCTGCGCAGCTGAAACACTCCGTGCTCTGCGTGACATACAGGATGGGGTTGCCATGGTGACCGGTAATGGAAGCGGAGAATTAAAGTCATAATCCGATCCCAGCGGGATATAAAGCCGGTCTGGCCGACTAAGAGATGCCAGGAGGAGGGGCATCAGCATCCTGCCGCCCGTCACACACGTCAGGATGAGGTTAACACACTGGCAGCCCGACCGGTGAATTAGGCTCTGTGTTTTCTCTGTGACTCCATCCTCGAGATTGAAGCACGAACATCAGACAGGGTTTATCATATAATTACTCTTTAACCACTGAGGTAATTTTACCTCTGTTCAAGTCTTAGTCAGACCTGAGCTGCACAAAACTGCCTCATCAGTCTGGGTTAAAACTCTTACATTTAGAGGACATGAAATATTAATCAGCCCGAAGCTGAATTAAAAGAGAGTTAACCTCGGGTCAAGTGTTAAAACCTTCTTCAATGTCTGTGCTGCATCAACTAGATAAAATCATCAAACAAATGACAACAATCTTCAAATAACAAATACTAGAAATGAGACAAATATGAAGATGAGACACACAATTCAGGCCGGAGAGAAAAATAAATCTGCCTCTAAAACTGTCTGATGTCTAAAAGCAACAGGCCTGAGGGAGGTGAGACGTTCTGTGTCCCAGAAACACAAACTCAGACGTCTGTGATTGTTTTCCTAATCACTTAAACACAAAGGCTATTTTAGAAACAGACTTTAAAATCTGACATCATCAGTTCACAGTTTCATCTTTCAACAGGTAAAAGCTCGTCTGTCCGTTTTAGTAATATTTTTTCAGAAGTTTTATCAACAATTTTTCAGCCATTTTATTATCTTTCATTTCTGACATGTTTTTTTGTTTTTGTTTAGATTTTTCTGCCATTTTATGAAAAACTTTATTTTTTAAAACTTTATTAAACTTTATCCTAACATTTTAAAAATATTTTTTGGACATTTTATTAACGTTTTTTTCAGACATTTTTTTTAAAAAAACATTCAGAGATTTTAGTTAATTTTTTATTTTTATTTATTTATTTATTTATTTTTATTATATTTTATCAACATTTTTTCTCACATTTTTCAGGCATTTCAATAACATTTTATTAATATTTTTCTCACATTTTTTTTATAATAATAATAATTGCATTAATCTTGTTAATGAGAGCCTTTATGTTGTTCTTCACAGCTGGAGAAGTAATAACCCCTACACTTGACCTCAGACACAGCTCTGTGGGAGCTGGAGCAAGAGCAGAGAAGGGTGTCGAACCTCAATACTTGTTTGTACAGACTCAAATGTGACCTGTAGGACTGAGGATCCAACACTGTCAAAGTTATAACCACAGGTCCATCAGCTCCACTATCCACCTCCTGATTACTCAACACAGCGATCTGTAACTGAACCAAACTTTAAACTGAGTCATATTTATTTTATAAATGCTTTTGTCTACATAGACGTGGGTGTTTCAGAGCAACAGTAACTACAGAGAACAAATTCATCACATATTTTCACACACAAGGTCAGAGCCTTTAAAAACCACACACACCCAGACCTGTGCCAGGACACACTGCCTGTGTTTTATAATCTGAGCACAAGGTTCAGGGAGGCTGACGCTGCCCTGCTGCTGCCCTGCTGCTGCTGCCCTGCTGCTGCTGCTGCTGCTCCATCTTCCTCTAATGAAGCTCTGGATACACGTGGATATCCCACTGATCCTGGAGCTCCAAAGCCTTTCGGAAAATGTGCTTTCAAAAACAAACGAGGCCGCGGCAAGTCCCTGTGGCACGCCGATAACGGCTTTACTGCTTCCTGCAGGTCAAAGGTCAAAGAGCAGACCACCCCGATCATTACCAGGGAGGAGCAGAGGAGGGACGGTTAGGAAACAGGAGGTGTCAGCGAGGGATCATCTGTAGCTGTCGACATGGAGAGGGAAAACTGATCTTCTTCTCAGCAGCATGCTGTACGCACACGTTGAATTTACCTGCTGAGTCACAACCACACTGATTTTCTTGAAAACAAAACCTCTGTTTTTGCATTGTGTCCATACTGGCTGTCCAGCTAAAAAGGAGCCTGAATTTATACTCAAGAAGTGTTTAAGTGTTTCTCTGCAGTTTGTCTGAAAGAGGTCACGACCCAGTGTCTTCGGTCACCTCAGTGATGTAACGTTCATGTCACCTGTTCACACCTGTCTCCTCACCTGTCGCAACAAATCTGACTGACTGAAGAATAAAATGTCCCAAAGTGTGAGACGAAAAATGTCTGCTGTGAACGTGGCCTCAGAGTTTTTATTTCAAATTAGTATTATTTAGAAGTGAGAATCACCTGAGGCCCCACGAGACGATAAAGTCAAGATACTTAAGTCATGATACAATAGGACTGTGATTTTAATCAAAATTGGGATAATATAATTCATAAAAATCTATAATTAGTGTCTGAGTATTAATAGAAAATTTCCACACAAACATCACGGTGCTAAACTGTATTGATTTTTTTAACCACCATCCAGTTACTGTAACTGAAAACTGCTGGTGCAGCGATGTGTTTAAAGCCTCGTCATTTTCCTGCTCAGTAGGTGCACTTTTATTTGTGGACACATGAGTGAGCTCTGAATGATGCGTCCTTTTCAGGAGTGGAAACACTCACCCAAACACACACACATGTTGAACCTAATATGAGAGGTGTTTAATTTAATTTGGATCATCTGGCCCAACAAATAAACTCTTACTGTTTACAGCCATGTGGCATCACTGATATAGATATAATATCTTAGCAGAGTCTAAAAACAACAGCTCGTTAGCATTAAACCAGTCGACATCTCTGTTAAGACACTGACAGGTGATTCATACTAAAAAGTGATGCTGATGTTGCAGACAGTGGCGCCGTATAGGGGAGAAAAGTTAGGATGATTCCAAGGGCCCCTGACTGACAGGGGCCCCAAAAATAGGTAGAAATTTATATAAAATTATTAAACCATCAGCATTAAGAATATTTTTTTCAAATATAGTAATAAAATTAATGATCTCTTTGTTTTTACTTGTTTTGGCAGTAAAAGTTAAATATCCCCATTGACCAAAAAGTAAACATTCACAGTGACTGACCACCCCCCTGTATCTGCATGAAATGGTTTGGTCCTGCCTTAGCGCACTGACGGTGCCGGTGCCTAATAGCAGTCAGCAGCTGCGCTAGAACGCTACAGATATTCATATTAAATCAGTTGTCCCTGCCCTTTTTTACCAGACTCAACAACACACGAGTCAGAAGCAGCAGCCCTGTCTCCCCATAACTTTACCCCGTCCCAGTGAAGAAGGTGAGCAACACATGCCAGTTAGAATCACTGCGGGGAGTCTGTGGGATTTCTCGCTTGCTCTTTTTTACCAAAAAAAGAAAACAAAAGCAAATTTGGGTCAATGTAAATCTGTAGGATTTAGTGTCGTTCATTTATTGGTATCAAAAATCTGCTGTTTTCATTATTTTCAGATGATGATCTGAACTTATTTTGATTGAAAAGTTAATGTATATTCAAGTTTTTTTTTAAGTCTTTCATTAATGTTAAGAGAATTTTCCATTTTGGGATTTTACAATAAAAATTACATTTCATTCATTTCACACACACGCTGAGAGATGACAGTAACTGAGTAAAGACAGAGAGAGTGAATACCATGTCACAAAGGTACCCGGCTAAATGGGAACATTTGACGCTGAGGTTCATGGTCAGACCCTTTAACCTCTTGTCTTACATTACTGCAGCTTTAAAAGCCTGATTTATCAGATATTAAATGTGTGAGTCACTCATGGTGATCGATACATGGGTTTTAGGGTCACATAAATGTTTAAATGCCACTGCAGAAGCGGAAAAGTTCTCAAACTCGCTAAAATACTAGAACTAAATACTTAGAAATTTACCCAGAATTCCTGTATCGTGAATATAATTTAACTACAAAATAACTGCATGTGCCCTTTGATCTGTCCTGACACATTTCATTTCAAACCTTTATCTAAGACTCAGGAAATCAATTAACAGAGAGCCTCATTTCCAGTGATGCTGAGCTTGAACCAGAGTCCTGCACTGGGTTGGGTACCCGCGAAAACAGCTGATTTGCGGGTGTTTTTAAAAAAAAAAAATTTCCCGGGTTCGGATCTGGGTGGAAAAAATAACATACGGGTCAGATCGTGGGTTTTAGATAAACGCATCAAAATGAATATAAAATAATAATAAATAAAATAAAATAAAAACATAACTTGTAAGCTGGTTGTAAGGCTGTGACCGCAGCTTGCACTGCGCCATTTCCGGGTCATTTTCCGCGCAATCATTTCCGGGTCAGCAAAACAACAATGGCAGAGGACGTGAGAGCAAAATTACAGAGAGGAGAGTACAAATTAGCCGACAATTCATCCTCAAGAGCTGTATCAAAAGTCTGGGAGCATTTCGGTGTTATCATAGATGAAGAAAATAATCAAGTCGCTGGGTTCGCTGCTTGTAAAAAGTGCAGGAAAGTGTTGTCTTACGATAGCCGCAAACTGGGAACTTCATCATTGAAGAAGCACTCGGAGTCGGAGTCCAGCTGCTCTGGAAATGCCGCCGCCGCAAAAACAATCGATCACTTCTTCACAAAAACAAAAGGTGAACTTAAAGCACCAAGAAAGCAAGACCAAGAGACTGTTACCAAACTAGCAGTAAAGTTTGTATGCAGTGACATCAGATCTTTCGAAATGATGGATTCTAAAAACACGTGACGGCTCGTAACTGCTGAACGGAACAGCACTGGACAGAAAGTAAGTCTATTATTACACATGTAAAGTTCCTTTACATAGATTAAAAGTTTAAAAGCATTAAACATAACAAACGAGTGCTTTTACACTCGTATGGGAGAAGAACACAGAGGGTTGATGATGGAGCTGAAGTCAGGTTTTTATTGTGAGAGCTGCTTCATTCAGGTCGTTGTTTACTCACTGGCACCTTAACTGTGGCGATATGCTGTTCAATATTCAGCCAATATGACCCAAAATGATTACTTTAAATCCGGGTTACGGGTCTGGCTGCGGGTCGTGTTTCAATGGGTCGGACCGGGTTGCGGTACTAATTGGCCTGATGCGCGGGTTTGCGGTTCGGGTGCGGTTTTCTACGTCCCCGGTGATGCGCGGGTTTGCGGTTCGGGTGCGGTTTTCTACGTCCCCGGGTCGGGGCGGGGCGGATCTTGAAAACTGGACCCGTGCAGGACTCTTGCTTGAACTAAGACGTTAAAACACAAATGAAATCATACAATAGCAACATATTCACACAGATAACAGGCTCAAACCAGAATAGCTGCAAATATTTTACACCTGTTTCCAGGATGCAAAATTATGTTTTTGTCCACCAACTAACAGGCTACATTTCACCAGCTACTCAACAGACTAACACTGTGTTTGTTATCCAACTGCACATCTACCAGCTGTTTGCATATTTTACCAGCATTTGGATACTGAATGGTGCTGATCATGAACCCTGCCTCTTTCACAGAGCTTCATCTCTGTGTCACCTACACAGTTATATCAACAGGTAGAAGGAGTTCAGTCTATAAAACATGGATAGGTTACTGAACAGGTCCAGGGGACCCAAGTGTCAGGGGACCCCACTGGCCTTCACTTGCAAAATGCCACTCAAATTAATACATACAGAACAGGAAGAGACTCACAGTGACCACAAAGAGACACCGAATGAACTAAGAGACATAAAATTAGCTTAAAGAGACACAAACTACGACAAAAAAGAGACGTAACAACCACAGGGAGACACAAAATGACTAAAAAGCAACAAAAAACAACCACAAAGACACAAAACTACTTCAAAGAGACACAAACCAGCACACAGTCTGTGTGTGTTGCTGCTGTGCAGGAGAGGTGGTGGGGCCTGTTTGTATATCTGTGCCCAGGGGCCCAATGTCTCAGGAAACGTTCATGGTCTCACACCTTATAAACAGTCATCACAGACCACATGGCCAGACACACATAAATATTATGTCACAATTTTTTCACATAAAAACAGAGAGAGGAAAATAGTAAGAGTGTGATGTGTTCGGGTGCACGTCTGGACTCAGAAATTCCAGCTGTCTGCCCTCAGAGCAGCGTCAGCCTGGACTGCAGCGTCATTCAACCATGTGCTGTTGACACAAGAGTCCCATCTCTGTGTCAACCACAGGACAGAGACACAAAAGCTCGGCCTGAAACTGTGGACAGAGTGTGTGTGCTTTACTGTGTGTGTGTGTGTGTGTGTGTGTGTGAGGGACACATCAGCCAGCCGCCATCTGCAGCTTTCAAGGCAGCCAGATAGCAGATAACAGGTTAGGTAAACACAGCCACCGAGGTCGAGTGGAAGTCAGTTAACCATTTGCATCTCTGTCTCATATAAGATCTTATTTCCTGCCATTATTTGGTGGTCGGAGGCCAATCAGCACTGAGAGGTTTAATAAAGACACCACTCACGTGGAGTGTTCACACCTGCAACACTATGCAAATGAAGCAGCAGCTCATGAATATGCAAATTCACACAGCTGCGACACGACGCCTGCAGGTGGTGGTGCGGGTCATTTACATACAGCGCCTTCAGCTACGGTTCATCCACGCCTGCTTTTTAGGAGCCACACAGGAAGGTGTCTGGCAGCCTCACTGTACGGAAGGTGTGAGCAGTGTCTGTGTGTGTGTGAAGAAGTTGTTGTATTGTTCTAGTAGCTGCACACAGATCATGATCTAAAAATGTCACCTTCAGAAATGATGCAGAAAGCCGAGTCAGTTTGGAGCAGCCGGTCACCAGACTATCACAGGGCTGACACATAAAGACAGACAACCATTCACACCTAAGGACAACTTTGGACTGTGGGAGGAAGCTGGAGCACCTGGAGGAAACCCACACTGACATGGAGAGAAGCTCCCTCACTGTGTGCTCAAGGACGCCTTGTCGATACGGAGATTGACAACTGCTGAAAATCCTGTTTTATTGTCTGTTTGATACCATCAGTCAGTGTGTTTCCAGTCACAGTGAAGTGGAGCTACAGTTCCAGCTGGACGCGGACATTTAACTGGACTACTGTCCTTGTCCCAGTATACAAGCACGGGAGGGGAATCCATTTATTGACTCAAGTATGTGCGACTCCTCTACGATAGGTGGAGATATGCCCCCTTTCAGCTTGTTAGTATTGGACCTTTTTCCTGTTGACCTATTACGTCACAGACCAAACAATGGACAAACAAGTTAGCTATGGTTAGCTAGCTGCTAACTGGTACCATGGTGGACAACTTTACAGCTCTGTACATTTGGTCCGTCCAAAAAGTCACAGCTCTGGATGTAGATTTCTCCATGTTGTTATTGGCTTCTTCTTCAGTTTGGGTCTGACTGGCTGTATACAGTGCAGGAGTCACATGATCTGGGTGTGTTAGTCCCACTGTGACAAATTCACTTTAGGACCATTTCAGTCACACTAACATGTTTACATGGATTTTAAAAGACCGACACAATAAATCCATTTTCTGCAGAGTCAGATCACAAGACATGTGGTAGACATTGTAATGTAAGCAAATATTGTATCGTGATGAAACTGGTGATTTACACCCCTAGTTACTCGCTGGTTGACAAGTGTCAGGCTGTCCAAAACAAAATCAAACCAACATTCTTAGTTTTGACAGTTGTTTAACAAAACAAGCAATTTCAAGACACCACACTGGACTCTCAGGCCCTGTTTAGACGACAACGGTTTCTCTAAAAACAGAAAAGTCTGTCCTTTGCGTTTTAAAAAACTTCTGCGTTTATATGACGACGTAATTGAAACGATCCCTGTTCACACGGAGCCACAAAATCTACTGGAAACGCTGTAGTATGCACGCCAGGCCAATGGGTGGCAGTGTAAATCTGCAAAGCAACACCACGGCATGACGCCATGCGCCTGCGCTGAAGCGCCTTCCTCTACAACGCAAAACAAAGAAGACACAATGGCGAAAGCATGCACAGATAACTTTGTCTGGATGGACGACGAGGTGGAGTTGCTACAGTAACAGATCTACACTTCACTTCAAATCAACAGGGTGAGCAGCACAAACAGCTCGGCATTGTTGTTGTGAGGGTCGACTTTCTCACGCATGCCTAGTGACTTGAACCGTAATGCGCATGTGCAAAAAATCTCCGTTTTCAGAGGAACTGCATATTGCAAGTTTACATGACAACGGAGATGCTGCCGTTTCCAAAAAATTGCACCCTGGAACCCATTTTCAAAACGTTGCCTTTTCAGGCACCCAAAACGCCGCTGTCGTATAAACGATCGGCCAAAACGCAACTAAACTTTACCGTTTTCAGCTGAAATCGTTGTCGTATAAACGGGACGTTAGAAACTGAAAAGAGCATTTCTCACTTTTCTTTTTATCCATTTTTTTTATAAATGAAATGATTCATTGTGATGAAAATAATTGTCCATGTGAGATGTTACAGCTGAGCAAAAAAGTTTTAATCACAGCGCCTCCATTAGGTCAGTTATACACTTTTAATAAACTGGCTTGAAGAGAGTTTAAAAATTCATCACCTAAATTAGGTCAGTGATGCTGGAGATACCACAGAGAACCTGTAATATCACGTTTAATGGACACACACACACACACACACACACACACACACACACACACACACACACACACACACACACACACACACACTGACTCATGAAGACGCCCAGCTCTCTCCCTGTGAACTGCACACACAGCCTCCTGACAGAAATAACAAGGTGGCAGCTCACTATGCAAACACATCTATTTGTGACTGTCTGAGGCCTATTTGTGACATTCTGCTGGCACTTTGATGATGATGGAAGTTAAGTTACATCCACTTCCTATTAATGGCACCGTGTCCACATTTAGACCCTCGCCCACTTCAGCTGAGCCCCTTAACTGGACAGATCTGAGAGGAAAGAGCTGAGCACACAAACAGAATCAAAGTGAAACTGAGCCAGCAGGAAGGAAAATGACAAAAAAAGGCCAGCGGAGGAAGACAAAGGCAGCAGCACAGCATATTTGCATGGGTGTGGTGAACATGAAGCCTCTCTGTAATTACATCCAATTTATTTTGCATGACCAGCTTGTTTCCCAAGTGCTACATAATGGGGGGAGGAGAAAGGGAAGGAGGAGGAGGAGAAGGAGGTCCACATGTGGTGCGCGAGCGGCTCCACAGTTGAAGGCTCTGTGTGTGTCGGTGCAGATGCGTCTGGCAGAAATGTGCTGACTCCTCAGAGGTTGTGATATAGATAACTGAGGTCTTCCAGCAATGCGGCGGCCGGTCGTGAGGCTATTTTGGGGACGAGCTGAGTTTAAGTGTAGGCTATGCTTAGCATCGTCTTGAATGAGGAGCCTTCTGTCTAGAAAGAAGGTCACGGCGGCTAAACACTGGAAATGTATCAAGGTTTCACTCTAATTACTGTGTTACAGAGACGCCTGTCACCGTGACTCAAGCCCGTTACTAAAGATAATTTAAATATCTGATAATTAGAGTCCTGCTGCAGAGACTCTCTGCTGTGGAGACGTCTGCAGTCCTCACACAGAACTTTAACCAGCTTTGTTTGGGATGTTTGCAGGGCTGCAACTAAAGATTATTTTTCTTTTTTAAGAATTTTTTTTTTTTTACATACAACACAGAATAAAGCAGCTCAGACATGACAAATAAATTGAGCAGCTAAAAATAAGAATAAAAAACACTCGCCACGATATCCATCCCCAACTTTCATCACCTCCGACAACAACATAAAAGCAGCATCAAACAAATAAACACGCCACACAGACAAACAAGACTGATTTACAGGAAACGTACAGAGACTAAGCTGTTTCAGAAACCCCTGTAATTTGGAAGATGACAGAGCAGGTCCAATGTTCTTTAAGTAAAGGTCCCAAACTTTATAAAAAAACATCTACTGAGGAGAGAAGCATATGAAAACTATGTTTTTAATCAATCATTTAGTCTTAAAAACCGATATGACTGGACCATGTGTGACTTTAATTTGAAAGGACAGACACAGGAAGTGTCCACGCTCAGCAGTCAGACAGGAGTCAGGTTAATTATGGTATTATGGACCAGTAAATCGAAAGCTTTACCTTCTGGCTCATCTTCCTTTTCACCACATTGGTCTGATGCAGCGCCCACATCACTGCAGATGCCGCGTCAAGCTCCTGATCCATCTCATGCTCCATTCTACCCTCACTTGTGAACAAGACCCCTGGATACTTGACCTCCTTCTCTTGAGGCAGAAACCCTCTCCCAACCCAGAGGGAACAATCCACCGTTCTCCAGCAGAGAACCATGACCTCAGATTTGGAGGTGCTGACTCTTATTCTGATCGCTTTACACTCGGCTGCAAACCACCCCAGGTCATGATGGAGCCAACAGAACCACACTTTTTTTTTAAAAAAGGGATCAAAGGATGTGTTCCAACTATCAAGGTATCACACTGCTCAGCCTCCCTGCGAACATTTATTCCATGGTGCTGGAAAGGAGGCTTGACCGATTGTCAAACCTCGGATTCAGTAGGAGCAATGTGGATTCTGTCCTGGTCCCGGTCCTGGAACAGTGGAGCAGCTCTTTACCCTCGCAGGGCTTCTGGAGGGGTCGCGCAAGTTTGCCCATCCAGTCTACCCATCCAGTCTACATGTGTTTTTTGTTCTTGGAGAAGGCTTACGACCGCGTCCTACAGGGAGTCTTGTGGGGGGTACTGCGGGAATACGGGGTACTGGGGTCGCTGCAATGAGCCATCCAGTCCCTGTACAACCAAAGTGAAAGCTGTGTCCACATAATCGGTCAGACATGTTCTCTGTGGGATTTATCAGAAAGCTCCCATAGAGTTTCTGTATAATCTCACAGTCAAACTCTATATATTACTGTGACTTAGCAGAGTACTTCTGTAAAATTACTGTATTTACCTGCATGAATTTCACAATAAAATTCTAAATTTGGTTAAATATCACAGTAAAAGCCTGTGAGGTGATAATAATGTCATTTATTGTGAAATATTACAGTTACATATTCTAACTTCCAGAAAAATAATTTGCTGTGCAGATTTAATCTGCAACGTTTTGGATGGTCAGTTCATAGATGGACGTATTTTTTTATACAAACATCCAGAACATTCTCAGGTTTCAGATTTTAAGTGTGGGGATTTGCTGCTTTTCTTTGTCTTGTGTGATTTCAAATAAAAATCTCTGGGTTTTGTTCTGTAGGAGAGGCAAAGAAAGCAATTTAAAGTCGCTGCTTTTTGGCTTCAGGAAATTGAGGAACTGCACAGTTTTCAGACCAATTAAATTATTAATTACAGAAAATAATTGGCTGATGAACTGATAATGAAAATAACCTGCAGCCCTAAACTGCAAGTGGTAAAAAGAAAGAATTCTGGGTACAGGGAGGTTATTGAAGGGCATCGGTTTCAATGTTTAAAAACAAAAAAAGAAATAAGAAGCAGCAGGATCAGAGTTCATGGTTGTTTCATGTTGGCTGAAAATTCCAAACGTCTCAAATATGAGTCCAAACTGCTAAATTCAACTCTGAAAACTGCTCCAGGTGCAGCCCGACTATCTTGTCAATAATAGTGGATTTTCTTGTGTTACAGTTTTCTGCGCTGGCCTCAGGGAGTCTGGATGGTTCTCTGTTGCTTTGTCTGTGTGTGTGTTGTGTGTGTGTCGGGTATTTGCATCCGCTCTGATCCACATTCTTTTATTAGAGAAACAGCCCGAGGGGGAGCTCACTCGCTGCATCGCGCTTTATTACTGCTCCACACATGCCGTGCATCTTTTAAATGTTAGCCAAAGTGTTAAAGTGTTGGCCAAGTTACCCAGACGGAAGCTATGAATAACACCTACTTTGCCCGCAGCACTGGCTGAAGGAGGAGTGTGTGTTTGGAGCTCTGCAGAGGTCGGCTCTGAATAGACTCCGCTCGTTACTGTGGAAGATAAACTGACCTCACATCAGATGGTTTTTATGGTCCTATGAGGAGTGCACTCAGGCTGACAGACAACATGATTTTATGGTGTTGGTGAAGGACGTGTGTTTTCTCTCTGCACCTGTGATCAGGCCTCCAGCTGATATAAACTGTTCTCTGTGCAGCCGTTAGCTGAGCTCAGTCTTTGTCTCGTCTGTAAAAGGTCACAAAATAGTGACAAATATCCTTTTACAAGTTTCCAGAGTCGAGGTGACGTCTTTGGTTTGCTTGTTTTGTCCAACTAACAGTCAAAAATCCAAAGATAATTATTTTATAATCACATAGAAGAGAAAAAGGCAGCGATTGGTGAATACATCATTATTATTACTATAATGTATCATGGTGAAACTGGTGATTTACCCCTCCATTATATGTTTCTTTCGAATGTTATACAGAGTACACACCCTCCTTTAGCCGAATATTATTGAACGCTTGGCCGAATACCGAGTACCGAATACCGAATATCATTGTTTAGTTTTTCATTAGTTTTTGCAGATGAACCCCCTCCAGATTAGTGTTGTCATGGTACCAAAATTGGGACCCACTGTACGATACCAATGAAAATACCATGGTTCTGAGTAGTATCACGATACCACAGCGAAAATGAGGCAGATGTGCCTTTT
>NC_065525.1:39985257-40048042 GCF_006386435.1 Epinephelus moara | reverse complement strand
GTTACTGTTGCAATGGTCACACACACCATGGTTACTGTTGCCATGGTCACACACACCATGGTTACTGTTGCCATGGTCACACACACACCATGGTTACTGTTGCTATGGTCTCACACACACACACACACACACACACACACACATGGTTACACACACACCATAGTTACTGTTGCCATGGTCACACACCGTAGTTACTGTTGCCATGGTCTCTCTCTCTCTCTCTCTCTCTCTCTCTCTCTAACTGTTGCCATGGTCACACACACACACACACACACACACACACACACACACACACACACACACACACACACACACACACACCATAGTCACTGTTGCCATGGTCACACACACCATGGTTATTGTTGCCATGGTCACACACACCATGTTTACTGTTGCCATGGTCACACACCGTAGCTACTGTTGCCATGGTCTCCCACACACACACACACACACACACACACACACACACACACACACACACACACACACACGGGTCAGCGGCTCACTCCTGACAGACTGGCTCGGCTCAGTGGAAGCGAACAAAGCTAGAGGTCTGTGGAGGCTTTAGGCCCATTGGGGCTTTTGTGTTTGCGTGGTGATGCCATGGGTAACCAACACACATCTGAACGCCCCGTATCCGAGCTGCCACTGGTCCTCTGCCAGTCCTGCACAGGCCCCGCCCACATTACTGCCCCTGTTTCTGCTCACATCAGTGTCCTGCTCACTGGAGAAATAACATCAGATATAAATCCTGAATAAAACCTAGATCACGGTCCATGGTGCACTGTCTTTGATTTAAGACTAAATATAGTTATATTTGGGCTGTACTGGACTGTTGGATTCTCTCCTCATGTTCTTCCAGTTCCTCTGCTCCCTCTTGTCTCCTTAGCTGAGAGGCCCCTCTCTGTTTGCTCTGTAAACCCCCACAGCTCTCGTCAGCTGCCGTCTCTTGTCCTCTGAGTTACGGCCCGCTCATTAATCTAACAGCAGATATCTGCTCTAATCGTGCAGCTCATTTTAACAAGCTTTTCTACCACCGTTAACCACGTCCCTCCAGTTGGCTCGTGAGCTGTAACCTGGGGCTTAGACTTACTGACACCAGTTGATGCATGCCTCCATATCATTACATTAAAGTAGGCCTGTAACTTAAGCTTTAAGAGGTTTAGGGATTGATTTAATTCCATTATGTTTTGCCCTTCAGCTGAGCATCCAAATCAAGTCCTCACAGGGCGAGAAGACAAAGACAGAGGCTGAGTCATCATGATGCGATGCGTCTTTAGATTTTCTGGGCTGCGTCATGTTATTAAATGGTTAATGAGCTCGGCAGCAGCAGCCAAACTGCAGCACACAGAGTAGTTAGAGCAGATAGAAACACAGTCCAAGTCCCGCCCTCTCACTTTGATCGGCGCTATTCATGTGTCAGCGCCTTGACAATAAATGATGGCTACTGCTGTATGTTTGTTGTGTTGCAGTAATCGCCCCAGCAGGCAGGTTCAACGAGTCCTCAGTTCCACCTGAGCCCTTCCCTCAATGAAGACAAACTGCTGTGACGTCTTGTGCTGCTGTGTAAATAAGCCCACGACAGCAGAGTCAGTGCACGGTCGCAGGGAGCTGTGCTGTGTCTCGCCCTCTCTGTGCAGAGGTAAACACACACTATAGACTCTAATGCATGTTGAAAGCACATGTTTTGAGCTTTTGTTGCTTCTGTGGAAGTTTGAAAGAACAGGACAGCCTCTGTTGAGATAAGCTGAGGTCTTAAACCGATTAAACAAGCGGACCCCTCGTTCTTTAAGCAATCCTGTTGGAGGCACTGTGCAATCTGGGCTCGAGCATTATGGCTCAAACTGCACATTGAAATCTCTGGACTCCAAGATAAGCTCTCTTTCCATTACTCACAGTTTGTTGACACACACCTTCTCCTGTGTGGTAACAGGGAGCATTCCCAAGTATGTTGGAGCTCGCTGGGTTTATTTGGATTTGAAGCAGCTGAGAGAACGAGCCGTCACACCCAAGTTGAACTGCCTGTGCACGTGCACAGTGAGACTTGTCAACAGTCCTGACAGTTGGTAGCAGTTAAAACATGTCACTGCGATCTGCAGCCCGGTGCTCTCATAGTTTGGCTTCCTGAGGACCTCAGGACGGGCCGATACAGCGGCGTATACGTCTCTATCAGCTCGTCACAGAATTCCACAAAACACCTGAAGTTTGCCCCTTAAGTGTGACACTTAACCTTACCTGGGGAATTTATTTAAAGGTGTTGCACAGAATCTCTTAAAAGGTTTCCTTAGTCTAGGAGACGTTTCGGCATTTACTGCACTGAAAGAGTAAAAGTTGACTGTTTCCATAGAGACCATTTGTTATCACCGTTATCGCTAACTATTACATTTAAATAACTTTCATATAAGGTCAAGCATCTGAACAATTGAGTTTTTTTAATAATAATGTATTGGGCTTTTCCAATTTTAACAAACATTAAATGGCCTATTAATTAAATGTTCAGTCTTTGCAGTAAATAACCTGCAGTGAATATCATGTAAAAAGACAAGTAAATAAAAACATAGTGAGTAAACCAGAGTTGAATCCAGTCTACAGATGTTACAGTCAAACAGTTTGGATAGTTCAACCAGTTGTCTGAGATCTGTTGGCAGATTTCTGATGACGTCTTAGCCATGAGCGACATATATAACCACGGTCCCCAAGAAGGAAGCCTTTATGCTTCCCCTCATCAAACTAACTCGCGATGGCGCTCTCATCCAGTGTCCGAGCATCATGGGTACTGTCAGGTCACTGTGCTACAACGTTGGATATTTTATTTTCACGACTTCAGACTAACTGAACATTGATTGTGTGTTGTTTTTTTTCTGCTGACGATCTGATCCTAATTTTGCACAGGTGCTTGTACCCTGATGTGGGTCCCGTCTATCACCCTACATAAGCCCCTTTTACACTGCCAGATTTTCCGCGAATGTTGGGCTGTTTTGCCGGCAAGCTGCGAGCGTTTAGACACACAGAGCTGGATTGGCGAGTTGATCCGAGGTGCCCAATTTTCCGCCTCGTAGGGTAGAAATATTGGCGGAACCCTTTTAGTTTAAAAAGCCCGAGGTGGCCTGTTGAAGACTTGTGGGAGGAGCTGTTGATGACGCCACGTGTGCGAGCCACTGGCGGTGGATAAACAGCTGATAGCAGGAATTAGCGAGCAGCTAGTAGCAAGAGGGAAATGCAAACCTGACAGACACTGTAAAGATGAGCAACTGGGGAGACAAGGAATTGCGCGCCCTCCTTGTCCTCGCAAACGAAGAGGCCATTAACCGTCAGATGACGGGGACGGTGAAGGACAGGCCGACTTATGAGAGAATCACTGAAGGACTGACCAGCCGCTGCTTCCCTCCCACGTCACTGTTTACGTCACACGCTGAGCTACACGTTTTGTTACTTGCTCACGCCCCCCATTGCCCCGAAAAAGGCGCATTCTGTATAAACAAAAGTAGGCTGGCGGCATTTTGCCGCACTCCCAGATTTTGTTTTTATACTGCCAATGCTGAAAGAAGACTGATTGGGCTTTCCTGCAAATTTGCACAATTCCTGTTTAAAAAGGGCTATAGCTGACAACGTCAAAAACCTGCGCCGCTATCTCATCCTCCTCATCCTGATCTGGCTGCTCCTCCAATAAAAGAGTTCATACAACTGTGCTCAGACAATGGGAGGGCGTCTAGGACGACCAACAGAGACGAACTCAGGGGCTCTGAAGACCGTTGGCAATGCTTGATAGTTTAACAGCCTTCAAACACCCTCCTGATGAATAGGAGAGGAACATTATGTAATGTACAATATTACTATTCAGTCTCATGCACTGTTACTTAAAAAGGACCTTCTCCCCCTTTTCCCTTCCTTTCTTTTATTTAATTATCCCCCTTTTTTCTACTGTGCTTTGTTTTTAATATGGAAGCAGTGTCATGGTGTGCTGAACCTGTATCTTCATGGACTTTAAAGGTAGGGCCGGAGGGGGTGGGAAGGAAAAAAGGAAGTAAAAGTATTGATTCACTTGTAATTCTGTTTAATTTGCAGTTATCCTTGTTTTGTTGTTGATTGCTAAACATAATGTGCTGTTAAAAGGGCTGGTGTTATAAGCTGTAGATTCAGTCTGCAGCTTTGCAACTGTTAAATTACTTTGTATGTTGTAATTTTTTGCATTGTACTATTAAAGTATCTGCCATTTTCTGTGAGAGGCTGTGACTTTATTTACATGAATTTATAGATTAATACATGATGTTCTTATTTCTATGTGCAGGCCAAAAGAAATTCTAAATTTTAATAAAAAAGCGTCATTTCAAAAAAACAAAATGTCGCTGCAGACTCATCCCCGGCTCTGAGCTGAGTGTCACTCCTGTCTGTGGAAACCCTGCTGTACTAATTACATCACTGGTTTTACAGCTATCATTTCACCCTGAATGCTTCAAAATTATAGATGATTAGTTGCAGTCTAAATGCTAAAACTGCCCAAAATATTTAATTAAGAAACCGTAACTGTGCTTTTTTGGGTCAGTCTCAGAAAACGACCTGGTTAGAGTGAAATGTAGCGTGTTAAAATCTGGGCTGTAATTTTAGTTCCTGGAAACAGAACACAAAACATCCACATTGTACTGGATTAACAACAGGTTGCACGCTCTTAGAAAAGACTTTTAGAAAATGCAAGTCATTTTGAACACACACTTTCATCCAGTGTGGACAAACATGTATTTTGGGGAGGTTTTTTTTTAGTTAGAGGCCAAAATTTGGTTTTCAATTTACCTTCACAGACAGGAAACTGGCTTATATGTCAATTCTGTCAAATGTCAATATTTAAGGCTGAATACGCACTTTAAAACAGCGCCTGGATAAGATCAGCTCTGCACTCAGGATATCTGGTAAGTGGGATATGATACAGTGGTTGTTATGGTTGCTTAGCAACTTCAGACGCAGCCTGCCTCAACGCTCTTCAGATTCAGACATCATTAATCCCACCAGGGGCATTTTGTATGAACAGCTTGCCTTGCACACACACACACACACTACAACACACAGTAACATGCAGACACACAAAGAGATGAGTAAGAAATAAAAATCAAAAATATGCCGAGGAGTTCAGTGAAATAAAGGATTCAACAAATAATAACAACGTCCTGACGGCAACAGAGAAAATTCACCTGCAAGAACAGGATGTCCAGAAGAAGCTAAAAAACTCGAGGCGTTCTGGATTTGGATTTGTTGACTGCAAAAACAGGTCGAGTCCTGCTGTGTCACTGCTGTGATCTCAGAGCAGATTTTAATGATGCCATTCAGACTGTTTTTGTGTTTGAATATGAGGCTGTGAAACCAGCAGATAACTGAAGATCACAGGAGGCTCTCAATAACAGACTGACAGAGACGTCAGATGATTCAGCTCTGTGGTCAGTTTAGTTTGTGGTCTTTATTCTGAACTCTAAAATCCAGTCTAGCAACACTACAAATGACTACGACTGGGAGGACGTACTTACCTCCCAACTGGATAATACCAATATACCGGGGTGCCAAGTAGGGTTAAGGTGTGGACACACCAAACCGACATCAAAGAACTAGCGGCGACGAAAGCCAACTATTGCGTCGTCTACGTCGCCTCACGTCGCCCTGTGTCAGTTGCATTTGAACACGCTACACGGACTACATCCGACGGCCAAGTAGCACGTACGTTCTGCGCCTGCGTGAGAGAGAGCGGAGTGAGAGAGTGGTACATCCTGTCAGCCGAGGGGTTTCCTATCTGTGCAGCCGAGCACCGCAGCACCTCCACGGACTATTACATCCAGACGGTCCCGGTGTTTCCTCCGCAGGCTCCACTTCACTCAGCTGCCCGATAAACCCGCTGCTTCTTCCCACTTTAACCTGAATAACAAACCAGGGCTCGGTGCTCCGGTTGGATCCAAACGGAGAGCCGGGGCTAGCTCAGAGACTAGCGGAGGCTAACTGGCTGTGCTTCCCTCCGGTCATGCTGCGGCTAACGCTCCGCTAGCCGCTCCCAGCTAGCTCCGGTTTGTTATTCAGGTTAAAGTGTGAAGAAGCAGCGGGTCTGTGGGGCAGCTGAGTGAAGTGGAGCCTGAGGAGGAAGCACCGGTTAGCCCCGGTTTCACTACAGGCAGATTCACTCGCTACAGGGGCGAGGAAATAAAACCTGAACAGCCAATCAGAGTGATCTCTCTCACCGACAAGCTCCACCACCGATTCAACATGCTCAATTGTCCGAAAAGCCGCCGACGCAGAAGTGCCGACGGTGCGGGACACACCACAAAAACTAGGCCGACAGACGCTCACCGACAGCACGACTTTGGTCATTGGCTGACCCTCGGCTTGGTGTGTCAGGGCCTTTACAACAGTATGAGATTTTCACAGTTCGATAATCATCTCAGAAGATATCACAGTTTCACAGTATGACTAACAGAAGGGTTATTGGTGGTTAAACACATGGTTTATTACTTTAACTGAAATCTGAATCTTTTCTTGTTGTTCCGACATCAAGATTAATTCACAAAGGCGATCGAGCATTTACAGTCAGAGCTCTATGACTTTGGAGTGACCTGCCTGAGATCAGGGCCCCGAACTCAGTCTCATCTTAGAAATCACTTCTGGAAACCTGCTTAAAATGACCTCTGGGATTTTAACTGCTTTAATTTTGTCTGTTTTACTCTGTGACGTAGGGTCATTTTATGCACAGCGTGACATCAGCACAGGTGTTTTTTTCTGCTGCAACTAGAAGGACAAACAGAAAGACACGAGCAGATCAGCTGCAAAGACACCTGAGCACATGACAGACTCCTGACGGGACGTGGCACTGACTGGTCCCACTGTGGTAACAGATATCATCGATTAGTGATTTTCAGATCACTCCAGGAGCTGTGTTTGTAATCAAGTGCTGTTATTCACCTCAGTTTACTCCCAACAATATACGTCCTGCTTCAGCTCTGTAGCCTGCTGATTTCATACAACTCCCCGAGTGACCTTTACCCTCTTCCTCCAAACACACTGACATCTATTGACACTGTGTCTCTGTGGATCTGTCCCTGTGTGACTGTTAACTGCTGGTACAACATGTCACCTTCAGTAAGAGCCTCGTTTCTTAAACATATTCTGCTGAAACAAATCTCAACATGACGTCACAGCCGCTGCGTTTTACAGGAGACATGTCTGAAGCAGCCACATGACGTCAGCTGTTTCTGAACGGAATCAAAATATGGATTTTTCCTTTTAAAATGGGAAATGGAATCAGGAAGCTTTGGACAAACACGCTCCACACACACACACACACACACACACACACACACACACACACACACAAGATGATGATGCACTTTTGTGATGAGGCTGAGCAAAGGAGCAAATCCAAGCACGGACAAGATGAACGGATGCAGGAGAAAGAGACAGGATGAAACAATACAGCCTTTATCTCTCATTTCATAACGGTCAGACGGTCCCTGAAAGGCCTCAGAGAGACAGACAGAGAGGGGGAGACGGGCAGACACACAGGCTGGTCTCCCATTATGCCACTGTCACTGTGCCACCTCACCATCTGGGTGGGAGCGGCCTGCTTCACCACAAAAGCACATTAAGTGTTTAACATGTTTGGAGGAGAGGAAGCTGTTTCTGATCAAGCTCACAGATCTGAGACTGAGACAGAGCCTGACTGAGCTGTCTGCAGACAAAGAGCAGAGCTTAATGAACGCTCCACTGTCCTTTCCTTGAAACCTGGCTGTCAGTGAAGCTGCTCTCTCATCGATTAACCGTCTGTCTGCAGGAGGCTGAGAGGGGCAGCCAGGCTTCAGGACACACAGGCTGACTGTCAGATGGATGATATCATCCCTCCTCAGTGTGCTGGAGACAGGCCTGTGTGTGTGTGTGTGTGTGTGTGTGTGTGTGTGATGCTTTAAGGTTTCTGTACAGAAAATAAATGTGCATCACACTTTGGGAAGCTGCAGATCACAGCGGAGGTGCAGAAGAGAGCAGGCCGAGAATCAGACCTGAGGAGCGGCAGCAGCATCACGAGGTGCCGGCTGCAAGTGGGTCAGCGTGCTAAAATGAAATGAGGCTGATCATTTATAGATACAGTGTGTGTGTGTGTGTGTGTGTGTGTGTGTGTGTGTGTTTGTGTGTGTGTGTGTGGATCAGATGCTGCTGTTGACCTGCAGGTGTTTGCTCGGCCCGCGGCACTGACTGACAGGTGGCACCGGGTAATGAAGCACCAACCAGCTGATGGAGATAAATAAAGAGAGCCTTACCTCAGAGCCACCCGGACTGAGCTCTCATCCTGCCCCGTCGACATGATTCCTCTCGGTACACAACAAAACGAGTGTATATCTGTGTGTTGGCTCCGCGCCCTGCAGAGGAGCGAGAAGAAAGTGCGCACTCCCCGTCAGACAGGAGGCAGCAGGCGGCGGCAGCAGCAGGCAGCGGACCGAGCACCGGAGCTGCTCCTCACCTCGACTCCAGCGCCGTCATTTCAAACTCTCTAATTATCTTCACAGGTTTTAAATCGTGATCTGCGCTGCGCGTGTGTCCGCATGTCGCATGTCGCGTCTACGTGCGCCGCATCTCTGCGCAGTTCGGCCCGGATGCTTCAGCTCCGGCTCGAGCCCACATGCAGACTGACGCTGCCGCTGCTGATAGGTGACACACCGCCGCGCGCGCACACATCAACACACACACACACTCACAGATAAATACGCATCCGCACGCGCCGCCGTGCCTCTCTGCTGCACGTTTACGCACCGGGGAGGGAGCCGCAATGCGTCAGCAAGACACGCCCTCTCCGGAGCTGCGAGATGACGTCATAACCAGGCTGTTATGCACATTTTTGTAGGAAAAAAGTCAGAAATACACTTTAATTTTTACAATTATACATTTATTTTATGGATTTATTTGTGTAAGATTCTTCTAAACTGATGTTGAACATGTTTCTGAGATGTTCTGTGGAGCTGAGATACATTTACAGAAGGGTGATGTAATTTTTATTAAGGAAAAAATGATCATGTCTTTATTTTAAATCTTTATGTCCATAAAGGTCAAAGGTCTGAGGGGAAATATTCACCACTGCAAGCATGGGCTGACACTTTACTTGGAAACAATCCATCAGGATCAGGATCATTCACAGTCCCAGACACACTTTTATTTTTAAGTACCTGTGTCCCACATTTGTTTGTTTGTTTGTTTATTGAGATCCCCATGTGCATTGCAGTAGTTATTCTTCCTGGGGTCTACACAGGTACAGAGGGACAACACAAAACATACATTCACACTAAACAACACATCATAATGCACATCCACTGTAAAAGACACACTAACAGTTAATGTAACACACACAAAAAGAAACTAAATAAATGTGCTGTGACAGAATCCATAATAATCTAACAGATAAATATCATCATGTAAGTAAGGGATAATGTGCAGTGAGCCGGTGACTGTTGAAAAATAACTCCTGACAGGCAGCGTATGTTCAAACATACAATAATTCACAGATTCTGACCACTTTTAAGTTGAAGCTAAAAACATTCTTGCTTGCTTCACAGAAAAGTATGGGTTTGTATTTTTGAAGCTTTGCATATAGCCTATAGTGAATGGCACCATCTTTAACTTCATGTGAGATCTCTGAACACAGGTGAAGTTCTGAGGTGGCAATCTGAATCATTTCCATGGGCCCTCCTCGTCCCACGGGCCCCATTGCAACCTCACAGCCTGCACTGCCTCTGTTTACGCCCCCGGTAAAATGCAGTACGCCAAAAACACCAGGATGTTCTACTACATCTGGCCAGATTTTGCGGTATGCATGCCAGCATGCTACTTTGCCTATTCTGACCCACAAACCTCTGAGCAGACAGTACATCACATGGACCGAGGCACAAACAGATTAAGGCTTAACAGCTGATTGACAGCTGTCAGAGGTCGCGATGAAGGCTGACCGCACATTCAAGTAACCGATGACCTGCTGAATAGTGATAATTGGAATATTGATTGTTTGAGTGAACAAAATAATCAGAACTATTACAAACAACAAAAGGACATAACTATAAATATATCACTGACAGAACTGTGGATATAATTTCACTGTCACAAGTAACATCAGTTAGAAACTACAGTCTGTGCAGTTAGAACGTTAAACTACACACACTGCAGAGTAATAACTCAGCAAACAGGGAACCTTCTGGGAACGTTCCCTGAAGGTACTCTGGGGGTTTAAAAAGAAGAAGAAGAAGAAAAAAGATAGACCAAAACAGTTCATGTGAGCTCATCAGGAAGAACTCAGCACTGATTTCATGTATAGATCAATTGATGACATTGATTAGGCTATAGCAGGGGTGTAGTCTAATCAATAATGATGCTCAGCGACACAACTGCAGGTTGTAGAGAGAAGCAACACGTCACAGATCCAGCATCATTTCCAAAGGCACACTGCACATGCAGACAAACAAATTAACAAACAAATAAAAAATAGCTCCCCTCCCAAACAGCAACTGCATCTTAGCAACTGTTGCTAAGCACTGCTGGTTGCTCTATGACATCAGAAACAGATGGAGAGTCACATCAGGAGGCTCATAAGGATAAAAAAAATCCCAAAAAGGCAAAAATGAGAAGCCTGTTTATGTCTCCTGTCCTGACAGTGACACATAATGTTTCCCCTGATAAAGAAAAAAAAGATTGCTGCTGTTTTTTGTTTTTTTTTTACCAAAGAAGAAAAGAAAGAACAGAAAAGAAAACACAGTCATGTCGGAGATGGATCTGGATTTTTGAGGACATGTATAGCACATGACACCATTTTTAATCTATGTGCCTGTAAGGAACACACCTGCAGGTCAGTTCAGTCTGCTCTGTATTTGTGATGTCAGCTCACTGCTCACTCACTGTAAGGAAACCTTTAGCGCCACCCCGTGGATATGAGCCATCATGACACTGTGAGGACACTGGAGACAGATGAAGATGAAGTGTTAGGGCAGTGACAACAATTAATCAAGAAAACAGAACTGATGTTTATTAGTTAGCTAAACAGTGAACACTGCACACATGTTATATGAAATATTACAGAAACAGTCCAGAGGTTACAGACGGACACACATTAAAACATTAAAACAATGAGGCACATAATGTAGGCCTATATACATACAGTATAAATATTAACAAAGGTACAGAGCTGCCTGACATGGTGATTATTCAAATCTCTCCATCGGTTTGACTCAGTCATTGCATCAGAGGCAGCAGCAGAAGACCATCTCTGAAGCAACAACATGTCCAACCTTGAAGCAGATGGGCTACAGCAGCAGAAGACCACACCAGGTGCCACTCCTGTCAGCTAACAACAGGAAACTGAGGCAACAGTTCACACGGAAGATTGGAAAAACCACATTCAGATGGAAGCATGGATCCATCCTGCCTTGTATCAACGCTTCAGGCTGCTGCTGGTGGTGTAATNACCAGATCTCAGTCCAATAGAGCACCTTTGGGATGTGGTGGAACATCATGGATCAACTGTGATGTCATCATGTCAATATGGACCAAAATCTCTGAGGAAGGTTTCCAGCACCTTGTTGAATCTATGACACCAAGAATTAAAAAGGAGGTCCAACCCGGTACCAGCGAGGGGTACCTAATAAAGTGGCTGCTAAGTGTATGCTGATATTTTCCTATATACATCTCCACATATGAAATTGTGTTTGTCACAAATTGTGTGAACAGACAATGTGTGTACAGTTACCTCTCTGAGTGTGACATGTGATCTGTACTGTGTACATTTATCTCTTGCATCTGAGTCAGATATTTAGTTTCTGCCATTGTGTTTGTCTGAGCTCTTCATGTTTGTCTTTATGAAGCACAGAAGCACATTAATGTTTGGCCTGTGTGTAAAAGCCTCCGGCGCTCCACCCTGCCGCTTCCTGCTGGGCAATAACACCATGAATACAGGAGTCCCGTTACAAGCCTATCAAGTTACAGGACAGAGAAGTAACGACAGACCGCAGGCTCACTAATGACTGAACACATGTCAGTGCACATTATACTGTGGCTGAGCCAAAGACTGCTGACTGTGCTGCTGGCTGCTCTGCAGAGACTGAAAATCTCACTCATCATCACAAAGACTTCAGTCCAAATTAGTTTAACTTTGTAAAACAGAAATTAAGTCAAATAATGTGACTTCATACTGAGCTTTTCTCCCAATCACGGCTAACCTGCACTGCATCGATCAGAGTCTCTGTGTGGTCAGAAATACAAGCTGATAAATTCAGTCAGACACAGCAGAGTGCTTCAGTGTGTTTATTTCCCAAAGATCATATTAATGAACAGAACATGATCAGAGACACATGGAATTTATTTGTACAGACATCATGTTTCACATTTTATATACAAACTGTAAAAAACACAGTGAGACCAAACTGAACGTGTCGTCAGGTTAAATAGATCAATGGCTGATGAACTGTTGATCCTCTGTCTCAGTTCTCTCATCGTCACCTGAGGGTTAATTAGCTCTGCTCTACAAAACACTGTCAGTATTTTGATTGTATGATACAAAACTTTTCCCCTTTTAATTTCTCACATCGTCTTGTCAAGCTCCCTCGGTCATGTTGTCAGTCTTTAGATTCTTTAGATTTATTTCCTGTTTTTTTGTTTCAGATTTCACTTCCTGCCCTCAGGTGTCTCCTGCTCTGTGATTTGTTTGTCCCGCCCTGATGTGTCTCACCTGTGCCCGATCATCTGCCTCCCTGTGTTTTTAGTCTGTGTGCTCGCTGCCAGTTTGTCTTCGTACCTCATGTCAGCAGTTTTCCTAGTGTTCCTTTTTTTTATTTAAATCCTGGCTCATGTTTTTGGACCTCCACTTTTCTTTTTTTCTTTTTGTGTGGCATTATCGTATCATCACATTGTGCCAAGTATTGATATTTTCTTTATTATATAAATTACAATATTACGAATACAAATTAAACTTAATGCCAGGTTCACACTACACAACGTTTGTCTGTTCTACGATATAATATGATATACTTTATTGTCCCCGAAGGGAAATTTGTCTTTGACTCAAGTGCTGTGCACATTGCCTGCTTCCATAAAAAATCAACAAACAATAAAAACACATCACACATAAATACACAATACATCATCATTCGGCATTCCCTTAAAGGGATAGTGCATCCAAAAATGGCCGAATTTTCATTTTTGGGTGCACTATCCCTTTAAGAGGGCACCATGGCACTAATGCTCAGCCCTAACAGGCTATTTACTATTTGGTATAGTAACTGACATAGGCACAAAGGAGCTTTTAAACCTATTCAGTTTGCATTTGGGGCATTTCTGACAGTCACTGTGTCACATTACACGATTGTGGAGTCATGACACATGACATGACAGACTACACGATGGTCCACGACCAATCATCAGGCTGTAATCTGGCTGATATTGTGTAATGTGTACCCAGCATTAGTTCGCCTACTAGAATGATAAAATCAGTTGCTTTTTGGTCCACTAAAAATGTCTGAAGTGATGAACAGACTGAAAACTTTATCTTATTAGATAAAACAGAAGTTTTCCTTTGGGGACAAAGTTTACAGCTGAAAAAAGGTAATAAACACAATATATCTTATCACAATATTCAGCATATCGCAATATTTAAAATCATAAAAATATTGTTTCGTGATAATATCGTACCGTGGACCCTCTGGTGATTCCCACCTCTTGTAATCAATGAGATTTAGGTGAATAGAGAACATGTGATATCACTGATATCATATTGCTTATAGAGTTTTCACAACACACATGACATCATGTGAAAGGAGTACAGATCTGTAACCACCAAATATGCAGTTAGACATATTGGACAAAGTGTATGTACCATAAATATGTCGATAATAGATGTTTGTAGAGTTCTAGAAACAAAATGCAGACTGCTCTAAAATAGAATTTTCACAGGAACACTCGTCTGCTGCACAGAAACTTGTAGCTAAAAACACGACTGCATCAGAGAATGTTTCATAAGAAATCTTTCACATTTTAAAACGTTAATAGGCAAATATCAAAGTGTGCAAACAGGACGTCGTGAACAAAGCTGCTCTGTATAAAGTTGTTCAGGGTCACCGTTATTTGAGCTGCGAAAACAAGGACATTAAACTGAACATTAAAAAAAGGCGAACTGTCGTAGCAGAGCAGAAAAGTCACGAGTGCACTCGGCACCTGGGCGCTGTACTTACAGTTATATAGGCTATGGCACTGTCTGACCCCGTCGCTCCATACTGTGCTGGGCTCATTTCCAAACCTTGCTAGAAAATTAAACATTTGAAAATCTCGTTCGAGAAATCTGACATATAAAAATCTTTTAAAATAAAAAACAGACACTGTTTTGTTTGTTAAAGTGCAGTCTCTCCCACTGTGCAAACAACTGCAGCAACCAACAATCAATCATTTTGATTTACACCAGCACAGATTAAAGATCGAACCCATGTTAGTGATTTTAACAGGAATGTGTTTTTTAAGAACGTACAGATATGAAAATGTCCAAATAAGGCAGAAATCACTGATGTTTGTTTGTCTCTTCTCTGCACGGAGGATCTTAAAACTGCAGATCATTAAGGCCAGAATACAAACACATTCTTGCTGGTTTATCAGTTTTGAAGTCGGACAGTGTCCACAAGACATGGACTGGAATCATGCAAAAAGTTTTTTACTCTAAATGAAAATAAAATAAAACTGTCTCGACGCTACAGAAAGAAGGAGAAATTGATGAGTCAGCAGCCAGGAGGTCACCTGGTTTCTGAACTCATTGAAAAAAAAAAAGAAGACGTGTTTCTAAAATTCTGTCAGCTGGGAAGATTAAAGTCATTCCCCAAAGTTCATCTTTAATGTCCTTTAAATAATTTGTTAAACGAGGACTTTCCATCTGAGTACCATTATCTGCTTTTCTTTCAGATGAATCAGTTTTTTAGGACTTTCCTGAGATATTTGTTATCCCAGCAGCTTCCAATGATCCCTGCTCACTGTAATCCTGGAAAAGTCCAGTGTTCCCGTTTATGACGACAGAGGGAATGATGGGAAACAAAAGGAATGTGAAAAATAAAAAGCAGACCAACTCCCAGGTGAGACAAAGACAGAAAAGGCAGATGATGAGTGAGGGGAAAGTGGCAGTTTAAGCCAATCACTGGAGAGCTCAAGCTTTTTTTTGGTCATGTTTGATCGCAGCCACCAGAGGGCGACATGATTAACTTTCCTCACCACACCACCATGACCAAAAGAGAAACTCTTCCCAGTCTAGTCTACGTCTGAGGCATCGTTGTCAGAGGGGAGGTAGTTGCTGCCTTTTACCCGGATGTAGTGGACATGGCTGCTGTCGTTGGGCGAGGAGGCTCCACAGGAGCACAGCGGACCGGTGAACAGGTTATCGACGTCCTCCAGCTGCAGGCCCTGGGTCTCTGGGAGGCAGCCGAGGACGAAGAGCAGAGCCAACACCACCAGGCCGGTGTACATGAAGAACGCTCCTGAAGAGACATTCACAGTTTCTCTGTCAGGGTCTGAGCTCTGACTGTCAGTTTATATTGTGTCACAGTGGTAACTCACACTGGATGAAAATGAAATGGACATGGCAGAATTCTCCAGAGCGTGTTTTGTGAGCTCTGTCGAAGTTTCCCCAACAATTGCTCAAGATCATGACTTTTTTTAAATGTATATATATTGTTTATTAATAAATCAGGAGAGTCAGTGTCTGACTGCAGCCTGAGCTTGTGTCTGTGCTTTAAAAAAAACCATTTTTTCCCTATCCTGTATGTTCAGTCAGTCCATGGTTTTACTTTCACATCGCTCCATTAAAATCAATTCAGGACTTGAAAACAAAAGTCAGCTGTGGTTCATCTCATTTCCCTCGTCTCTGTCCTGTAGCTACAAACACGCTGGTGTTTAAAGTGACAACGCCCGGTTATGTCGTGAGGGAAAACAAAATGTTTGGATCGGGTTAAAGGAAGAGACGCCCTCTGAAGATGAGGGGAAGCTTTCACTGACATGTGCTTCAATGTCTATAAAAAAATAAACAAATCAAACAGAAGTGAACAACACTGATAACCAGAGACATGATGATTTATAAAAGTTTGAAATGAAAGAAACGACAGCATACAGCATCCTGTGATGATCACTGATAAAAGGTCTCACCTCACATGTAGAAGCAGTTCATTACGTATTAATCACCATCTTACCGTAATAGGTGAGAAACTGAGCGACGTGCAGGAAGGTCAGAGACACCAGGACGTTGAAGATCCAGTTGACCCCGGATGAACAGGCGTTGCCGGTGCTGCGGGCCCACAGTGGGTAGATCTCTGAGTTCACCGTCCAAGGCATGGTGCCCATACCTGACACACAGAGACAACACATTATCTACCTGTCACCTCACACCTTCACTGTGTTCACTCACTCACACCTACATCACTGATTTACTGATAAGACACACTCCATATGTCGCTCTTTTTCAGTTCTGTCTGCCGTCTGTTTCCTGTATCAGCCACAGGGCTGGGTATCATTCAGAACAGTGGTTCCCAACTGGTCCAGCCACGAGCTTCAAGGTCCACAGTTAAATACATTCAACGTCATACTTATGTTTGGCCATGTTGTCAAGACGCTGTGCATCAATCCTCACTCTACAGCAGGACACTGCACTTCAAAATAAAAGTTCTGTGCCAGAAATTCACTGTACTTAAAATGTGTGTTTTTTGTTGTTTTTTTTGTCTTCTCGGGGACATAACATTTTTGCCACCAGCTGTCACAAGGGCTCAGTTTGGTTTATTACCTCCGCCAAGGAGGTTATGTTTCCGCCGGTGTTGGTCTGTTTGTCTGCAAAATAACTCAAAAAGTTCTGAACGGCTTTTGATTAAATTTCAGGAAAGGTTGATGATGGGACAAGGAACAAATGATAAAGTTTTGGTGGTGATCGGTTGAAGTGAAGTGGATAAAATAATAAAATGGCGGGAAATCCAAGTTGCTTGGCGGAGGTCTGCGCTCTCCGAGTGCTCTAGTTAGTAAATGTTTCATTACTGCAGCAAGAGTTGTTTTAAGGTACTGGAAAAATACAAAAACGCTGAATTCACTGGACACCTGAGACTGTCTGGGTCTGTAGCTGCTGCTGGAGTAGATCAAATAAAACCACACAAACTGGCTTTTTTTGTTGATCTGGATACAAAAAGGTTTAAAGGCAGGGATCGATTATTTCCACTGATACCTTTTTGTGTCACATCAGTTAAAGGTTTGTGACATTTATGTGGGCCCTGAAATATATTGTATGAAAATGACTTCTTCTTAGCCACCATCATCTTTTTTGAAATATGGAAACTAGTTCACAACAACCAAAGACAGCTCACATGATAAATTCACTGGAAGACTATTGGATATGGGAGGATTCTTGAAAAACAAAGAGGAAGTGGTGTCAGACCTGGAGCAAAGAATGCAAGGTAAAGGACGAGACCCATCAGGACGACCCAGGAGTAGGACGTTGGACAGTAGTTGTAGGCCCAGATCGCACTGTCACCTCCCTCTGTCTGGTTGGAACACCTGGATGACACAATCATTGCAAGAAACTGAAACCAACATTTGCCAATAGACTTAACTCCACTTGATCTTTATAACTGAGCAAATAAATCTGGTTTGCAGGCAACTCTGAGCTGTATTTTAATTCTATATTTCTTTAATAACTGCTGCTTCTGATACTATTTCGTGTGCAAAGAAATCGACCTGCAGTGCAGTTCACAGGTGCTTTTACTGTAGGTACATGTTAAAGACACATTTTAAACACATCATGATAATGTTCTACTGTCAGCCACATGAACGTCGGGAGTTTGTACTGTGACACTCATGTTTTTATCTCAACTATTCCTCAACCTCTCATTTACTTTCTGTCACACACATGAACCAGAGTCTGACCTTCCCCAGGCGGCGTGATCTGTGGACTCTTGATTGGCAGGAACACAGGAGGAGTCGGACACCCTGGTGCCGTTTTCACGATAACAAAATCCACAGTTTGGATCCACCATGCAGAATTCGCAGGACCTGGAGGACAGAGAGGAGCTGTAAGACCTCTGACATACTGACACAATACTGACTAACACACCCACACACACACACGCACACACAAACACAAACCACTCTGTCAGCAGAGATATCTCAAACCTTTGATAACAACAAATCNTGTGGTTGTATGACTCCGCCCACCAGTCCAGTGTCTCTGACAGTCTCCATCCATGTCAGTGAAAACATGGATGCTTCACACACAGAAGATCTATACAATCAGCACAGTTTCAAGATTAGAGTCACCAATTCAGTATCTGACCAAATGTCTCCCCTTCTGTTCCTGAGATATGACGTTAAAACATCATGATGTCACAGTCAAGCTGACCTTTGACCTTCTGGATATAAAAATGTCATCACTTCATTATTTTATCCTACTTGATTTTTTGTGAAATGTTATAATTAGCATGCATGAACTCTTGAGTGTAGGGCACAGTGACCTTGACCTTTGACCTCTGATCTCCAGATTCTAATCAGTTCATCGATTAGTCTAAGTGGATGTTTGTGCCAAATTTAGGGAAATTCCCTCATGTGTTCTTGAAATATCATGTTCATGAGAATGACATGAATGCAAGGTCACAGTGACCTTCACCTTTGATCACCAAATTCTAATCACTCTATTGTTGAGTTCAAGTGGATGTATGTCCCCAATATGAAGAAACCCCCCTCAGGTATTCTTCAGATATCGCATTCACGAGAATAAAATGAATGTAAAGTCACTTTGACCTTGACCTTTGACCACCAAAATCAAATCAGTTTATTGTTGAGTCCAAGTCGACATTTATGCCAAATTTGAGGAAATTCCCTTCAGACATTCTCTTTAGATATTATACTTTTGAAAATTTA
Source organism: Epinephelus moara (assembly GCF_006386435.1). Classification (NCBI taxonomy): domain Eukaryota; kingdom Metazoa; phylum Chordata; class Actinopteri; order Perciformes; family Serranidae; genus Epinephelus; species Epinephelus moara. Next base: position 40,029,130 of record NC_065525.1, on the reverse strand, counting down.
ACAGACAAGGTCAGTGACCTTGACCTTTAACCATAGAAATCTAATCAACTTATCACTGAGTCCAAGTGGACATTTGTGTCAAATTAAGGGAAATTCCCCTAAGGCATTATTGAGACGTCACCTTTACAAGAATGAAACAGACGAGGTCCAAATGACCATGACCTTTGACCACCAAATTTTAATCAGATTTACGTTTAGTTCAAGTGGACATTTGTGCCAAATTTGAAGAGTCCCCTCTAGGTGTTCCTGAGATATTGCGTTCATGAGAAAGAATTGGGCACAATCTTCTGTTCCTGAGATATGACGTTAAAACATGATGATGTCACAGTCAAGCTGACCTTTGACCTTCATTATTTTATCCTGTTAGACGTTTGTGTCAAGTTTGGTCCGAATTAGTATATGAATTCTTGAGTTATGGACAAAAACAAGTTTTGTGACACACAAGTCATTCTTAACACAAGTTTATTCTTCAGTCCAAGTGGACGTTTGTGCCAAATTTAAAGAAATTCCCTCAAGGTATTTTTAAGATATTGTGCTCACAAGGATGGGATGAACAAATGGATGACCCGAAAACATACTGCCTTCACGGCTATCACCGGTGCGGAGGCATAAAAATAAGTTGTAATAAAAAGCTGTTTTTTAATTCACACTGCCCCGCACATCGTAAAAAATATTAAAATATAAAGTAACTTGTACTTTGAGTAATTTATTTACCAGGTACTTTTTAACTGTAACTTGAGCGGGTTTCTTAAATGGAAAATCTCACTTTCACTTTAGTCATTTTTTGTTATTATCTGTACTTTAATTTGAGTATAGATTTCCAGAACTCTACTCACGACTGTCTCAATGAATAAGAAAAACCCTAAAAACAAACGTCTCAAATTCAAAGTGACTGATTGGTGGTGATGATTAACCTGACTCTCGTGTCTCTTACCCGTATAATCTGCAGGTTGAGTTTTGAGGGTCAGCTGGGTGGAGGGTGATGGGTGGAGAATGCTGAGCAGACAGCAGGAACCCGACTGCCAACAGAGCCAGACTGAGACCAGTACCTGGATCAGAGAATATAATAATTAGAAATGCATGAATCCTGCACAGACCACAGTCACGTGACATGAAGCTATTACAGAAACATGTCTCAGTAAAATATGAAATGACTGCAGGCAGGAACTGTTCTGTTTAAGAACACTTTCCACATGACAAACCTAAGAGGCTGCCCAGGGTCAGCTTCCTGCGGCCCACTCTCTCCACCAGCCAGAACCCGACCAAGGTGAACACAAAGTTGGTGGCAGAAGTCGCAGCAGCCAACCAGATTGCCTGTTTATCATCCCGCACTCCCGCCATCTGCACTATGGTCGCACTGTAGTACCTGATATGAACAGAGACATTCACTGATAGGCCAAATCAATTTACATTTCAACCCACAACCAAATCTCTGCAGCAGTTCTTCTGGTCAGGGTGGTGAGGAGACAGAGACTACTTACAGGGGTGGGCGATGTTATCAGGAAGATACGGGAGCTATCACCAGATAAATAAATGACTTACATGACAGTGTTTATCCCCGACAGCTGCTGAAACATCTGGAGGCCGCAGCCGACGATGAGAGCCCTGCGAGTCGGACCGTTGCTGAGGATCCGCAGGATAACAAGTCCACCTAAAGAACGAGCAGAAATCTTTAATAAACATTAAAATTTCAACTCATGGACCTCAATTTCTTTTTACATTTCAGTTTATACAAAAGGTGGTTTTGTCACGGCTACAGAAGAATGATTCTGTCACTGCTTTTTATTTCTTTCTGTTTTCACAGGAATATTTCACCTGCACCCGCCTCTTTCTCCTCGTCCTCGATAGTGGTTCTGATGGTGTCGAACTCCTCGTCGACGCTCCGGCCTCCTCTGATCCGGGTGAGAACTTGCCGGGCCTCTTGGCTGCGGCCCTTTTGGAGAAGCCAGCGGGGGCTCTCAGGCAGGAAGAAGAAGCCAACGAACTGCAGCACTGCTGGGACGACAGACAAACCCAGCATGTACCTAAAGTATGGAGAGAACGAGGAGTGAAGAAGAGCTTCAAGAGACATCTGCCTCTGCTGACACTCAGGTTTGGGTCCTCAGACTCTGAGGTATCAAGGAGGGATTTACAAGGTGGTAATTTCAAGCTGCGTCATCACTCAATGAACCTAAATCATGAATTGGGGCAGCAAATACACACAAGTGAGGATATCTAGATCTGATCCACTGGATTGAAATCTGAGCCAATATTTTGAGCTATAATCACTGCATCTGGCTTTTTTTGAGCATCTGTGTCGACTATTTTAAGTCCAAGTCATTTGCAGTCCTTTGTTTGCATCACCTGGAGCTGTCAGAACTTCCAATGACTCACTAAAGCCACACGGTTTTATAAGCAAGAGAACATCAGAGCGCACAAAACTAGATCACCTCACATGAATCTTTCTGTATTGCAGTTTCTTGTCACAATTTGCCGATAGCAATCCATCTGAGAGAAGCTAACACTGACAGTGCAGATGTGTTAACCACAGTCTTCAAACAGGAGGAGACAGAGTAAACATAACTAAATGCCTGTCATGGAAAGTTACTGGCAGAGTGTAGTGTAGCGTGAGAACCAATCCATACCTCCAGCCGTTGTGTCTCAGGTAGCTGAAAGCTCCATCGATCACACTGGCTATGAACTGGCCACCAGTGATGAAGAGGTTGTTGATCGTGACCAGCTGACCTCTCCGGTGAGGCGGGGACACTTCAGCGATGTACACAGGAACTGTCATGGAGGCAATACCTGACAGAGACAAACAGATTTCATTTTGATGTCCACAGAAACAAAACTGACACAGATTTCATTAATGCATTTTCTGGTGAAGACAATCTTGGAACAATAAATTCTATTCTGCAACATGAACGACATTTCTACGCTTAATTCAGGCAGTAGTGGGACTGGAATAGCAGGTCAGGTGGGCTGTGGTGAGTAAACTATAATTACTGCCTCGCGGTTGTATATGTCAGAAAACCACTCGAGTTACAGTTACAGTTTCCATGGCTCTGCGCACCAGTCCAGTGTCTCTGACAGTCTCCATCCATGTCAGTGAAAACATGGATGATTCACACACAGAAGATCTATACAATCAGCACAGTGTCAAGATTAGAGTCACCAATTCAGTATCTGACCAAATGTCTCCCCTTCTGTTCCTGAGATATGAGGTTAAAACATGATGATGTCACAGTCAAGCTGACCTTTTAGACCTAAAATGTCATCACTTTATCATTTCATCCTGTCAGGGTTAGGGGTTAGTCAGTTTGTGCTGCAGTTCTTGTATGAAAGGTGCCATATAAATAAAGTGTATTACATTTGCCCAACACTGCTCATAAATGTGGATTGTAAAAGTGTGGAACTGTATTAGTGTGAAACTAGGTCAAGATTAATAAATCAAAATGACAAACATTCCTAAACAGAAACTCACCTATGCCCACACCGACTGTGATCCTGCCCACAAGCAGAACCACCTTGTCCGGGGCCACACTCAGGATGATGCCCCCAACACTGAAGATGAAACTGGCCAGCAGGATGCAGATCCTTCTCCCCAGCCACCCGTTCAGAGACCCTCCACTGAAGGCAGACAGAGCCGCAGCTCCCACGGTGCTGGACACCAGCAGCTCCTGCCACAGAGCGCTCAGGTTCATCTCCTTCTTCAGGAGCAGCATGGCCCCGGACACCACCCCGGTGTCATACCCGAACAGGAACCCTCCCAGGGCCGAGAAGAACGTCAACACGTAGACGAAGCCCGGTGTGGAGGCATCTTGTTGGTCCAGGAGATCCCCAGCAGTGGAAGAAGATGGAGGCCCGATGAGACTCTGCTCTCCATCATCCACCACCTTGTGCCTCCTGCTGCCCATAGAGCTGCTTATGTACTTCAGGCTGAACTCATCCTGGCTGCTGGACATAACATCAGTTAGAGCCCCAAATCTCCATCAACACACCGCAAAGTGAGCCACAAACTAACACAGATTATAATGTCACATTATCTCCAACACCAGACGTCCCAGCAATCTCCAACTGATGTTTGCCCAGGGTCCAACTGGAGATAAGAATCAGCGAAGAAGCCGAAACGTCGAGAATTTAACAGCTAAACTAACTAGCTTAAGCTAATGATAACGTCTCGCGATAAAACTACACGTAAGGTTCCGTTAGTTCGTCATGTTTATCTGTCAGAGAGTCGTAAAAAAATTACCGAAACGGCGTTACTAGTGACTTAAAACCGATTGTTTACCACTGACAGTGTAGCTACACTGTGGGCGGCCATGTTTAGTACTTCCGGTGTCCGTCACCTGACCGCCCGCAGCAACATCAGCAAAAAAAAAAAAAAGTTGGCAAACCGTTTGCAATGTTAAAAATATGCAACTATTCATAACTACAATGTGTAATCAACATCCAATCCATATACACATAATCTGAGAATTATCTTTTTTTAGCGACCAACTTATTTATTTTAATCACTTTCTGTATTACGCGGCACCAAACTCCGTTCAAAATTTAGCATTTTTACTTATTTCTTGTTTATCCTTGCATATACATGAGTTAAAACATAAATTCAGACCATATATTAGCCTTATCTTTAATTCGGCATACACGTGGCCCACCGATTTTAACCCAATCTTTACAAAATATATTCATTTAGCATGTTAGTCATTCACATTTTAGTTAGGCTACACCATTTACATGATCAGTTGTTGTTTTAGCTGCAAACATTACGTAATCTATTTCCAGTTTTACACAGAGGGTTTATCAGTTTGGGCGGCTGTTGTTGAGACTATATGAAAGTGTAACAGGGTTACAACAGGGTTGTAACAGAATATGTTTCTTGAGGCTATGAATTCATGTACACTCAAAATGCAGCTATAAACTACATGCTGACCATTATAGGTATTAAGTATTACACTTTGTCACACAGGCTCAAATCAATGTTCAAATTTAGTCATTAAATGTAAGAAATATAGCGTTACAGAAATGCAGCAGCTTCAGAGTCGTTTGACAGTGAACAGCTGAGAGGTGAGGCTGTGTGTCCAGCACATTAAATATTACTCACGGTAAATATATAGCTAGGCTAAAGACCACACAGAAGCTTTGCCTTAAAGAGATGATACATGTGCAGAATAAAGTCAAATCATACCTGTATAAAGCTTGTTGTGGAGCACTGCAGCAGCTGGTGTCCTCTTCTTTAAAATAAAGGAAGTTTGCCTGTTGGTCCCGGATCATATGATGTCCCTGCAGCAGAGGAGGGGCCCGCCTATTGACACTGTAATTAAGAGTTCACCTGCGCCTCCAGCGACCCTCACTGAGCACACAGCAGCTGTCTTCACCACAGTGTTGGCAAGCAAGAGTTACAAAGTGCTTCACAGAGTACAGATATATGGAAGCAAATAAGAGACACAACTATCTTACCTTATATCTTCAAACACCACTGAATTAATTTATTTCTTTATTCAGTGTTCACAGATTTAGATCCAACAATTTAAGTTTCTTACTACTACTACTACTACGACTGCTACTTAATGATAATAATAATGATTAAGGTGGCTCAAATTCAGATCCAGAAATTCAAGTAAAAAAATATATATATTTTGTTAATTCTGAAACTTGATTTTTTTCCCTTCTGAACTGTGGACATTTACTAAAAAAAGGGAAAATCAGGAAATTTCATATAATCATTTCAAATAAGTTAATTCAGAACAAATACATTCAGATGTGATTTGTCAAAGTAAAATATTTCAACACTATGAATTCTGTGGTGTCTTATGTGCTTCTATACAGGCTACAGATACTGCTATAAACAGAAAGGACATGAAAAAACAGGTACAGCATGAGCAAACTATCACAATATATTTTCATGTCAGCTGCCTCTGAAGACTTAACAATCACTGATGAATTTGGATTTTATTTAGCAAGTTAAAGATATTATTCTCTTTTAATGTTGGCGTTTTTTCTATCTATTTTAAACACCTTTTTAAAAAAAAGGGGAAAAAAGAAAACATAAATGTTTCTTTAAAAATTGACAAAATGACACCATTTATCACAAACAGAAACTGTAGAAACATAATATACTGTTGGATTTTCAAATATACGTCAGTCCCCTAACACATCATGTAGAGGGAATGCTTCCATCAGAAAAAAATAAGGGAGGGCCAAGAAAAATATTTGGAGCTTCGTGGAAGGTCACACCCAGCCACCATCTCCTCTGATTAGTAAAGAACAGTTCCTATTTTTTAATGGTTTATATGCTAAATCAACACTTTTTAAAGACTGAGTAAAAACTGGTCGGCCACATATATGCTGATTTGAAGAGAAGACTAATAATGGTTCAAACCTCTGCTTTTAAATATTCACTTGCAATGATATTGAATTGAGTTTGGTGCTGTGTTCTGGAGGACGTGCCTAAAATAAATAAGTGATAAGCTTGTTGTTAAAAAAAGATATTTCATAAACAACGTGTATATTATTTGGATGCGTATGGCGCATCTTAGTCATGAATCGTTATGTATTATTATAAGTTGTCATACCCATAGACTGTACGGTCATACCACTACTACTACGACTAATAATAATATTAACAGTAGCTAATACACTGGATTTATATAGTGCTCTTCTGGATACTTTAAGACACTTTACAAAGAACAACAACAACAACAACAACAAAGTAAAGAAAAACAACAGTACAGAGATGAAATAATTCATAATAGTAATAGTAGTAATAATAATCTTTTGAAAAAAGGAAACCCAACAACTAAGTCACAGCCCAGCCGCCCCCCTATTCTGATAAATAAAGAACAGTCCCTAAAAAAAACCAAAAAAAAAAAACCAACTACCCTCCCTGCTGCCAGTGTAAATAAATACCGTAGTTACAGCGCTAGGTGCGCAGTACAAAACACTGCGGATGGTTGCCGCACAGGAAACCAACTGAAAGGTTTAGATTTTGTTGAATTAATCACAGTTTTGTAAAAAGTGATGTTTACCGAATTTATATTTACGCTCCAATCTGTTATAAAACGTTTTAATATTTTCTCTGTGGGCTCAGTCGCTCTGCTCATCCTTAAACAAACATTAAAAGGTGAATTATCTGAATGAGATCCGGCGCAAATCACTGTCAAGTCTCACTGTTAAATAAAGCGGTAAATGAGTAAATGACATCAGACACCGGGGTGGGCGGCAGCTTGAGGAGAGCACGGACACCTCCCTATGGTGACTAACAGTTTAGCTGTCCGTTAGATTCAGTCTGATTTAAGTAAAGAAACGATTCGGTAATTCAATCTGCGTACAAACTTTACCGGGAGATAAACACGTCCGTCTGTGAGGCGGATATGTGACTGTCGGTCACCGCCCCCCCCGCCGCGCCACGCGGGGTTTGCTCCCAGTTTCCTCTTTAACAAACGGGAAGTTATTTTTTTTCTGCGCGGAGTCATATGATGTGACTGTAAGGAAGGAGGAACTGTGCTGCTGTGACACACGCAGACATACAGGGACAGGACCTGCTGCGTATCTCCCTCAGAAACAACACAAAGTGTCAGACTGCACAAAGAGGAAGGTTCGTGTGTCCGCCGGAGGAAAGTTAACCGCACCGAGCTGTGATGTCATCACCGTGTGAACCGAAACTCCGCCACACTCACAGCTTCTCCTGGCGTGACAGCAGACACTCAGCCGCACTGGAGCTACTGTAATATGATGTAACACAGCTCGTATTAAGTCACGATCACACTGGTGTTACTGTAACTGTGACCGTACCGTGACCATGCTGCAGCGGTGTGGCTGCTCCCCAGCCTCGGCTCTGACGGCTCTGACTGAGTGACCTCGATGCTCGCCGTCAGCTGGCCTCAGTATTTGACAGACCATGGTGAACCAGGAGGAGCTGGAGGAGAGGCTGAAGAAACTGCTGGTGAGGCTGAAGATCCCGCAGGAGGACCGACAGCTGTGCACCCTGATCCAGATCATCCAGGACCTGCTGTTCCTGGCGCACACCGACACTGGTAGGAAACACGTTTGTCTTCCATGTGCATCATCAGCAGCATCATCATCATCATCAGGCTGCTGCTCACACACACAGCACAGTTTCCTCTGGACATGCTGTCTGAGTTAGGACCAGTGATAGGACAAATACTGAGGGACTGGCTGCACAAAACACCTTACATTTTCTCTTAAATTATGACTCTTAAGGCTTAATTTCTCCCGAGCTGAGGGACCTTTAAAAAGTGTCCTTAGTTAAGGAAAAACAATAAGGCATTTACTGCATTAAAGGAGATTTTCCAGTGGTAAAAGTTTCTGTAAAGTTGCTTGCATTTATTTGGTTTATCTGTGATGGTAGGTGGAAAGTGCAATGAAAATTAATTCAGTTAAATCTATAGTGGAAATATACAAATATATATTTTTGCAGATATATAGATGAAGGAAAGGTTGTGTTAGGGGAGTGCGTATTTGCTTTGTAACACTAGGTGATACTTGGACTGTAATAAACTGGGCTTATTACTAATTTGTTTAGCTGGGTGGTTAATAGACTGGGGATGGTTGCATACATTTGGGAATTTGTTGAAATAATATATGAGTTAAAAGAAGAATTGTAAGAAACTGTTAGAGACATGTTAGTTTAATTTCGACCTACTCCTTTTCAGACACTGTTATCTTTGTCTTGTTTGTTTTTTATTATGTTTTTTCTTATAATTTTTGGTTCAAAATAAAGTCATTCATTCAGTTATTCATAATCAAAAGCGTATCCATTGGCTCCTCCTGCTTGGTACCTTAAGTTTTTTAATAACCTTACTTTGGTATCTAAGGTCTTTCGTGCACTTGTTTAGAGATTCCTCAAGTATAAGACCAAGACAAGGGATAAACCTCAAACACTTAAGTGAACATTTTAAAGGAGAAGACTTATGGGTGTGTTGTGCAGCCGGTTTTATTTTTCAGGACACCTTAACCTTAAATCTTAGCTTGAGGTGTTTTGTGCAACTGGACCCTTTAACTGAAGTATATGTAGAAATACCACAGTGTAAAAATACTCCATTTAAAATAACTCAAATAAAGGAGAGAGATAACCATCAAATCTCATACGATGGTACACCCTGAAACCTGTACCTGTTCATGTACAGGAGGCAGGTGGAGGACGGACTCATATCTTTTACCACATCCAAAATTCCACTGAGATAAAATGACAAAGTATCAACTATCAACAACAAACATGTTTGTGCAGATAAAAATACTTGTTTGTCAGGATGGTTCATATCAGAGAGTTACATTATTGGAATATTATAACTGATGTTTTAACCTGTCAGCAGCATTTTAATGTTCGATCAGGTGGAGCGTCTTGACTTCTTTATATACTAAACAGTGTCATATTAGAAACTGATCATATGTTTTGTTTGTAAAATCTTACTCTAAAAAGTAAGTAAAGAATGTAAAGGAGACTACATTTCTGTGTTAATGTAGAGGAACAGAAGCAAAAAGAAGCAGAAGATAGAAGTGCTTAAAGTAAAAGTGCCTGAAACATGAACTTAGTTCTTTATTCTTTATTCAGGGTCCCGTCAGTCGTCACCACTGTAATGACATTTGTGGTCCACACACAAAAACAAGACAAGACATTAAATGATCACATCATAGAAAGTTTATATCTACAAAATAAAACAAAAACAAGAGGCAGGCCGCTCCATGCAGAGAGATGGGCAGCTGCTGTCCTCACAGCACGCCTGCAGCCAAATATCAGACCCTTTGTTTTTGAGATGTTCAACTTCAGCTTCAGTTTTCAGAAACATGCATCAGCTGTTGTTGAAGTGTTACGTTAGCCTCCCTGGCTTTTTTTTGCAGATACATACATTGTAGTGTCATCTGCGTACATAGCCATGCAGTTACTAATCTGAACTACAATACTTTACTTTGAAATGTTCTTTGTTATTGTTCCTTCTCTCGTGCTTCAGAGGGACTCTGTTTGGTGTTAAGAGAGTTTTACTCATCAGTTTGCGTTCCTAATGCACAGATGAGGAGTTAAAGTATATTTATGGGACTTGTACTGTTTTAATTTTGTATGTTTTTATACATATTGTACTTTTACTGCACCACATTCAACATGCAATGGTAATTTCAAGTTTGCAGATACAGATATGACACATGGGGACATGGATGCATCGCTGTAGTTAGTTTGGTGTGGGAGGTTTAATCCAGCATTAAGATGGTCCACTTTAACTTATCATAATGCATCATTTACTTTTTGTACGCAAGGACACTTTCTAATAATTTTAATGTACTTTTATGTATTTAAAATCTTGAAAGCAGGACGCAGGTAATCTACTACAACAACCAGTCGACTGATGATTGATTGATCCTTGTTATTGCTAATCTATTGATCTCTGAGCCTTGCTGTGCACGTTTAAATATAGAAACGAGTGTGACAGACTGCGTCCCTTCGTTCAGAGCTAACGTGTCACTTCACGTCTGTTGCATCTTTTGCAGCAGCTGAACTGTTTGAAGGCAAAGATGTCCACGCCCCCCTCATGACGGTGCTGTCGTCCCATATCAGCAGCAAAGGAGTCCAGCAGGTAAGGACGTCAGAAACCTCACACACCTCTACATCAGAAACCTCGAAGATCTCTTCATCAGACACCTCACACACCTCTTCATCAGAACTGCCTTGTTTTTATTAACAAACGTACTACTCTCAGTTTTAAAGGTTCTGAAAGGAAACAGAAATGTGCGCCACCTTAAATTAGACACACAGATTATAACGGCCATTTCAGTTTACCCATGTTACATGCAGTCTGCACACAATCGGGAAATACTACTGTCTCATAACATCACGCCCTGAGCTTTGACCCTTTTGCTTTTATATCCGTTACCTTGGAGATAAAACAAACGCCACTTAGCAAGTCTTACAGAGACGGAAATCAACCTGTAGAGATTTGCTGCTGTTACTTTGTGATGTGTGTAGATTAACTTTAAAGTAAAAGACTGTGGGTCAGAACAGCCAGAAGAGCATTCTGGCTCACAGACTGCAAAATCAGACCTGATGCAGTAGAACATCCTGGTATCTTTGTCACACTGCATTTCACAGACTTTGCACTGCAACATACTAAACCTTTTTATGGCGTACTGTATGGTGTGGTAGTGTGGAGATTGGAACCCACAGTCAGTTTTGACTCGTGTTCCTTTAGTGACGATCCACAGTGTTCACACGAGGCAGGAAAAAGTTGAACAATGTTTATTAATAATACAAAAAAGAAAAGAAAACAGCAGGCCAAATCCTTCAAAAGTTATGTCTCATATGGTCATATATTCTTACCATATCAACTAGGGGTGTAACGATACATCGATTCATTGATTAACGATCCGATTATATCGATGCAAAATGAAAACATCGATCCATATTGTCATCTTAAAGATACACATTTATTTTGAAATTCACATAGCACGTATGTGTCACCATTTCTGGGCAAGTGCGCCTCCGCTCCGCATATGATATCGCGTCATATCGATCGCAGGCTCCTGAATCGAATCGAATCAAAATCGTATCGTGACAGACTTTGTGATATTGGCAAACATCATATCGTCATCCAAACAAATCGATATAATATCGTATCGTGATGAAGCTGGTGATTTACACCCCTAATATCAACTGTCATTACACACTTAAACATTGCATAACATGGTCACACAGACTTAATGTTGTCTTCAAGCACAATGTTGTAAACAAATTTTACAATTTTATTCATATAGCACATTTAAAAACATCTGCAGTCGACCAAAGTGCTGTATAAATTAAAAGAATGACACACAAATATAAAACTGAGTAACAACAGTAAGAACGATTACATGCATAAAAAGATAATGAAATGCTAAAATATTAAAACCACTACAAACAACCAAAGGCCATTAAGAAGGTTTGTCTTAAAAGTGTCGATGGAAGGGGCGTTTGATTGAGAGTGGCAGACTAATCCAGAGCTTTGGAGCAGCTACTGCAAAGGCACAATCTCTCTTACCCACCAGCCTCGATCCTGGGACAGATAAAAGATATTGTTCTGAAGATCTAAGAGGTCGGGAGGTGGAGTAGGGGCAGAGACATTTAGTGATGTGCGGAGGTGTCAGCCTGTGTGTGGCTTTAAAAACAAATAACAGAACCTTCAGTCCTGTATCAATCTCCATTTGTCCTGTGCACTAACCTGCCTCACAGCACCATACCTGTTGTACATAACTTGTCTGTGCTCTAACACAGAAATAAAGTCAACAAACACAACCTGATCACAGTCCACTAATATACAAACTTAAATAATATCAGAACCTGTATGATATGTCACATCAACACAGATATATGTGGTTCTTACACAGATGTTAGTGTCACAACGACATCACCTGTTGAGCTCTAACATCAGCCCCAGCTGACACGCCTGCGCCTGATCTAACATGTTTACGGTGTCTCGTGACTGCAGCGTATCAGAGGTGAGACCGCAGCGTGACACAAAGTGAAAGTCAGACTGTGAGTCAGTCGTAACAGATTCATATAAAGGTTAAAAATGTGTTCAGAGATTTGTGCTGAGCTGCAGGCAGCTGTGTGATACTGTGAATCATTTACAGCTCAGACATGTAGGATTTCATCTCAGGCATATTTTAGTGCAGCAGTTTGTTTTACGTACTGTACAGTCACATGATCCAGCTGGTGCTCATGTAACACTGGAGACAGGGACACGGCTTTAATGCTTTCAGCTCTGCTGCAGTGGAGTCAAACAAGTTTTAACAGCTCCAGAGTCTTATATGTAAAACAGACATCAGCTCCTCACACTGCCAAAGTATCTGCAGGTGAAGGATCTCTTCCACAAGAGGCTGATTTGAGTTTCAGTTAGAACAGCGTTCCTGCACTTTCTGAAAAAGTCTTAAAGGCACTGAATTCATTAATCTAAGAATCAGCCTTAATTGGTGTTAAAATTAAATCTTAAATCTTAAATCTCTTAAATTAACCTTTCAAAAGTCTCAAAGGCATGGGAAGACGGATTTTATGAATCATTTTTTTCCGACGTTGCATCATAAAATCTCAAAACAATAAGTAACAGCTATTTTTCTTAAATAATTTACCAAACACCTCTTAAATTAACGTCACATCAGGATGATGGCTCCAGCTGTCACTGTCCTCTGGACGACACAGTGAAGCTCAGATTCAATGAAAACCGGCCGAGATTTAACGGCATGGCTGAAACCAGTACAGGGTGTGACGCGTATGAGGCTCAGTGTATTTTATGCAAATGCTTTTTCAAACTTGCGATGGACGTCAAGGCAGTAGAATCCCACACTGTGACAAACATGAAATCACCAAGAAAACTTACCAACAACGGCCAAGTAGTTGCAAGTTCTGTTCTACCCTCGTCTTGGCAACGCAACGGAAAAACATTTGGGAAAATTTTCTCTAAAGGGGCAAAAAGCAAAATCGTTTCACCGCTATAGGTTTGCTGTTGTGCACTGCCTGTAGACCAAAACAAAGTGTGTCATGAGCTACACCTCCCTCTACCTCTGCTCTCCACCCCCCCCCCACTCGCCTCATCTAAACTTAGTTTAGCAGTTAGCGATGTCTTTCACTCACTCTCGGTCTCTGCTGTGTTTAGCTATTCCCCTGCCTACTTAAATGATGATGGTACCTGTAATAAATGTAATATATTTGCTGAGATGGAGGCGAGGCTCAGTGACTAGAAGAGCTGGTAGAAGCGCTCCATAGCTGTTAAGTTACTCCAGTAGCCGGTGGCAGCCGACTCGCTCGAGCCATCGCCGGATCCCGGCTAGTGCTAACACCGGGAGCTAACGCTAACGTTCCTACTCTTCTCTGTGAGTGAGAGCGATGTTTTAGCCTGGCTACATTTTACAATGCTAATTGCAAATGCTACTCACCTAACACAACCGTAATGCCTGACCCATTGCTGGGACCGAAGCTCCGGACATTAACCCATGCTGCGATTGTAACATTAAATTTAATTGAATCGACATAGCAACATGTGCCTAACGTTACACTAATTAAAACAGACATTTGACTTTATGTTGTACCTGTCCAGGAGAAGAAGAGCTAGCTCCGAGTCAGATTGTAGCCCCTTTAGCTCTCACAGTGCTCTCCACCTTGGAAATGCAAGGCCAATGTTAATCCGAGTTCTGTCCCTTTCTTTATCCGACAACTTCTTCGCCAACAATTGTTGTTTCTTTAGAGGTAATGTCGGATCCTGGTGTCTTCAGGTGAACGTTTTGCTCTGCTCTCCGCCATATCGCTTCGATAATATGTGCTGTCATTGCTCACTGGCTGTAGCCTTTTATAGGGAGGGAGGGCAAAGGGCTCCAAGAGGAGGGAGGAGGCGGCGATTCACATGAGCGTACATGAACGCGCAGCCGGACCGGCTTGTAAACAATGGGCTGGAGATCAACACAGAGAGAGGGTGTGTGACGTCATGCTGTACGATGAAATTACTCCTCTAGTTCTTCACGTAGTGATTTTTTAATTCCTTCAATCTAGAAATGATGAATTTCTGCTTATTGCCCCTTTAAGCCCACATAACTGATGTCAGTTCTTGTTTTCATTGTAAAATTGGCAAATGGTATTAAAAAGCCTTAAACCTAACTTGCTGTAAGCTGAAGGAACTCTGCAGAAAATTTCTGCAGTTTTAATTTGATAGTTTGACTTGATTGTTCAGTTGTAGCCTGAGTGACGGTGTAATCTTCTTGTTACAGGTCGGTTGGTCATTGTTGTGTCGGCTGATTGAAATATGCCCCGATACGCTGGAAGAGTTGACCAGACCTCTGAAGGCAGCCAAGGACTGGGAGGTACTGGGAGTGCACCAGTAAGTAGCAACACACACACTGGGTGCTGTACCTGTAACTGTGATGAACTGATGTCAGTTGTACAGGAGTGAATTCAGATTATCTTGATGACATAATCACAGCATGGTCGATCAGATTACAGATGACATCACATTCATGTTAAAAAAGAAGCTGTTATATTTGAATTTATCTGATATTTTGGTTTATTATTAAATATCTGCAAAACTAATGACATCACCACCAGCCTCGCTGTAATTTGTATTTAGTGATGCTAACACATTAAATAAAGATAATGAACATGGTAAACATTACATCAGCTAAACAGCATGTTAGCATTGTCACTGTCAGCATGTTAGCATGTTGGTGTTAGCATTTAGCTCAAAGCAGCTCTGTGTGGCCTCACAGAGTCATGACCATGGCTGTAAACTAAACTAAAAACTAACTCCTGCGTGAGAGAGACTGACTTCATTTAGCCCAGAAGCTAACATTCACCTTCATGCAGTCCCAGTGAGTCCTCGAATGCAGATCGGTCTGTGCTCTGACTCAAAAATCTGATCTGGTCACCTGTAAATAACAGTGTGGACAGTCTGTCGGAAATTTGAGAATAACACGTGTTTTACTTGCAGTCTGAGTGAAGCCTTTGTGTTGTTGCTTCCATGTTCCAACAAGGATCACATCCTGATTTACTCGGTAATCTGTCCCCAAAAGAAGTGAAAACAGTGAAAGAAGTAAAAATAATAAAAGTTTGAGAGTTACATAACATTTCACATTCTAAGTTACACAATCTCAGAAGCCGTCAGTCTGACAACAAGAAGCAGAACCTGTTTATAGAGACACATGTTCTGAGCATCATGTGGATTTTTGTTGGTTTGCTCATTTGTGATGTTGACTTTCATATGTTTAAAGGTTTCTTATAATATATGTTAAAGAGAACATAATACACACCAGCCAAAACATTAAACCACTGACAGGTTGAAAAACATTGATCATCTTGTTAGAATATTCTGTTGGGAAACCTTTGGTCCTGGTATTCATGTGGATGCCACCTGACACATTTCAGACAGCATAACATTGTACTGTAACAAGATGATCAATGTTAGTCACTTCACCTGTCAGTAGGTTCAATGTTTCGTCTGATCGGTGTGTATATTCAGCATCATGAGTGTCCAGCTGTGAAAGCATCATTTCACATCTGAGCCAAGTACTGTTGGACAAAGTGTGGATGAATTTAAGTGCTCGTCTGCATCTGTTTTTTTGTAAGGAAACAGATTTCGGCTCTTAGATGTTCCAGATTCAGATTATATTACTGTCATTTTCAGTTCCTGCTCGTTGCACGATACCAGCTGTGGTCGTGTTATCGAATCACGCTATGTCAGTTTTACCTGCCTTTTTTACCACAAGTGATCCTTTCACTTCCTTCACACTGCTGTCTAACATTTCTTTAAATCTCTTTGTATTCTGCCGAGCTGTTTGATTTTCTTCAGTTCTGTGTACTCACACAATAAGAGCTTATAGATCTGATGTGTAAATCAGGATCTAGAGTAAGATATGCTGAGTGTTGACTAACTCTTCAGGTTTGCAGAAGTTAGTCCCTTTGCCTGCAGGCAGTGAAGTGATTTAGCCGAGGAGAGTTTTTGTCTTGGCCGCAGCTCTGCTTCATTTTTCCCTGTCGTGATGTTTTTTCCAGGCAGATCCTGAAGGTTCTCTCTCAGTACAGCGCAGACTGCAGAGTCACCATGGTTGGACTCAGAGCTCTGGCTCTTCTGCTCAGATCAGGTACACAAACACACAGGAGATATGGCACAATACACCAGGGCTCCAGCATGAGTGCTATAGGATTGAAAGTCAATCATTAGCCTTTTTCTGTGACTCACAGCCAAAGCTCAGGTCACAGGCTCTGATTTCAGTGGTGATTCTACATGTGATTGGAATATATTATATAATCCAGACAGCGGTTTTGTGATGATGCGTTCTTGCCATCGGGTCAATAGGAGGCGGAAACTTGGAGGAGACTTCTGTGTAAATGATTCACAGAAGCCTTTTATAACGAATTAATTAAACATCAAACAGCTGCAGTTCACATGTAATTATCTGGTTATGAGTCTGTCGTATTGTTTCCACTTCTGGTATGTATGACTATACTTCAATAAAACTTATCATCTTGGTGTAGTAACACTTTGATCTCTTTCATAACATGACCTCTTCAGTTATGCTCATTTCAAACCTAATTTGCAGTGACCGTGTGACGTGAGGCTTCTGAGAAAGGCAGAGGTTAAATACTCATCACATGATCTGTAAACCAGCTTTGGTTTGTCTGAGTAAAATGTCAGTGGCTGCTCTGCAGAGAAAAATAACCAACCAGACGTTCTGCTTCTAACTCTGAGGGAGTGTTTCATAGAAAATATTCACAAAATGTCAAAAAGAAAAACTCGTATTATCCACAACTTATCACGAGACAAACTGTGGAACTTGTGTAGAATTTAATGGATTTGTGGCTCTGAAACTTCTCAGTTCTCTGGCACTAAGTGCTGCTTCAGCTTTTTACTGAGCTCCTCTCATTAAGTCTTATTTGTATAAGTTTGTTTAATCGATGGATCTGCAGACATGCTTCCTCTGCTGGTGCTGGAGGAAGAGGAGGATGTGTTCAGCCTGGTGGTGCAGGCGATGAAGACGTTTCCTACCAGTGAAGAAGTTCAGCTCCAAGGCTGCGGAGCTCTGCAGCTCCTCCTGGAGAGAGGTGAGGGGAAACATACACTCTAAGCTCCAACATATGAGTGTGTAGTGTGGTCGATATCCCGTCCTGTAGCAGAGTATTTAAGATGTTTCTGGCTTTGTATCATGTATCAGAACAAACAGTGTTTGTATTATATTTACATATCTAATACCAGCCAAACGTGAGTAGTTGTGCTTTGAGTCCTGTGAGGTTTTGATGCTCATTACAAGGAGTGAAGCTTTGATATTATTTGGGTGGTTCCAGAGTAAAGGCCAAGTCGTTACCTTTCAGAAAATGGTGCTATAACTAGTCACGAGTGTAGACATGTAGATGTTTTCAGACCGAGACTCTTATGAAGCAGGACAAATTTGGGGCAGATTAGACAATGTATGCTCAAGTTACAACTTCCTGTTTTGCAGTAAAACATGCAAAATGGCCACCACGCCATGGCACTTTGTGGACGAAAACTCACAATTTTCATCAGGAAGCATCATCCATGTCTTGAGACTCTTCAGAACAAATTTGAGGTGGATCTGGTCAACCTGCTCGGAGGAACAAAGCAAAGTATAAAACATGTCATTTCCTGTTGCCAGTAGATGGCAACTATAACTATAACTACTTGCTGATGTAGTGAAGTTTGAGGAAGATCGGACCACCTACCTTGGAGTTATTCCTCACTTACTGTTTGATGGTGAAACATGAAAATTTGACACCTTGCCACGGTCACACGGTTCAACAAAAACTCACGCTTTGAGTGATTTTTAATTTTGAAAGACAGACAATCAGATCAAATCTCTAGAAGGAGTTTGTTAAAGTACGACTCCTAGAAATGGCCAAAAATTGCACAGGAAACTAAAAATGGCTGACTTCCTGTTTGGCTTATGGCGTGGCTCCAAGAGACTTTTTTGTATCGATGCTATAAAAGTGGAGTAAATTATGTCTTTTCAAGTCAATTTTGCATGCCGCTGCTTGAGGGCACTTGGATTACGACGGACGAGCCGTTCTGACGTTTTTGAAATGCATTAGCTGAGTTCTATTACGTTTTCAAAATGTGGGTACCGTGCACTTAAAGTGTAGCTGTTATTTCGGCTAGCTGTTATCATCCGATACCCCAAACGAGTTTTGTTGATTAAAAAACTACACTGGACTTCTTGTCGGCATGAGGGTCAGTAAGTACTGTCTGTATTTTCATTCTAAAGTGGCCATTTCCTTTAAGGGGCTACCTCAAAGAAATTTTGTAGGGGGCGCTACTGAACAATTTTTTTTTCAAATAAATCATAAAATATCAAAATTTTCACCAGTTCAGACATGTGTGCAAAGTTTCATGCCTTTCCGAGCACCCTGCACCCCTGATTTATTTGCATGAATCCTTCAGTTTTAATCAAGCCTTTGTGACGGCCTGCAGTCAGATTACATTCAGCATGTGAGGTCGCTAATGTTTCTGCCTGTACGTACAATTAATCATTTTAGCTTTGCGTTAACATTTTTCTATAAGACCTGAATTCTCTTTGTCGTGTCTTTTTCCAGTGAGTGAAGACCACCTGGTGGAGTTTGTGGAGAACCAGGATCATGTTGTGGTTCTGGCAGCTCTGCAGAGGTTCCCTGACAGCCCTGAGCTGCTGCTGCAGGCCATGAAGGTGCTGCTCCCTCTGGCTCAGCCTGGTAAGACCTCTTCATACTCAGTCTATGAGGTGTAGGAGGGAGAGAAATAAACCAGAGTACCAATTTCACTGCTGAATCCTACAGAACATTGATCTGAGATTGGTTGATTATCAGTGCAGTCCAGATGTGCATGCACAGATGAAAGAGTTTAGTCTGAAGCTGAGTGGGCTGAGGGTGGATGAATGGACTCAGTGTAGTTCTCTTAACGTGGAGAGCTTCAGGAATGTGTGCTGTCCCTCGCTGGATTTAACGGTTGATGCGTTACACTACATCAGCCGGTTTCTTTATTTCACACAGTCTATTTCCAGCCTTGCCACCCGACCATGATGTCACTGCTACGCTTTTTAAACAGTCTGAAGTCAGAGCAGCTGTTTGTGTGACAGGAGAGCAGTGTGTGTTTAAAAGAGTCAAATCTTAAAGTTAATTCCCTCCATGGTGAGAAACACTGCTACGTACTGTTCCAATGCTCGAGATCGGTCTCGGTCTCAAGAAAACGTTTTGACTCAGTCTTGTCTGACAAAGGCGACTCTGGAGCACAGCTGGGGGTGTGATCACTGAACTGCCTGTGAAAAAAGAAGTGTTAAATAAAAATGATTTCAGCTCGTTAGTGTTTGTATTTGTTTCCTGGTAGAAAACAAAGGAAGAATTCCCACACATAAAGTTCCCCTCTGCAGTACCTGTTTCTCCTGGTTCACTGTTACACACACGCCATAATTCTAGTTTATTGATCAATGTATTGTTACCTGTCAGCTTTGATCTTCTCTGATAAACATACATGGCCTTTCCTAACAACAACATTGTATTTAGGATCAAATCTTCACCTCTCTGGTCTCTGTAACACTGCAGTTGTGTTTATTTTATAATGTAACAGGAACTGTTGTAAAACTGAGCAGCTCATAAACATCAGAGAGAAAAAGGAGAAGATGTGTACAAAAGTAAAAGACAAGAAATGTCACCAGTAAATCTCAGGGATAAGTTCTATACCCTTTTATGTTTTATTTATTTGTTAATTAATGAATGTGTTTGCTTATCAATTCATGCAATTATTTGAATGGCAGAAGGGTAATACACGCAACCAAAATTCAAGTCAACAGCACAAATCAAATCAAAGTGATACAAATACATATAAAGAACATAAAATGGGAGTAATTTGACTTTTCTCTGTGGTTACTGAATACATCGACAGCTCCTTTTTCCGCTGCAGAGAGGGAAGTTTGTCTCAAAGCTTGCTGCTGTGTTTACACTGTGATGTAGAGAGCTTCATTCAGCTGTGAAGGGGACTACAGACGCTTGGATCTGATAACCTAAAACTCTGTCTTGTTCAGATCATTTAATCACTTTCAGTATGTTTGTTATGTACTCTGAAAAAAAAGTGTAAATAATAAGTGTTCTGGTAATTCAGTCTAGCCTCTGTAGTACATCTGTATTAAAAGCTTGTCATGAGGCGGACTGCAGGCAAAGGCAAAACCCTTGTGACATAGCATCCAACATATCACACATCATCTCTGGAGACACCTGCTGAACAGAGGATGAAATAATACTTTTGTTTCAGGCGTTGATCTACATTAAATTCTTATTATCTGGGTGATTGCCGCATGAAAGCTGCAGCTGGACATGAAGAAGTGAAAAAGTGAACATGACAAAGTTTCAGTCACGAACATTTTCTCCACTTTAATCTGTGTTTTTCACAGATAAACGTTTCATCACAGTCACGGGGGGATTCCAGGAGACACCAGCTCCTCTCTGTCGTTTGTTAGGGACTTTTTTTTGTGTGCTGTTTTTCTTTTGTTTCCATGGCGACTTTGTTAACATCAGTTCTTTGTTGTTTAGGAATCTAGATGCAGTTGTGACTGTTAATCAGTGGCCACGTTTTATACAACTTTAGACTTGATTCTTTTTTTACATATCATGACACGTACACACATTTTTATTTACATCTGTAAAACATGAAGGTTCTAATTTAAACTGTAAAAAAGCAGAGATAGTTTGATCATTTTGAGTCAAACATCTTTTCTCTTCCAGTCAGTAACGTGGAGATGCTGATGTCAGGAGGTGCTCGCTGCTATAGCCTGATCATCGCCGCCATGGACGCCTTCCCCGAGGTGGAGGATCTGCAGGAGACGGCGTGCTGCCTCTTCAAGAGGTTTACATCAGGTCAGAGTTCAAAATGTCCACAGACTGAGACAGATTTTAAAGGTTCAGATCTTTTTATTTAAAAACATTTTATTTAAAAAAAAAATAATAATAATTTGAATTTTTGCAAGTTAGTGTGCGGCAGTTTTTCTCCACATTGAAAATCCTAAAATAAAGTTTGAAAAACAACAACCCTGTATTAGTTTATGTGTACGCTATGTTTATAATTTTTTTTCCAGCTTTACCTGTGAGTCAGACATTGATTTCTAACGAGGAACTGAAGCTCTGAAATCGCTCTCCTCAAAGCCAGACTCCACTGAGATAAACAGTGATTTAACATCACTGAACACAGGAGCTGCTGGTCACCTGCTGCCTCCATCCACCAAGTCACACATTAGCACAAACTAACTAACTGGTCGAGGCAGCAGTAAACCAGCAGCTCTTGTGTTCATGCACCTAGAATTACAGTTTTTGTCAGTGGAGTCTGGTTTGACGAGAGCAGAGATGGGAACTGGAGCTGTCTGACAGAAAGCTAAAGCGGTGAAAATACTCTCAATACAGCGTACACTTAAACTGATATTGATTTTTTTTTAGGTGGCTGAAATACATTTTGCTGTTGACCCTGTCCATAGCTCGGTTTCTGTGGTGGTACTCCAGCCTGCTTTTCTCAAACGAGGGTGGGCCGCCCGCCATCTCAGTAATACACTGACTCTGGGTGAAAACCTTAGACAGCCCCACTTTAAAAAAAATCAAAACTATCCCTTTACCGATGTTTTTTCTCATTTCATTTTTTAAAATTTAGTTTAATTTGTTGAAAAGTTTTGTCCATATGTCCACATTTAGTAGTTCCAGAGGTAACACCAGAGGACAAGTAAAAATACTTCCTCGTTGTTTGATAAATACTTTACGCTGTGCTACAACATTTTGGGGAGGACAGTATTTTGTTGGTGGCCAGTCTCTGTTTTTTGTTGTTTTAGTGTAATATACACGTCAGGTTCTTATTTTAAAATGTTAGAAATAAACGAGATCTTTAGGGGATAAAATTATTTTGTCGTTTATTTCACTGGAATTAATGTCAGATATGTTGCAGCCAACACTTAAAACATCTGTGAATGAATAACTAGAGTATCTCCTGTCTTGTTGACAGTCAGTGACGATAACACTGTTTGTTAAATCAATGAATCCTGATCGTTACAGCAGTGTTTGGATTGTCTTCATGCTGATAACAGAACGTGTTTGCCATCTGACACATTAAGATTTAGTCAATAGAGGCATCAGTTTAATGCGCTTGTTTTGTGTCGTCTCATAGAGAGCTACTACAACATCCTGGTACTGAACGGCGTCCAGAGGGTCGCAGTGAGAGCCTGTCAGACTTTCCCCGACAACGCCATGCTGCAAGCCGCCGCTCTCTCCTGCCTGGCAGACCTCAGTGAGGACACACACTCACTCACACACACTATATTTATCTCGTGTATTTATACTCACACAGAGTGTGTCAGTTAGTGGTGGAGACGACAGAACAATGCCTCGACCTCGACACACAGCAGCGTGAGACACAAGATGAATCTGATTAGTGTACAACAGCAGCACGTTCTCTGTGTGTTGTGACTGTGCTGATTGATTTCTCGAGTCCTCAGACGTGAACCACCAGCTTGTGTTTTCCAGGGTGCTAAATATGGACATGAATAGTGGACAGCTTCCAGGCTGTGTAATAGACGAGGAGCAGGAGGCTGTTTAATGCTCTTATTGTGGAGTTTGAGTCAGCGCTGTCAGACCTGTAGTAAATAATGACACTGCTGCTGCTGACAGCCACAGAGGACAGGAAGCTCAATAATAAACACTTTATGTGTAATCCGTTGTCTCTGACCTGAAACACTTGACTTGAATTCTGACGATTTAAAGGGACAGTTCACCCAAAATCAAAAATACATATTTTACTCTTCTCTGTAGAGCTGTTTATCAGTTGAGATAGTTTTGGTGTGAGTTGCAGAGTGTTGGAGATATCAGCTGTAGAGATGTCTGCCTTTTCTCCAATGTAATGAAACTCTACATTTATGTATGGGTGCTTTCGTGGCAACCAGCAGCAAATGTTTGTTCTTAAGTTTGCTTTGAAAGTCTGAGTATCTGAGAGGAAGGAAAACAGGCAGGTCCTTCGAAGGGTTAAGACCCTGTGTCCACCAAAGTGTTTTTTCCCAATTGAAAATGCCAGGCACTCCTCAGGAAACACCCAGCTGGGAGCATTGGAGAGCACTTTTGAGGGGCTGCGTTTTTTCAGGTGAGATGCTTTGGTTGCATCTGGTGGCCATGGTACGTAATATCTACGGAAGTAAACATGTCTGCACAAGATAGAGTACCTGCTCTGGATGAAGGGACGACTGAAGCTTTAGAGAGAGAGAACGGACCCACCAGTCTGTGTGGGCTCATGAGAGGAAACATAATATACAGGTCAGAGTCATGCATGGGTCCATTTTTGAAAAACTGCAGCTGCCCATACCTGTAAAGCTCAGTACATAACCGATCTGTTACCCGTCATTATGTCGAAGTCAAAGCTGCACCTGTTAACCCACTGAAACCTGACGTCACATTACTTTTCTTGTGCTGCTTTCAGACGCCTTTCTCAAATATATAAACTTTTGAACTCCGATCCGAGCAAATTGGTGCGATTTCAGTCAAAAGCATGGGGAAAAAGGCAATGAGCAACTTGGTGAGAAATGTCCCACAAATTCTAAATTAATATATTTAGAAAATTATTTTAAAAAATAGGGAAAAACTATATTTATAATCATTATTATTACATATTTAAAATTATGGTAAAGATAAAAATAATAATAAAAATAATAAATGAAAAAAGATAAATAAAATAATAAGATAATAAATAAAATAAAATAATAAAATAAAAAATATATATAAAATAAATAATAATTAAACAAAAATTATGGTAAAGAATTGTTATAATTTTTAAGCACTTTTTTTCCCAAGTCATTTCCTTGTTTGTTTGTTTCTTTTTTATAGTAAATTACTTTTTATTTTATTTTATTTTCTACTAATTTCTTGCAATATTTTGGGTCACTTCTTCTTTCGTTGCCTTCTTCCTATGTTTTTGAAAGAAATAAAGCCAACTTGCTCAGGTTTAAAGGGTTAATAAAAGTCCCACGACCCAACCTGCACCTGTGATTAAACCCCCCCCCTAGTTCTAGTAGAGAGAGGGCCGATATCTCCAACACTCTGCAACTCACACCAAAGCTAAACAGCCCAGTGCAGAGGGAAAATATGTATTGTTGATTTTGGAGTGAACTGTCCCTTTTAAGCTTTGTTAGCTATGATATGATCTCGTAATCATCAACACAAGCCGACAGACACAGTGAGTTTCATGCATCATCAGATCAACAACGAGCTCTCAGTAGAAAATAACACAGTTATTGTCTGCGTCTGTTCAGCAGTGTGGAGAAGACGAGCTGTATGAGTTTAAAAACACAGTTACTGTTGATAAGAACAGAGGAGCTCTGGTGATTCAATCACATGTCGTACAGTGCAGTAATTACACTGTAATGTGTCCGTCTGTCAGCCGCCACCATCGTGCAGAACAAAGCGGTGGCCGAGCAGGGCCTGGAGGAAGGAGAGGAGGAGGAGAACAGGGGGAGGGAGGAGGTGGAGGACATGGGCCTGGGCTGGATGGAGGCCTGCTGTACGGCCCTGGAGCTCCACGCTGAGGAGCCGGATGTTCAGGTCAGTCCAAAGTCCTGTTTACTATTTGACATAGAATCATTTTAAAATGTGTCTGATGAACCATGAATCACTGTTGCTGCCTCAGGAAGCTGCAAGCTGGGCCATCCATAACCTGTTACTGCACGGAGCTGGACTCAACCCTTCAGAGGAGGAGCAGGATGAGAGGTACACACTGTTTTCTACAGGTGTTTAAACTGAAAAGCACAAAAGACATGATCATTTATTTTTTTATTAGAGACAGGAAACACAGGACATAAGATTCAGAATGATTCAGTGTTGCACAGCGCTGTTTGGGAGAGATATAAGAATGTCTGATGTGAGAATGTGATGACGTTTGTTGGATGTTTTGTGGTTGTTTTCAGGACTCCTGTTCACAGACAGTTAATGGCGGCCATGCTGCTCCACTCCGCCTCTCCCAGTGTGTTTCAAGCTGCTACCAGTGCCATTGCCACACTCCTCACACACAACAGTGAGTCTGCAACAGGTCACTTTGTGTCATAGTAGTGTTTCAAATGACTGTGAAAACACTAAGTGTGAAGTGGAACTACAGTCCCAGCTGGATGAGGACATCTAACTGGACTACTGTCCTTGTCCCAGTATACAAGCACGGGAGGGGAATCCATTTATTGACCCAAGTATGTGCGACTCCTCTACGATAGGTGGAGATATGCCCCCTTTCAGCTTGTTAGTATTGGACCTTTTTCCTGTTGACCTATTACGTCACAGACCAAACAATGGACAAACAAGTTAGCTACGGTTAGCTAGCTGCTAACTGGTACCATGGTGGACAACTTTACAGCTCTGCACATTTGGTCCATCCAAAAAGTCACAGCTCTGGATGTAGATTTCTCCATGTTGTTACCGGCTTCTTCTTCTCTTACGTGTTTACAGGGATTTTAAAAGTCTGACACAATAAATCCATTTTCTCTGATGTCGTGGAAACTGACAGAGTGTGATGATATTTAAAGGGCCGATCACAATTAACTGAGAATGATCAGGTGAATCTGCAGCCCCACTGGGCTTTACACAGCTCTATGTTGACTTTCAGCTCATTGTTTAGCCGTCTGTCTACAACTTTACTGTTTTACTTCACAACACAACAGTGAGACTGCTCTCATAGTTTTGTTTTCTGCTGCAGCAGGCGGCTGCTTTCAGTGAAAAAGCTCTAAAACCCACTGAACAAAACAGAAGACAGACAGAGTTAGAGAGCAGCTGGCGAACAGCTAAAGAGACAGGTATTTTGCTCTGGAGTTGTAGGAGACCAAGATCAGACCTAAAAGAGACTGAATTTAGGGTTTGTGTTCACCAGGTGGTCAGAAACACGACTCCAAATGAACAATAATGTCGGTCTGTAACTGCTCGATGTGCAAATGAGCAACTGTTTGTTAACAAGTTCACTCTATTAATCTAAATGGTGATGATATGTCAGTGTTGTGTTCACAGCTTGTTTCCACTGTTGCCACACAATTCAATTATCCCAGATTTAACATCCCATGTTCAAATGTTTATAAAAACAGTTTTATTGGCTCGTACAGTGAACGTCAGCTCTGCTCTGTGTGCAGGTAAAATGCGTTCTCTGCTGCTGTCCAGCGGCCTCCACGTCAACCTAGTGGAGATGATGAAGAGACATTCGACGTCAGCTGAGGTTTCCATCAGCGCCTGCAAACTGCTCAAACTGCTCTTTCAGGGAAGGTGGGCCATCCTGTGATGTTCGTGTTGGTTTTAGAAATTCACATTAATGGTAAAATCAAAATGAAGTCAGCAAACAGACACAGAGAGCAGGAGAATGATGTTTTCACGTGTGTTTTCTGATGAATGGAAAATATCATTTAATGAACATCAGTTAAAAAGCAGTGACGTTCATATCTGATTTAGTGTTTAATGGGTTAAAAACCTGCCTCTGTGTATCTGCAGGACAGCCAGTCTGGATGAGTTGAACATGGCCATGAGTCAAATCCTCAGCACCATGAAGATTCACAACTTCCAGCCAGAGGTTCAGCTGGAGGCTCTGCAGGCCAGTCTGGTCTTCCTCTGCCCAGGTAACATATAATGCCCGTTAGTCATGACTTGGCTTACTTTGGTTTGGGCTGTCAGACCAGCACAGCAGGGATTTGCATTTCCATTAGCTCACTGCTTTGGATTATCATCAGTGAGCCTGTTTGCACATGGTGTTAACAAACAGCTGAGGTGATCTGATCACAACTGGACACCTCTGAGTCTGTCCGTTCAAAGCTGGCATCAGAGTCAGTCTCCACAAGTGTCTCGAGCACCCACTTGTTATTGGATCTTACTTTCCTGCTCGATATGCAAATTAACACGTACATCATTTTAGTCACACGGGAGACGACTGCTGCAGGAGTGTGAGCTTCACTCCACGCTGGCTACAGTTGATGAAAGTCTGCCCACACGCACAGTGATAGGACTAACTAATGACAACACACGGCTAACGTTACCTAACGGTTATCAACGGTTTCACTCAGAGTCGTTTCGGTGTCAATATGAGTTTGTTGGGACGCTTTAACAGCTGTTGCTGTGTCAGCTCATGCTAACCAGGCAGACATTAAACTGACGGCTTGCTGTGAGGAGAGCAGCTCCGGAGACTGTCTTTATATGCTGCATTCTGTGTAACAGCAGCAACAGAGAGTGTTTATCCAACGGAGTCAGAGAAGCAAGGACGTCAGCTTCAACACGGCCCAGGACACATTAGCGTAAACATGGCGGAAATAATGTGGCTGTATGCGTCCTAGACCACCTCCCATGTGGTCTGAGCGATAGCCTCTGAAGACGCATCAAGGACGCATTGGGTGCATTCACACCTGGACTTAAATATGTGATCCGATCACCCAGGACACATGTCAATATCAGGAGTAAGCAGGGCCGGTCTCAGCTCGTTTCCAGCTGGGGCAGGTGGCTTTTTGCCTAAAACGAGCTCTGATAAACTCACCATCCAGCGGTGAACATCATAGTTAGAAACGAAGAGTGAAGTTAGTTAGAAAGTGAAACATCCAGCAGTGAAAGATTTGTCAGAGACCAAAACAGAGCTAAAAGTGGAGTGAATACTGGACTCGGACTCAAGTCCAGAAGTCCAAATATATCCAAAAATATCTATGAATGCAGCTGTTATAACAGACATCAAAATGCAATCCAGGCGATTAGTGAACATTCTGGGGTCTGGAAGTTCCAGTGACTTCTCAGGAAGGTCAAGAATACAAAGCTGGTTCAGTGGAGCAGCTCGTTTAAATGTTTATCACATGTCACTGACGTTACAGTGGACTCTTCCTCTGCTCCTACAGCTACACTATAATTACATTAGTGACTGATAACAGAGCGGCTGTGTCTGTGTGTGTATGTTTGCTTGCTTCTTTGTCTTCACATGTTTTCTTGGTGTGCTTGAATTGCCAGACAGGAGTTTAAGGGAGCACGGCGTCTCGGTCGCAGATCCTGACATGGCCGACGTGTCGCTGAAGGTCCTGAAAAATCAGTGTGTGGTGGAAGGAGCTCACACACTCTACCTGGAAGTTCTCAACAGGGTATGAACACACTGACTTACCCCCAAAAATCTCTCTAATATGCTCCATTTTCTTACAGTCTCTTCACACTTTTGGTCCTTGCATGCTTTTAGAAAAAATCTGACCTGATATAGTTTAATAAAACTTGAGCAGCGCCAATGGGCAGATTGCTCGGCCTCCGGTGTTGCTGCTTGCAGCTTTCTCAAGAGCTGCTCATCTAAACATCGTCACACTTGACACTTGGCTTCGTTGGGTCCTCAGTGACATGGTTGCATCCCCTAGCAATGCTTGTGTAGACGCATCACTTGGGTGCAAAAACTCACAAACATTTCATGGCCTCAGTGAAATTATAGCCAGGCTATTGACTTTAAGGTTATTTTTTGAGGCTTTTTTGCCTTCAGTGACAGGATAGTTTTGAGGCGCGAGGGGGGTAGAGAGAGGGGCAGGGGAACCTACGGCTGCTGTGACAAGAACACCGGCTGCACGCCCACATGTAGTCCATTTTTACCTGCCTGTTACCTGATGTAATGTTTGCTTGTGTGGACCCCAGGAAGACTGTTGCTACCTTGGTAGTGAGGAATGGGGATCCAAATAAATAAATAAATAAATAAACAAACCAGTAAGGTACCGACCTGGTGCAGGACTCTGAGTTGGGTTACTTCTGAAAAAATGATCTGCTGATGTACAGACGTCTCTTTCATATGTCAGTCTGTGGGAAAAGTATGTCTTGGCCTCATGGTGTCACGTGACTGACCCAGATGTTGTGATTCAGCGTTTGGCTGCTCTGTCAAACGACTTCAGGGCCCAGCTCTGTTCCTGGGGGATCTACTGTGGCGAGGGACAGAGAGCGAGCTGTACCCAGCATGCAGTTTGGCTGTGTAATAGTTAATTGGGGTCTCCTGTCATTACACTACACAGTGTGTACTCCTACAGCTATCGAGAACATCGACAGACAGACAGACAGACAGACAGACAGACAGACAGACAGACAGACTCCTTCCTGTTTAGTTAGATGGCACAGATATCACAAAAACCATGAAGAAGACAGGAGGGTGGAGCTTGTAAACCGCCCTAATGGGATTTTGTTTAGCACATAAATAGCATCAGTGAACAGCTCCTCCGTCAGAACATATAGTTCTCATTCATTACAGAGATTAAACAACAGTTCATCCATTCATTGGTGAAATTATACAGTAGGTCGTTCTGCAGCTTGCACATCGGGAGGAGGGCTATAATTACATTTCCAAAAAGAATTTGCCAGTTGACTTACTGGTATGAAAGAGTGGTGAGCATGTTTTTTTTTGTTTGTACGCCCTCAGCCTGAGGGCAGGGTGGTAAACACTGACCAAAACACAGCTTCTGAAAAGAGGAGAACCAAGAAAAAAGGCGTCACATGTCAGGGGGAAGTCAAAAGACAATAATTAACCAAACTGGAACTTTTATCGGCCACGTAAAGAGTTTGATTACAGAATGTGTCGTTAAATTTACATTTACGCAGTGACTTACAGCATAAAACTTTTTCTTTTTGTTACGTCTTACATTTTTAATTCTTTCTACCTTCTTTATGTCACTGACAAAAAAAATCAGAGACCTCAATGGATGAATATAGAAAATCAAATGAAAAATAGTTCAATAGATAAAAGGAAAAAAAAGGAGTGAGTTCAGTGAAATGAATGAAATTAAATTAAGAGGTCAACTGGGAATGTAAAAAAATAAAGTAAATCACTAAACAGGCAACTTAAGTGAAGAAATAACTGTTGTAACGTTGCTCCAGTAACATGTATAAAGTAGAGGTTTACACTGGGCAGGTCTGAGTTCCTAAATGAACTACTAAACCACTTTGTTTCTCCTCTGGGACATCGTAATCCAGGGGAAAAAGAAAATCAGTGCACTTTTCAATAATTTACCTCGTCCTGTGGTTTATATTTGATATTTTAATTTTCAATGGCCCTCAACTACCTCAGTGGACTGGAGGGAACATTGTTGGAAAAACAGGGTTTTTTGGGGAGTTTATCCTTATCCGCTGTGAAGGTCCAAAGGACAGAGGGATGTCAAATGCTGTAAAGCCCTGTGAGGCAAAGTGTGATTTGTGATATTGAGCTTTATAAATAAAATTGATTGATTGATTGACATCTGAAGATATTATAAGATATTTTAAGACCCCACACCAGGAAAAATACAAATTTGACATTTTGGAGACGATGTGGCTCAATGGAAGCAAATCATTTTCATATATTTTGGGATTGTGAGCTGAGTTTGTACTGGAGGAACATCCACAAACAATTAAATGCTGTGTTTAAGACTCAGATATCCCTCAACTCAGAGACTCTTTATTACCTCTGCCAAGGAGGTTATGTTTTCGCCGGCGTTGGTCTGTTTGTCTGCAAAATAACTCAAAAAGTTCTAAACGGATTTTGATGAAATTTTAAGGAAAGGTTAATAATGGGACAAGGAACAGATGATAAAATTTTGGTGGTGATCAGTTGAAGCGAAGTGGATAAAATAATAAAATTGCGGTAAATCCGAGCTCCGAGGTCTGCGCTCTCCGAGTGCTTTTCTAGTTTGGTTGTGTTTTTGAGACAGAGGAGAGATATGAAGCTGCTGCAGGCCCTCTTAGCAGCAAGTAAGAAATCAATCTCTAGAAAATGACTAAACCCAGCAGCACCTACTTTCGAAGATTGCTATGAAATAATTTTAGAATTATTTAAAATGTAAAAGTTGACCTTCTTTTTAAGGAAAAGAAAAAGAACAAATTCTATCAAATCTGGAATAAATGGACCAAATCTATGACCCCAGTCAGACAAGTCATTGTGTAACTCCGCTACTGTTTGCTCTTCCTGTCGCCCTCATGATGGCATCAGTAGAGTGGACGTAGTTAAGTTTACTTATTGAGTTTGGAGATGAGCAGATGTGCATGTGTGTGAGTTTGTGTGCAGAAGTGTATGTGCAGGTATGTGTGCAGTTGTGCAGATGGGTGCACTATGCATTTTTTATTTCTACACATATATATATATTTTTCTTAAACAAAAATAATGAGAAGGAAGAAAAAAGACTGAAAATATGACAAAAGAAAAAAATCGAACTATTCTGTACCTTGTGCTGATTCGGCATGTCACAAACACTTATTATTGTAAGTACAGTGAGTATTTATTGCTGTAATTTGTTCATCTCTCTTTTCTTTTACTTGTTAAAAACCACAGGAAGTTGTAGACAGCAATGGTCTGTGTAGCTCTGCATGTTTTGTTATCCATAAATGATTAAACATGAAGTTTACAGATGTATTAAAGGTGAGAGGGGCAATCTAACTGTCAATTTATATTATTCCAATGAAACATTATCCATTTACATATCTTCAGTCTTAAATCATCTTCAGTCTTAGTAGAGAAGTCAGTCTCTCCATGTCCCTATGTGTGTGTGTGTGTGTGTGTGCGTGCAGTTCATCAGCAGCTCGTCCATCCAGCAGTGTGGTCTGAAGGTGCTGTCCGCTCTGGCTGACTGCTCCGGTGCGGTGGACCTGCTCTGCCAACAGGGGGCGATAGACACAGTGCTGCATACACTACAGATGTTCCCTCAGGAACGAGGTACAGTGAACACCTGTCACTGATAAACAACAACAGATGAGGTTTGCGTCAGTCTTGTTATTGAATTTGAGAAGAACGATCAGCTGAACTTCGTCAGAACATTGGTTTGCACCTCCTGACTGAAACAGGACTCATCAGAGGACAGTTAGTGTTTCCTCTTCAGTGACAGGCTGGAGATTTATGGCTGATTAACACTGACACTACAGTTACATGTCCGTCACTACTGCCGTGAGTTTAGTTCAGTAAAAACAGGTTTGAAGCACTTTGGTTGAATAAATGTAGTGAATAATGATTAGATCCTGAAGCAAAGTAAAAGTGGAGTTTCTGATTCTAAATATTATTATTTCATATTAAAGATGATTAATTGTGCTTTCTCTGACTTCCCACCCTCCTCCAGAGATACACTACTGGGGTCTGACCCTGCTCAACTACCTCGTATCTAAGAAGAAGCTGTCGAGGATGATCGTACCTGTTCTGGCCTCCGTTGTTGTCGCCTCTCTCATCCAGTACAGAGAGGACAGAGAGATGCTCCTGAAGGTGACCTCTGAACACATGCTACATGTTTAGCTCTCTTCGAAGGTTTTTAATCAGACATTAGATGACTGGACACAACTGTCATCTGAGAGTCATGAAAATGATTTTAAAGTCAGCTGCTGTGAAGATAAGATAAGACACTTTATTGTCCTTGTGGGCAGACAGAGAAGTGACGTTTACATCTTTCAGCAAATGGCAGCAACAAGGAAGAAGATGGCAACATAATAAAAGATAATCAATTATAAAAAAGTATTGCACAACCAGCTGTGGGAGGGGTGGGGGTGATGGAGGATACAGCTCTGGGGAAGAAGCTGGCTCTTCCCTGATGGCAAGAAAACAAACACACTGTCACCTGGGCGGGTTAGGGATAAGGGCAAAAACTGGAGCATTTAATGCATGTAATAATAGTCATTCATTGCTGGTAGTCTGAATACAGAGCTCCAGCATGTTTGAATCGAGGGTCTGATGATGGTGTTGTGAACTGTACAGACTGTAAAACTCTCTGAGGCTCATTGATATATCGTATTATTGGTTTTATACTGTGAGTAAAGCTGACTTGAATGTTACTGGTTATAGTTTAGTGCTTGTAAACTGATGACCCGTCTGTGTCCATGTGTCCTGCAGTGTGTTCAGGTGGCGTTGAGGATGCTGGACGCCTGTTCAGGAGCAGCTGCTGAGCTGCAGAGAGAAGACTTTGACAGGCAGATCTTCCAACACCTCAGAGAGGAGACCGCTGACAACCCCGTGAGTCAGACAATCAGGTTCCTTCTCTGTCTTTGTCCCCTCACCACAGGCTGTCATCACAGGTCCTCTGCACCCATGAAAACTGAATTTATTCATCAATATTTAGTAACGACTTTAGTAACTCATGATGTGTATTTGTCTCCAAAAGAACCAGGGCAGCATTTCACCACATCCTTGTTTTTTTCCAGTTTGATCTGCTGCTAGAAAATGCACTTTTTAAAAAATGATGTAACTGAAAATATGAGGAGTTTGAGTCTCTGTGTATCAGCAGGCGGTCATGTTGACACACAGGCCTCACTGTACACACACAGGAACACACAGGAACAAATGGACCGTGTAGGACATTCCAGACATGCTTGAACACTGTTCAGATTAATCCTGGAGGCCACTTGTCTCCTTCTTGTAAAGTTCACTGTAATCGGATAATCAGATTTGTACATGAACACGTTTAACTTTCTCTTGTCCCTCTCTGTTCGCCGTCAGCTGCGTAAGTCGCTGTGTCTGGCTCTGTCTAAGATGCGGTGCGACCCACAGCTTAACTACAGCATGCTGGAAAAGGCCTGCGAGGACGGAGACACGATATTGGCCGAGTGTCTGATCGAGCTCGGCACCGACATCAACAGGAAGACCAAAACAGAATCTCTCATCTACAAGGTCAGAGGTCACAAAAAAATCACATACTTTATAAGTCAAATCAGGTCATGTTGAGTTTGATGAAGGAGGTTTTGTTTTTGCTCCTGTCAGTCTGTTCTATTTTATCAAGAAAGTCCAGAACAGAATTTAGAAATTTCTTGATCAGGAAACACATTCTGGATATTTGGATATTTTTCAGTCATGCTAACAGCACGGCTCTCCCGCTGTGGTCCAGACTGAAATGTTAGAAATTATTGAGTGGATTGCTGTGACATTCGTCACACATATTTATGTTCCCCTCAGAATGAATTATTGTAACTCTGAGGATTCCCTGAATGGATTAAATTTTAATTGGTCCATAACTTACAAATGTTAGCATGCTAACACGCTAAAGCACTGTTTCTCAAACTATGGCACTCCTCAAGCTCCGTCTAGTGGCAGCATCTTCTGATTAGAACCTGCCCTCTGTGTGAACTCTACGCAGCTAAATACGTTCGGCAGTGGTGGTACTTGGAGAGTTTAGTATTTTATTTTAATATTTTTTCTATTTTATTGTGCTAAACAAACATAATACCTGCTAAACTGCAGCATGTTAGCGTTGTCATGCGACCATGTTAGCATGCTGACGTTTAGCTTAAACCACCACTGTGCCTCAGCACATGGTTGTAGATACTTTTTGTGTGGACAATTTTTGGACTTCAAACCTGGATTAAGTTTACATAATGCTGAGGATAATGCTGGAACTATTCAAAGATCAAGTCTCTCCTGCATCTCTCTCTCTGTCTCATTGTGTCATACGGATTACTGTTAATTTATTATGCTGATCTGTTCTGTACGACATCTATTGCACGTCTGTCCGTCCTGGAAGAGGGATCCCTCCTCAGTTGCTCTTCCTGAGCTTTCTACCATTTTTCCCCCGTTAAAGGGTTTTTTTGGGGAGTTTTTCCTTATCCGCTGTGAGGGTCATAAGGACAGAGGGATGTCGTATGCTGTAAAGCCCTGTGAGGCAAATTGTGATTTGTGATATTGGGCTTTATAAATAAAATTGATTGATTGATTGAATGTGGACCGTTATATAGTATTATTGTATTTCCACAGTTGGCTGTTCTGTCACTGTTGAACTTAACTACCATCTACTGATTTATAGATGTCTGGCAATAATACCAACAAGGTCGAACGCCAGGTCTCATGCTAACTAATGTCAAAGTTCCATGTCCAAGTTTCATGTGAGACGGGCTATCATTTTATTATTCTGTAATCCAGCTGACAAACAGACCAACAAACAAACCAAACTACAAACATGACCTTCTTGGTGGAAGTAACAACATTATGACTGTGACCAGACATTTGATGAAAGCTTTTGGTGTTTGATAGATGTTGTTGTAATGACACATTTCAAACTGCCAAAAACAAATTCAGTTTCAGCACTCATCCCTGCTAATAAATAGATGAATCAACATTAGTATAATAATCAATCCTAATCCTGACCTCTGTGCGGTCTCTTTCAGGTGTGTGAGAGAGGCGGTCCTCTGGATCTGGTGGAGCTCCTACTCAGCCGAGGCGTCCACGAGCAGCACCTCCGCAGGGCTCTGGCTGTGAGCGTGAAGCGTGGCGAAGGACCCACCGTCATTCAGCTGCTGGGCCGTCTGGGTCTGGACCTCAACAACAGCGCCCTCTGCCTCGGGGGCTTCAGGCTGGGCCGCCTGGACGCCGCCTGGCTCAGCCCGCTGCTGGCTGACAGAGGCCGAACGCACAGTCTGCGTTACAACAACAGTGAGGAAGAGTCGATGCTTTGTCTGCTTTGTAACTGTGTCAGCTGTCAGTCTTAATGCCTGTGTCTCGTGTTCTGTCTTTAAGGTAAAGGAATGAGTCTGGCGAAGTACATTGACTCTTTGCAGAAGTCCAAGAGTACCAGCGGTCCTTCAAGATCTGTGACCGACCCCTGTCTGACCTCCGGCTACATCTCTGACGAGAGCGACGACTCCAGCTTCAGCTTTGTCTCCGCAGATGACAGCTTGTTTTTAAACGACGACATGGAGAGTGACGGTAAAGCACACAGACATCACAGAGAACAATCAGGGGTTAAACTCTGTCAGTAGTAACTGATAAATGAATATGATTCACTCTGGAGTTCCAGCACAGGCTGCAAATGTTCTTCAGACTCTAAGTGTGTCCTCTTTAGATTAATACGCCTGAATCAATCAATATAACTCTACTACAGACTGAACCATGTTCAGTCTAAATGAATTAATCTGTTAAACTGTAGTTGTGTTGTTCTCCAGCGGTTGACTCAGTAACATCAGAAGTTCATACACAGTAACATCCTGTATTTTTCTTCCTCAGTGATCAACATGTCGTCCATCTGAACTCTGTACAGTCTGTTTCACATCAAAGAAGTCAAATTAATTAGTTATAGATGCCATTGATTTATGATTAGTCTCAGTCTGTTCTTACTGAACTGATACATTGATCTCATTTTTTTCATGTGGCGTTTGACAAAGCGAGTTATTTTCTCCTGCAGGGCGTCTGTTACTCAGAGCACTATCAAAAAATGTTGACAGTTTCTATTGATTGCTTTAGTGTTCGTCGTTAGCAAGGTTTCTACCAGGAGCTGAATTAACCACAGAGGTCTCTTCCTCTCCAAAACGAGCTGATCAGCTCATTAAAGCTGATAAAAACACTGAATACAAAAAGTTTCATGTTACAAATCAGTGTGTCTCAGATGCTGTTTGGCATCACAGGAGTTGGAGCCGAGGTACCAGCGTTTGCTGAGCTTGTTTCTCTGATGACTTCAGATCCAGACGTCTCATGACTTAAATCCTTCATCCAGTTAGACCATGTAGTTAAAAATAACCAAGATCTAAAAAGTTTATCATAGAAATGTTTCTTAAAACTGGACAAAGGTCAATTTGTGAAGCTTCTGGCAGAAAACCACAACCCTGACACATGTGTACAGGGGATATGACGTCACTGACGGGCAATGCTGACGAAAATAAAATATCTGAGCTGCTTCCTGACATGTTTTTCCCCCTCCGATGATGATGATGATGATGATGATGATGATGATAACGTCCTCTCCTCTCACTGTGGGCTTTTCCTTTTGCAGGAAGTGATTCACTGTCCGGAGTTCTGTCTCCAAAGGCTCATAATAATTCGACAGAAGAGCTGAGAGGAGTGTCGTGCAAAAAGAAGCAGGGCCGCCGCAGACACGCCAGTGCAGAGGTAAAACCTCTTTAGCAACATCTTATCCAACGTCTGTTGTTTTAACTGGACTGTGTTAAAACTAACATCATAAAGCAAAGTTTTAATTACTCTGAAGTTAAAGGAGGACTACGCCCATTTTGTAAATTCATACATGTTATTCCTGTGGTCTTAAACAATCCAAAAAGTCTGTAAACAGGAACAACTTTCTCCCAAATCCAAAATCTAGAGTGCCAAAACTCATATTAGTGATGTCACAGGGTACAAAGTCTGGAGCTGCTTCAGAGACACTGACTGGTGAAAGAAAATCAGACGTCCATTCATCGTCTATGGAGCAGCCAGACTTTATACTTTATGACATCACAAGTTTGAGACTTCCTTCTCTGGTTTCTGGCTTTGAGAGAGAGTGGCTCATGTTCACTAATACTGATTGATCTTCCTTCGACCATGGAAATAATACATTGGAATTCTCACTTTAGGCACCGCTCCCCTTTAAATATTCACCTTCCTTTCAGCTCCTTTCTCAGTAACAGATCTGTAAATCCTGCCCAGCTGTTCATCTGTTCTCTCACTGTTGGTCTCTCTCTCTCTGGTGTCTGTGTTTTTTTCCAGAGCGGCCAAACGGAGAACGAACACAGTGAACATGTGCACAGGAGATATGGAAGGACCGGCTCCAGCCAGAAAGGTTTCTCCATCAGATTTACTTCTGTTTAACTTTATTCTGATCTTATCAAACACAACTGCATCAAAAAAACAAGAACTTTGTTTGGTTTGGACATGACCTACAAACACACCACACTTCCATCCATAATTGCAAATAAGTTTAAGTTCTATAATGCGAGAAGTTTTAGTTTTTTAAGAGGTTTATCAGAGCAGCAGTGTCTTATTAAAGTCCATCTTTCAACAGAGGCTCAAAGCATCCTCCTCCACACGTCACTTCACTGATGTAAAAGCTGTTAAACTCACGGCGTCTCTCCATCAGACGGTGTGTAATGGTTTATCTCGTCCCCAGTGTTTGGATCAGGTGAGAGCTCTGCTGCTCTGCCTAAAGAGCGAGAGAGGATCCGCCTGTTGGACCTGTCAGGTAACGAGTTGGACTCTCTGTCCTGTCTGATGGACGACGGCATCGTCCAGCAGCAGCTGGGTCATCTCCTCCGTCTGGACCTGAGCCACAACAACCTGCTGGAGTTCCCCTCAGCTCTCTGTCAGGTAGCATCTGATCTGTGCTGCATCAACATGATATCAGATAATTAAAGACGTCTTCACTGACGTTGTATTTGTTTGTGATTTCGCTCAGAGTTTGAAGAGTCTGACCCGGCTGGACCTGCAGGGGAACCAGCTGCAGTCGCTGCCGGTGGAGCTGCTGTCTCTGCTCTCACTGAGCATGTTGAACGTCTCTCGTAACTGTGTGGGTCCCATCCTGACCTTTGACCCCGCTGTCACCTGCCCATCACTGCGCCAGCTCAACCTGTCCTTTAACAAGATCACCACGTTCCCTCAGGAGCTGGGCCGCGCCATGGACCAGCTGGAGGAGCTGTTTTTGGAAGGGTAGGCTGCTGGTTTGAATCCTCACATGAGCAGAGGACGTGTTTGTTCTTTTATACTTCAGCATGGCTGCATACGTCATCCAGAGGAGGCTGTCATCACCACGGCACCTATTAGGGAAAGTGTTCCTAAAGTGTTCTGCGTAGACGACTAACAGCGTACACAGAGGATAAAACATGTCTCCAAATTTCTACTTTAAACAAACTGGTTTTAATTAATGACGCTGCGCCTAAAGCAGCGTCTCCACTGGACACAAACCCACTAACATCTGGCTTTTTAATGAGATAGGTTACAATCAGTGTTCACTTCTGTGACAAATGCACTCTGCAGTAGTCACAGGTATTTATCAGCTCCAGCTCTGATCAGCAGTGATAGAAACACAACACCTGGGTTGAAGTGCTAATTTTAGCCCCTTTGCTGGAACGATTCAGTGACAGGTCGCCATAAAATACCATCCATCTGCCTCCAAGCAGCGCTCAAACATTGTTCAAAGTTTAGTCTGTACCGAGTTTTAGAGAGAGACTGAATAAGTAAGTAGGGATAAGTATTGTTAAGATTTTAGCGATACTACTACTCTTACTGATACTGCTCATCCCATAGTACCCATATGTGCTGTATGAAGTTTATGAGAACATCATGTATCCATATGTCTGACTGCAAATTGATGAAAGGATTTCTGGTTACTGTTCATAAACACGCTCGCCAGTGAAAGTCAAACCCAGATTGACTCTCGTCCTCACTATATTTGTGATTTTTTGGTGCTGTGTCTTGGATGCTGCTGCTGGTGGTGGTCTGGCACCTGGTCACGGCGTTTTAATAAAGCCCTGCCCTCACCTGAGTGCTGCGAGGGGACACGCCCACAAACATCCCGAACACAGAGAATAAGAAAGAAAATAGTAAAATCCAGGCAGAGTCACTGCAGATAAACACACCGCTTCACAGTGATGATGGAGAGGGATCACTGCTGTCTGAGTCTGTACTTTGTTTCTATCTTTAACAGTTTCCTCTTTGTCTTTTCAGGAACAGTATAACGGAGCTGTGTGTGCCTCTGTGTCTGCCTGAGATCAAACTGCTCGATGTGAGTAAGAACAGTGTGGAGAATATTTCTCCAGACTTCCTGACCGGCTGCCTCAAACTGGAAACCTTCAGCGCCTCCATGAACCAAATCAGTGAGTTCTATCAACTGTTCTATCAAAAGCACAGCTCTGTGAGCTCAAGATATCTGAGGATATTTAAGCAACAGATGATCATCCAGACAGTTAGAATTAGACTGTTGGCATGGCTGTAAAAATACTTTAAATTTTGAAAGATTTAAATCTCCAGTGTGTAGGATTCAGGGCGATATATTGGAAGAAATGGAATATAATGTAATTAGTGTGTTTTCTTTAGTGTATAATCAGCTGAAAATAAGCATCCTTGTGTTTCCGTTCCCTCAGAATGAGCTGTTTATATCTACATAGGGAGCAGGTCCTCCTCTCGGAGATCACCATGTTGCACCGCCATGATTCTACAGTAGCCCAGAACGAAACCAAACACTGACTCTAGATAATAATAATAATAATGATTTAATTTAATTTAAAAGGCACCCTTTACAACTCCCAAGGCCCCACCCTGGGTGCAGTGCAGCTGAAAGCACCCATGGTGCTGAGGCGTGAGGTGGGGATGGTCAGGGGAGCGGAAGGGGGTGTACTCCTGGAGGAGGTCAGAGAGATAGGTGGAGACTGGGTTGTGGAGGGCTGTGGAGGGTAATCAATCCGGTACTGAACAGGGAGCCAGTGTAGTTGGAGGAGAATGGGGGTGATGTGGTTGGATGATTTGGTGCAGGTGATGATTCGAGCAGCAGAGTTTTGAATGATTTGAAACCTGTTGATGAGTTTGGTGAGAAAGCCAGAGAGAACTGTCAATAGGAGATGTGACAAATGCGTGGACCAAGACTTCAGTGCTGGACTGGGACAGTGATGGGCGGAGTTTGGAGATGTTGCAGAGGTGAAAGAAAGCTGTCCGACACAGGGACATTGATGTTTTCTCAGCAGCCTCTCTGCAACAAGCACATCAGGGGGAAAATTTGAATATACCTCTCTTCATGACATTCATACTCTGTGATGTGAAGACATAGAAAGATCTTTACTGTCCTCTCCAGGTTCTCTGTCACATCTGCCCTCCAAGATCACAACACTGAAACTAGCAAACAACAGCTTCACGTGTGTTCCTGAGGCCATCCTGCATGTCCCAAAGTGAGTCACATACAGCCGCTCAGCTGGTTTTTATATTGACTGCTTGATTTCAGCCGTACCAAAAACATTTCACGTGTCCCTCCTCTCATACTACAAACACTTATTCTCTTTGTGTCCAGCCTGCGGTCAGTGGACATGAGAACCAACAGCATCACTGATCTGCCCGGTCCGGGACTCTGGGAGTCCAGCAACCTCAGAGAGCTGATGTTCAGTCAGAACTGTATCAAAGTCCTGGACCTGAGTGGGCCCATCTACAAATGGACCAGACTGGAGAAACTCCACCTGAGTGACAACAAGCTCACTGAGGTACAGAAGACTTTAAGAGTTTGTCCTGACGCAGTTACTGATCAGTTTGAAACTAAAGAACGCCTCGTCTGATGAATGGTCTCTGTTCAGATCCCTCCACAGATCGGCCTGTTGGAAGGCCTGACCTCTTTGGATGTGAGTCGTAACGCCAACCTGCGGTCCTTCCCTGATGAGATGGGGAAACTGGGCCGACTGTGGGACCTGCCGCTGGACGGCCTTCGACTCCAGCTGGACCTCAAACTCATTGGCAGCAAGACCAAAGACATCGTCCGGTTAGGGACAGATATTAATTACTTTTTGAATACCACATTGTTGTAATCTCACATCTTAGTTATGCAGTTTACATCATCTCATAATGAATACCTCTCTGCCTCGCTCTGTCAGGTTCCTGCAGCAGCGTCTGAAGAAGGCGGTGCCGTACTACAGGATGAAGCTCATCGTGGTGGGGAACGCAGGCAGTGGGAAGACCACCCTGATCCAGCAGCTGATGAAGCTGAAGCGCTCCCAAGTAAACTCAAAGCAGAACGCTGTTGGTATTGACGTCAGGGACTGGACCATCAGAGAACGGGACAAGAAGAAGATGGTGCTTAACGTCTGGGACTTCTCAGGTTGGCCAACGTGTAAAGTCAGAAATGAATGTGATGTTGTTGAAGGGACAAATAGCCAAGAAACACAGCACCTTAAAAAGATAAAGTCACTCGTGGTTCAGAGGCTCAGTCCTTCCAACAGGTGCAGCTGCAGGGATGTGTGTTAAACAGTGAATTAGATCGTAGTAGACAGTCCAGGTGTATGGGTGTGGTTTGACTTTCACTTACTGCTTCTTTGTCACACAGGTGGAGAAGAGTTCAGCGGCTCTCACCCTCACTTCCTGACGTCCAGAGCTCTGTACCTGGTGGTTTACAACCTGAGTAAAGGAGCCAGTCAGGTGGACGCCCTCAAACCCTGGCTCTTCAACATCAAGGTCAGTCATCAGCCAAAGACTCACAAAGTCCCAGTTTGATGAAGAAATGCATCTCATAAAAATGTTTCCATATTTAATGATAAAAATGTTTTGTAAATCATATTAAACTCTGAAATGTAAATTATGCACATGTACAGATATTATAAATATAAATCCTTCCCTCCTCTTCTTCAGGCCGTAGCTCCTCTGTCCCCTGTTATCTTGGTGGGAACTCACACAG
Organism: Epinephelus moara; assembly: GCF_006386435.1. Taxonomy (NCBI): domain Eukaryota; kingdom Metazoa; phylum Chordata; class Actinopteri; order Perciformes; family Serranidae; genus Epinephelus; species Epinephelus moara. Next base: position 39,986,614 of record NC_065525.1, on the reverse strand, counting down.
ATGTGAGCGACGAGCTGCAGCTTCAGGCCTGTCTGACCAAGACCAGAGAGGAGCTGCTGAACCACCAGGGCTTCCCCGCCATCAGGGACTACCACATGGTCTCCGTCTGCGAGGACTCGGACGCCATGACCAAGCTGCGCAAAGCCATCGCTAGAGAGGTCACCAGCTTTAAGGTGAGAAAAAAACAGATTCAAGCTTTCTTTCCTTAGCTCTCCCCTCCTCCGTCTCCTCATCTCCTCCTCTTCTCACCTCCTCACCTCCTCCCCCTCCCACAGATCCAGGGCCAGCCTGTGATGGGCCAGCTGATTCCAGACAGCTACGTGGAGCTGGAGCGCCGCGTTCTGCAGGAGAGAACCAGGGTTCCTCCGGAGTTCCCCGTCCTCAGACACCAGGAGCTGCTGCAGCTCATCCAGGAGAGTCAGCTGCAGCTGGATGAGGCCGAGCTGCCCCACGCTGTTCACTTCCTCAGTGAAGCCGGTCAGTCGCCGTCAGAGCTGCACAGGCCTTCAACTGTTTGGGGAAGACGTTTTGATTAAATACAGAGTGATAATTCATCATTATCCCTGAGCTCTCCTTCATCTCAGCATCAGTGCTTCATGACAGTAACCTGCAGTAAAAACAGGATTATATTAGCCGAGGTCTTTAGTGTGCAGAGAACAGCAGTGTGACTGTATGAATCTAAATCTTACCGTGCCTTCACTTTGTTAACATGTGCAGTCTGTTTCTCAGACACTGGGAGGAGGAGGAGTAGTAATCCACATGTAGATGTTGCTAACCTGCAGCACACTTAACTTTTAATGATAACTTTAATGTTTTAAATATTGTCTGAAGGCTCAGCAACATATCTGACCACTCTGTTTTTTCTTCTCTCCTGTTTGTCATTAAAGGAGTTTTACTGCACTTTGATGATCCTGCTCTGCAGCTCCAGGACCTCTACTTTATCGACCCACAGTGGCTGTGCAACATCATCTCACAGGTAGATTCATCTAAATGCATGCAGTCGATGACACACACTGCAGGCTTCCTAGCCTTGCTAGCCACATTAATGATTGAACAGCTAATCCTATGCATGTGTTGTGTTGCCTGTTCTCTGTGTAGAAGCTGACATCAAAGAGCTGTGGCTTCTGGGAGCACCCTAAAGGACTCGTCCAGCGCTCAGTGGTGGAAAAGTTTCTGTCTGAGACTAAATGTTTCCCCAAGAGTCACCTGACGCAGTTCTTCAAACTGCTGGAGAAGTTTCTGATCGCTCTGCCCTTCAGCGAGGACCAGCTGCTGATACCCAGCAGGTATGTGTTTAAAAATCTGAAGCCACAGACGTCTGAGTTTTTGGATTGTGTCGTTGTAGAGAGATCGTATC
>NC_065525.1:39808417-39984757 GCF_006386435.1 Epinephelus moara | reverse complement strand
TTTGACATTTTTGTAGTTGTGTGATTTCCCCTTCTCCTTTTCATAAAGTCAACTACAGTTTCATGTCACTTTCTTTCCCCCGTCATTATGAAGTTGAATGCATGTCCTCCAGCCAGCAGGGGGCAGTCACACTTCACTGTTGTCCTCAGCTCATCATGTTTTCTGTTGAAACTTGCTGCTGAAATCATGATATTTATCTGCACGCAGATTTTTCACTGTCTGTCACACAGAGGCCTCTTTCAGATTACCATTGCTACAGGCAACTCAACATTATAATTTCTAATTACTGTCATTATTACAGATGCTTCAGGCGGAAAAAAAAGTCTTTATCTTGTTCATGTGTGGTTCTCACATGGTCATAAACCACAGAGAAAGTCGAGGCTTTTATTCTGACTAACAGCATGATTAATGGAACAGTGAATTAAGTCTTCAGAGGCTCCTGATGATGAAATGTTTGGTACAATAATGTTCCTTATATCAAAGATTTATCATCATGTAACACATTTAACAGGCAGAAGCCATAGCTTTGTATATGCAACAGTGTAATCCTGGTTTCACATTAATGCATGAGTATTAATATTCTAATAACAGTATAACAGTCAAAGGGGACATTTTCATACTTCTAAAACATTTTCCTGATTATATTTGCATACTTTTACTGGAGTAACATTTTCACTGCAGGACTTCTACTTGGAGCGGAGCATCTACAGAGTGGTATGAGTGCTTTTTCTTAAATAAAGGAGCTGAATACTCCCACTGCTGCTTATTTGGTACTTACAATTACATACATATACATTGGTTATTTTTGTATAACAAAGTAAAAAGGTAACAACATTGGTATTTTTTAGAAAAGTCTTTGGTAAAGGTTTGTCTATATGAGGAAGCTGTCTGTCTGTTTTCTCAATTTCAGTTGCACTTACACCAGTGTTTCCAGTTTTATTCCTGTCTATGTTCTAAAGGTTTTAATGAAGGGGGTTTATTTGTATATCATTCATACCCCGATAGAACAATTTATGCCTAAAACATGCCGAAAATTGATTTTTTTTTTAATGGCTACTGACTGTATTTTCTGATTTATGGAGTGATAAAATGACATATCCAAACTTGGCTTTATTCAATGTTCAGATTGTTATTCTGGAAAGTTTTACAAAAAGTGCAAATTTAAATAAATAATGCCTCGTTTGCATATTTAAACATTAAGTGTCAGAAAACCTGTAATACACACAAAAATAAAAAATAATTGTCTCATGTAATCAACTGGCAAAGTTTCATAAGCCCCTTTTACACTGCCAGATTTTCCGTGAATGTTGGGCCGGTTTGCCGGCAAGCTGCGAGCGTTTAGACACACAGAGCCGGATTGACGAGTTGATCCGAGGTGCCCAATTTTCCGCCTCGTAGGGTAGACATATTGGCGGAACCCTTTTAGTTTAAACAGACCACGGGAGGGGCTGTTGATGACTTGTGGGAGGAGCTGTTGATGACACCGCACACATGACCCACTGGCGGTGGATAAACAGGAAACAGCTGATAGCAGGAATTAGCAGCTAGTAGCAAGAGGGAAACACAAACCTGACAGACACTGTAAAGATGAGCAACTGGGGAGACAAGGAATTGCGCGCCCCCCTTGTCCTCGCAAACGAAGAGGCCATTAACCGTCAGATGACGGGGAGGGTGAAGAACGGGCCGACTTACGAGAGAATCGCCGAAGGACTGACCAGCCTTGGCTTCCCTCCCACGTCACTGTTTACGTCACACGCTGAGCTTCATGTTTTGTTACTTGCTCACGCCCCCCATTGCCCCGAAAAAGGTGCATCAACAGTAGGTAAGCGGCGTTTTGCCGCACTCCCTGATTTTGTTTTTATACTGCCAATGCTGAAAGAAGACTGATTGGGCTTTCCTGCAAATTTGCACAATTCCTGTTTAAAAAGGGCTGTCGTGATATCTGTTAGTTAGAATTTAGAATTTTACCCTAGTAGGGGATTTTTTCTCTAAAATTTTTACAATACATATCTTTAAAGGCTGTTTATTTATTTATTTTTTTTGAGCAAAAAACAATTCAGTAGCACTTACATAAACCAACATTTACAGCTTTATTCCTGTCTATATCCTGAAGGTTTTTAAATAGGGGTTTAATCATACATTATTCATAGCCGAAATTACAACACATTTTATTCCTAAAAACATGCCAAAATTTTTAGTTGTTTTTTTAAATAGCTACCGACTGTATTTTCTAATTTATGGAGTGTAAAAACTTTTGGCTCTAATTTGACAACAAAGTGAAACAAGAATTTTGAACCTGATTTTATTCTAGTTCAGATTTTTGCTCTGGAAATGTATGAAAATTAGTGCATATTTAATTATAAAATGTCTCACTGCACATTTAAAACATAATTTCAGAAAACTTGTGATACAAAAAGATGTTTTTTATGGTGATATCTGTTAGTTAAAATGTTTACCTGTAGTTAACATCACTGTATGATGGTGTCACTGTTTCAGGTCGTGGAAGACTTCAGGTTTGAGTTTTCCCATGCTCACCTACTTATGATGCTGAGTGGAACTTAACTGACCAGCGAGTCCAGATCTCTGCAGAGTTTATCAGACTCCAGGTAGTCAGCTTCAGAGGTAGAAAGGCCCCGATAAAGTGGAGACTCCTTGATCTGTGTTACTCAGAGAGATTAGAGGTTCAGTCATGTTGTCTTTGCCCTGGACTCAGTTGTTTCAGATGTGAAACGGTCCATATAAAACTCAGTTTGCTCTGTCTCCTTTCAGTCTGGGATTCTTGACTCACGCAGCAGCTTTTTAGGATTCAGCCTGACGCTGGGCAGCGAGGCTCAAAGTAAAGGCCTGCGAGTGTTTGAAGGGAATGAAATAAACTGAAGACACTTAGACAGAAAATATTCTCTAAAGCAGTGCAGATGCACATTTGTGGAAGGGTTTACTTTGAATAAATTTGCAATGTATTTCACACAGACTGTTTGTTTGCAGAAGTGAAAAACGGCCCAGTTCTTGGCATACTGTGTCTGAAAGTGGTTTCATAAAGTAAACTTTATCTTTAAGCTTAAATTAAATGTCTCAAAAGCTAAAAGAAAATACACAGAAACCTGCAGTGTAACTTCTGTGTTTCAGAGTTTGTGCTGCATTGAAAACTGTTTTAAAAGCAGCTTTTAAGTTTTAATGCACAGAATTCATCTCTACAGTGTCAAGTGGTCAAAAGTCAAACTTTTAGTGTTCTGCAGTCTTGCTGTGGTGTACTGCTCTACAGCTGACCTGTTGTTGTGTCTAGATATTGTCACTTATATTAACAACACTTACAGTTTACAGGGGAATATCTAGCAGGACAGAGAGATGATGGACTCATATACAGGAGTACTGTGTAAGATTTAGGGGGATCTGGTGGGATCCTGCAGTGAGGATTGCACACAGGTGAAACTTCTCTTGGTGTGAATTCCTTCAGTGTTTATTGTTCAGGAGGTTTTTAGTGGGAGCTGAATTTTCTACAGAGGTCTCTTCCTCCCTTAAACACACGGACAAAGCAATTAAAACCACTAAAACACTAAATAAACCAGTGTCACGTTAGAAATCTGTGTTTCTCCAGTGCTATTTGGCATGTCAAAGGCAGGCCTCTAGCTTAGCGCCTGCTGATAACGTAAGATTCAGACGTTCAGGAAGTTTTCAGCGGGAGCCGAATAATCCGCAGAGGCCTCTTCCTCTCCAGAACAAACATACCCAGTGATTTGAACCATTAACAACATTCATAAAGAAATTTCACGTTACAAATCAGTGTTTTTCCAACGCTGCTTATGACAGATCAGCTTCTACTTCTCTTCTTTATATTCTGGCTCTCTGTGGGTTAGCTGTGCTCACTGCTTAGGGACTGTATGTTACTTATGAGGGGGGAGTGGGTGGTGCAGAAAGGGGGAGGCATGTCAAATTATTCTTGTATTTTATTTATTTTACAGCAGATTTGAAAATAAATATGCCTCCTAAACCTGGTCATGGGTGGGTTTGGAGCTATAAAAACAGAAATTATTGTTGGATTTTTAAATTTCTGACTGTCCTTGGACACATCATGTTTGTTGTAGACTAATGTCACAAAAAACATCTCAGCTTATAATACTTATATTTTATCAAAATCACTTTATTCTATGTCTCATTTAAAATTTGGCCAAAAATAAACCATTTGCACAAACTAACCAACATACACGACAAGAGTGAAAATCTAAGGGGCTTTTTTTTCAACTCCAGGATTTCATCTTCAACTTTTAACTTTCAAACATCAAAGGGTACGTTTTAAAAATCTAATTACTAATTCATGGTAGAGCGAGGGTCATGCATTTTCTGCTAGTCCCTCAGGGAGGCTCAAGGAAAAATCTTCTAGGGAGGTGTAAATAAATAAATAAGTGAGGTCACAAACCAGCCAGATAATTATGATTAAAGAACAGTCCCTTACTGGAGCTGGATATTAACAGTGACGAAAAAGTACTTCAATATATTTCTATAAAAAGTATAACTTGTAATACTACAGTGTAGAAATACTCTGTTACAAGTAAAAGTACAGAAGTATCAGCATCAAAATAAAGTAAAGTAAAAGTACTGATTACGCATTAAGGCCCATTTTAGAAGAATATATATATCATATCAGCAGCTGGTAAAGGTGGAGCTAATTTGAATTACTTTAAACTCTATTGGGTATTGTATCTCAATCTGCAGTGATACATTATGATCTCTTAGTTGATTTGAATTTTGTATTAAAAATCAGAATCTGCAAAGTAACTAAAGCTGTAAATTACACGTAGTGAAGTAAAAAGTACAATATTTGTGGTAGAGTAGAAGTATTAAGTTGTATGAAATGGAAATACTCAAGTAAAGTATCTCAGAACTGTACTTGTAAGAACAGAACTTGAGTAAATATACTCAGCTACTCTCCATCACTGGTAGCAGGTTAGCTGTGCAGCATAGGTTTCCATGGTGATCTACCTGGTTACCATGGTAATCTGCCGTGATTACCATACCACAGCTGGATAACCCACTAATTTCTCTCTCATGGTTCAGACTGTAGAAGTGAAGGAGAAGCAGCCATGTTGGAAAAGTGACAGCAAACAAAAGACATGTTTTCTTTCCTGACGTTATAATTCAGGGTTTTATTGCACAAACACTTCAGCACGACTTTCTGAGAGAAACTTTTTTTTTTTCTTCCACAGAGTCTAGACTTCCTGTCTAACGTGTCTGGTACACATTACATCAGCTTATGAAATTAAAACGTCTCTGCAGTCCATGAAGGGCAGGATGATGCAGATCCTTCACCTTCCTTTAAAAAGATTGTATGATGAAATCATTGATCATCTCTTTACTGTAGAGAGTCAGATCAAAACACCGAGATCAAAACATTTTGGAGAAGAAGCTGGAGAGAGTGGAGCTACAAGATGAGACCAAAGACGAACAGAATGAAAGATTAAAGAAAAGAAACAATAATAATCAATAATTTAATATCAGCTGACTCATACAGAGGAACGCTGTACCACTGATAGGTACTACTGAGAGGAGTGAAAATAGTAATATTTTCAGACGTAATACTGCCATGCCTCAGTAGTTATAGAAGCGGTACTGAGAGTAGTGGTAGTATTTTAGTGGTAACTGTAGGCCTGAGTGTGAGTAGTAGTATTTTAAGTAGTATTTTCAGCAATAATACTAGTGTAGACCTCCGTAGTAGTAGCAGTAGTAGTAGTAGTAATTTTTCTTGTAGTAATACTAGTGTAGGCCTCAGTAGTAGTAGTAGTAATTTTTCTTGTAGTAATACTAGTGTGGGCCTCAGTAGTAGTAGTAGTAGTTTTTCTAGTGACAGTAGAAAGGTAGTAGAATTTTCAGTAGTAATACTACTGTAGGCCTCAGTAGATATATTAATGAGGGTAGGAGCATATTCAGTCATCGTCCACTAGCAATACTAGTGCAGACCTCAGTAGTAATCGTTAGGGATGTCGGGTATCGGCACTGATCACGTTATTTTTTACAAAATCGGAATCGGTAATAAAAGATCAGAGGAATCACAACAGCAAAAATGTCCAGGTTTTTCATCTATGTTGTTCATTGTTGCCTCCGCTTTCCAATGTATTGTAACCGAGCGTCCTGGGTTCGTCTAACTGAGTGCAGCTAGTGACCAATAAACGGACAGGAGTTGAGAGGTCCAGCGGCCACCGCTTCTCTCTTTATTCTGAGCAACACAGCTACACCTAACAGCGGAACCTCGCCTACCACAGCCCTACGGCAACTCTGGAGGGACAATTTGTTTACAATTCAGAATTTGTTTACATTTTGTGCTGCTGAAGCTTTTTGGATACTATTTAAATAAAAAACAAACCTTATGGGACAACTTGGATGAATTCTTTTTTTTTCTTTCTTAATGCTTTGCAAAGTATTGGATCGGACACGGTTTCAAAATAAAGGACTCGGTATCAGATCGGATCCCAAAAAAATGTGATTGGGACATCCCTAGAAATCTTAGTAAAGGTAGTAGTATCTTTATTAGTAATACTACCATGCCTCAGTAGGCCTCAGTAGTAAAAGTAGTATTAGTATATTCAGTAGTAATACTACCATAGGCCTCATCAGTAATAAAAGTAGTATTTCCAGTAGTAATGATAGTGTACGTCTTAATAATAGTAGTAGTATTTCCAGCAGTATTACTAGTGTAGGCCTCAGTAGTAGAAGTAGTAGTTGTAGTATTTCCTGTAGTAATACTAGGGTAGACCTCAGTAATAGTAGTATTTCCAGCAGTATTACTAGTGTAGGCCTCAGTTGTAGTAGTAGTAGTATTTCCAGTAGTAAAGATAGTGTACGTCTTAGTAATAGTAGTTGTAGTATTTCCAGCAGTATTACTAGTGTAGGCCTCAGTAGTAGTAGTTGTAGTATTTCCTGTAGTAATACTAGGGTAGGCCTCAGTAATACTAGTATTTCCGGTAGTAATACTAGTATATGCCTCAGTAGTAATAGAAGCAGTCTTGAGAATAGTGGTAGTAATAATTTCAGTAGTTACAGTAATGATGGTATACGTATTTTAAGTAGTAATACTACTGAGTAGTCCTCAGTAGTAGTAATAGTAGTATATTCAGTGGGAATACAACTAGCCTTGGTAGTGATAACAGTAGTGAAAGTAGTTTTAGTCATAGTCGGCCACAATAGACTTAAGTAGTAGTAGTATATTTAATAGTAATATTTCTATAGGCTTTAATAGTGATAATGGTAATAGATGTAGTAGTAGTAGTAGTAGTAGTAGTAGCGGTGAAAGTAGTATTTTAACATTTACAGTACCTCAGTAATGAATGTCGTAGTCCTACCATAGACCTCAATTGTAGTACTGTTAGTAGTGGTATTCTGTTTCAGCTGTGATAGTAGTAGTGGTGGTAATATTTTCAGTAGTACAGCCTACTGTAGGCATCTGTATTAATTGTAGTGAAAAAAGTAGTAGTATCGGTAGTAGTCGTAGTACTTTAAGTCGTGATAATTTCAATACTGCACTCCTCATCAGTTGTGACTCAGCGTTACAGCAACTAACAACAGAAACCATTAAAACTTCACAGAACAGTCGGTGACAATGTGACACTTTTTTTTCCCCGAGTATTCCTGTAAGCTTCAGTCCTGTGGTTTACAGTCCATAAAGTTTATACAGTAAAAATACTGAGACATCAGGAGGTCTCTGTGGTGAAACTGTCTGATGAAGTCTTCATACTTTCTTACCGTTTAAATCTGTGACCCCGGCAGAGTGTGAGCCTGTTCTCAACCTTCTGAGCTGCAGACTTTCTCCCATCTTAGTGGAAGCTCATCGCTCTGAGTGCCTTCTGTTCCATCAGAGTCTGTTTTGTCTTTTTTAAGGGTTGGAGGGCATCTCCTCCGTCAGATCAGCATCGTCAGTGTCTGCCTGAAGCTTAAAAATCCTTAAGAAATACCTCACATCTCTCCCTCCCTCTTCACTTCCTCTAATTAACCGTGGAGCACAGAGCATCAGAATCCAATCTACCCCTACCTTAAACCTGCAATAACTGGAAACACGCTGTGAACACAACATTAACATATCATCACCTTTTAAGCTGATACATTGAACTTGTTATCAAACAGTTTTTATTTCCACATCCAGCAGCTGCAGAGCAACATGATGGTTCATTAGAAGTCCTCCATATGAATGTCAGTGCAATATTCTCTCTCTTTTAGCTCCGTTTTTGGTCTCCACCATCTCCTGAGGGAAATATCTGTCTCTTTAGCTGCTAAAACGAGTGAACCAGAACAGTGAAGTTGTGGCCGAACAGATGAACAATGATTTGAAACTCATTATAAAGCTTTGTAAAGCCCAGAACTTCAGATTCAACTGTTCACTTTCTGAAGGTTCATCTCTACCAGGGACACCACTGTTATGATACAAAATACTGATTAAAGTCACTTTCAAAGAACAAGAGTGAAAGTGGTGCTGGCAGCCTGTAGAGACTGTAGTGTTTACTGCAAGGGTTGGATGTAACAAACAACTTTTGTTAAAGCCTCACCAATAGACGATGCCAAAGAGAAGTTTCCCACACAGGACACCTGCTGGAATATGATTGGACGTCACTATTCAGCTGGTAGCCTAGCAAATGAACGAATGCCACTTCCTGGGATTCAACCTTACGCTACGTGGGATATAACAAGTCCTCATGACAGCCACCATCATGTTTGTTCTAAAGGCCTCATTATAATTATAACAATTTTCTTGACAAGAGTATAAAGTGCTTCAAAAACAAAACAGCATATTAAAAAGACGAACAACACACAGATTATAAAACACTAGGGGAATGAATGAACTAAAGAAACATAAAATGGCAAGAGTGGGATGATACTCTTTTCTATAAAAGAAGGTTTTAACAATGTCTGTCAGGTCTCCTCATTATTGAACTGATGACATGTAGTCCAGGCATCTTCAAACAGCGGACCACAGTCCAGACCCTAACCAAGTGACAGTTCTACCTGGACTTGAGACCAATTTGTGATATATTAAATGAAGCTCAGCGGAAGTTCAATCAGGAAGACTTTCTTTGTGCTGAATCATTCACAGTTCTCTCCCTCCCACTGCTTCCTCTAATCAGCTGACCATGGGTGTTCACTCTGCTAGTTATCCAATCACACTTTGCCCCAAATTTAAAATCTGCTCTCTTCTCTGCTGCTGTCAGTTGTCATTTTTGCCAGAATTGTCACGCCTCCTCCACCCCCTTCACCTGCAACCGTCATATCCAGAGTCCAGGACGAGCTCACCAAAGGCTCATTCCTCTACTCATCCGCACCTCTCCATTTTTCTCTCATCTCATCTTCACCACCTCTACCACCACCAGTGTCGAGATCCCGGGGAGGTCCCTTATTCAACTATGGCTTCATCACCATCCTTGTAAATACACCATCTCTATGGGGTCTAATCGCCAAAGACATTTCACATTTTTCATTCTTATGAGCACATGTTAATAAATATTCTTTTACTATAAAAAATGAGCCTCTTCTGATTGATATGCTGCAATTGTATGTTTCCACAAACAACGGCCATGTTACATTTTTACATTATTATCTAGCAGATGTTGAAACTCTTGATGTTTCATCAACACTGTGGTTAACATGTGGTTTGGTTTAAGCACCACTTGGTTATGGTTTGGAAAAACATGTTTTGGCTAAAAATACCCAGTTTTGCTAACCTAGAAATCCAGATGCTCCGTCCCCAGCAAATTTGAATTTGCTCTGCACAGGGATCTGGCCCCGACGAACAGAGCCTGTTGAATTGCCATTGGACCAATCAGATCAGTCTATCTGACAGAGGCAGGCTCTGGGCGGGCGTAACATGATGAGGACAGCGTTGCGCTGTAGGAGTCGAAAAGTAAACAGCCAAGATGGCAGCTGCCGAAGGACCGCGTCCATTCAATTGACCTATGGCTAAGTCCCGCCCTCAAATCTTTCTAGATTTGAGTCTGGATTTCCAGGCTACAGTTTTGCCACAATTTCCGCTGATAATGTCACCAAAAAACACCCTCTTTTATTGTTTGTTGGTATCGAATAACGATTTGCAGTTTGGTAGATGTTTTGCCTATCCCACACCACGAACCATCATATCCACCACCTGTTGACAAAGATATACTACCTCACTTTAGAGACATTGATATGATACGTATGAAACCCACAAATGTAAGTGTCCGTGATTTGCAGAAATGTACAATGTCAACATTTTCTTCTGGCAACTGGGTTGAGAAGCTTGACTCAACTGAGCCCATCAGAATGATTGTTATCCGTGTGTAGCCATCTGCTACAGAGAACAACAGAGAGTCATGAGAGAGAGAGAGAGATGACAGCCTGAAGCAACTGACCTGCTCATTTCTGGCTACAGACTGTACTACACCTTGACCATGCTTAGATCGACTTACAGCTGTGAGTCATCTCACTCCCCTGTGAACATGATTAAAACCAAGTACCGGTTCAGACTCATCACTGAGCCACTACACATGTGCTTGAGAACAGCACTAACTCCTTTCAAGCCATGACTCAAACTACTGGCAGGGCAGTCACATTTTTCACTCTGGGAGAGTAAGCAGAAAAAATAAAAAAGGAAAGGGGTTGCTCAAAGCCCTGCCTGCACTCTTTCCTAAAAAAAGGCACTTGATAGCGAGGGAGTTCCAGTATCTCGGGGTCTTGTTCATGAATGAGGGTAGAATGGAGTGTGAGATGGATAGGCAGTTTGGTGTGGCGTCTGCAGTGATACAGGTGCTACGCCAGACCACTGTGGTGAAGAGAGAGCTGAGCCAGAGGGCGAAGCTTTCGATTTACTGGTCCATCTACGTACAGACCCCCTGTGGTCATAAACTCTGGGTAGTGATCAAAAGGATGAGATCATGGACATAAATGGCCAAAATGAGTTTCCTCCGTGGGGTGTCTGGGCTCAGCCTTACAGATAGGGTGAGGAGCTTGGACATCTGGAGAAAGCTCGGAGCAGAGCTGCTGCTCCTTCACGTCGAAAGGGGTCAATTGAGGTGTTCGGGCATCTGATCAGGATCCTCCTGAGTGCCTCCTGTTAGAGGTGTTGCGGGTATGTCCCACTGGTGGGAGGCCCGGGGCAGACCCAGAACACACTGGAGGGATTACATATCTCATCCGGCCTAGGAACACCTCGGGGTCCCCCAGGAGGAGCTGAAAAGCATTGCTGGGGAGAGGGACGTCTGGGGTGCTTCGCTTGGCCTGCTGCCCCCACGACTCAGCCCCGGGTAAACGGATGAAAATGGATGGATTGATGGAAGGCACTTGTTATTCATTTTACTTGAATTGTAGGCCTTAGGTTTGTTGTGCTGGGATGATTTTTTTAAATGGTGAAGATAACTTTTGTTTCCATACAAGTACATCACAAGTTAAATGTGTCTTTATGTTAAGGTACTTTGAAAATATACCATAAATATAGCTTAAATTACATGGTAATGCACCTTGTTGATTTTATTTGATAGACGTAGATGTTATTTAGACATCATGAGTTTCAGATATTTGCTGGGAGGAAATTTCAGTAACTAGATGTCTTTAAATTTTTACTGAATACCCCTCATGTAGTCTGTTTATAGTCATGTTAATAAAGGCTTTTCACTTATTTACAGCTTCAGATGGTTCTCAGTAGAATAAACATGAAGTTTTGGTGTTAAGAGGATAAGAGAATAAAGTGAACAGCAGATGCAAAGTGAATGTTTGAGTGATTCTACACTCTGTCTTCATTTCCACCTGCAGCTTGTCTCTACACGCCGGCATCTCGGTGGCAGACGCCCTGAGGGAAACACAAACATGATATGAAACGTGTCAGCCAACACCACACAGCGCATTTGTTAATTACCCTATATAACCCTCCACAAATTGCCTGTTGTTGCCACTGGTGCTGGAGATAGCCCAGGTCGGAGTGATGTTCCCTCAGCAGGACAGGGAGAGGGGGGCGGCGTGTTGTATTACTGAACGTCTGAACGCTGAGCCGCTTATCAGCTCGACCACGCCATCAGTCTCTCAGCAGGACTTTGAGCTGCTGAATTGAGTTTTTTAATTGGTTCTGCTGCGTACCAGGAGCCTCTGCAGGAGCAGCCATGTTGGCTTCATTTTGAAAAACAGCCTGCTGGGGACTCGCCATGTTGATACTGTTGACACCCAGCTGAGAGGTTCGGTCTGTCAATAGTGGGGTCTGTTCAGCTGCCACAGGTTTGGTTTGGGGGCAGAGTAATAAAGGAGAGTGCTGTTGTGCAGTGACAGGCTGGCTGGGATTTATTATTAACTGGGGATTAATATTAATATTTCATTATAATATTTCAAATATTTCAATTATTATGCAGTGTTGAGAAAAAGATGCAGAGGTTTGGAGCAGCTCTATAGCTTAACACCCTCAGTGAATATTGTGTGTGCAGCCAAATCAATCTAAAACTTACTCCTTTTACTTTATACTTTGTAATGATAATATTACTGCTGCCATGACTACAACTTGTAGTACTTCGAATGATAACATTTTACAGGTTTGCACAAGTATCTGCCCAGTCACCTGAAAAAAGTTTGCATTGTACATTTCTGCAAACCACGAATACTTTATATTTTAACCTTTTATACATATCATATCATGTTTCTAAAGTGACGTATATGAGATGACTTTGACTTCAAAAAGTGGAGGGTATGGTGGATGGTGTGCCACCTATGCCAAATGCCTGCCAGGCTGCAGACCACTGTTCAAAACCAACAAACAACAAAACCAGTTGTGATTACGCGAGTCGTCGCTGTGTTTCCAGTGGCTCTTTAGGCTCCAAGCATATTTTGTAGAGACCCGTCACTGTGTTTCCTGCAAGAATAGAGCCATGAAAAGGGAGGTGTTTTTTTATTCACCAAGACATCGCTGAGTTTCCAGCCAGGACTGTACCCTTCAAATCAGATATTTTCACACAAGTATTTTCCTAATTTTTTTTTGTTCATGTGCCTAGCCACAGGTTAACCACAGCATTGTTGGTGGCAACCTTCCGGGCCGAAAATTAAGCCAACATCAAAGTGCCAAAACTGCAGTTCCTCTAATGGCCACTTGAGGCTGGCTCCGGAGGCAAGTCAATCCCCAACTTTACAGCAGAAATAAACATGTTTACAGCCTGGTACAAAAAACAGTTTTGGTCTAATTGCTAATCCCTTTATATTTTAAAGTATGTAGGCTTAAAGTTACACACATTTAAGGGCAGGACTACTTTGAGTGACAGGCTGTCTGCTGATAGTGTCCTTGGCTTTTCAATCAGATCCACCAGGCTTCAAAACATGAGTCCACAAACCAATGGTTGACGCCATGGTAGCGATGTCCACTATTTTTACAGTGTATAGTTTCAAAGTGTCCGCGACATAATAACGTGCAAATGTCACATATCCGGAGTTTGCAGGAATGTACGATGCAAACTTTTTTTCTGCTGGCTGGGTTGAAAGTTCAGCCCATTAACAACCAGTAACACTTTACAATTGTTTGTCAACCAGGGCTGCCCCTTGAAAGTCAGAGATTCGAATTGTCAGCCGGAGACCCCTCAGTCAACTGAGCAGGTTTTCTTTTTGCTAGTCATTGCGCTGTGCAGTGTACTTACAGTACAAGGACGTTTTGGTTCCCAGGTTTTGCTGTGGAGTGAGCGCTCTTGACTTTCACACTACTCTTTGGTACAGTCAGCTGTGGATGTGATGCTTGGAAGTGCTGAATTTACAGCTCACAGGTACTTAATATGACACATTGTTTGGCCTTTGAGGAAAAATAGTGAGTGCTGCACTGGGTAAAGACTGGGCAAAGAGTCACTTGGAGATAAAAAACACTGACAGGCCGGCTCACTCAGTGTAAAGTCCACGGTACAGGCAGTCCAAAAATGCATCGGAGACTCTCTGACTGTAGTTAAAAATCCTTTATTAATTTTACTTTTTACTCCACTACATTTATTTGACTACTTTAGTTACTAGTTACCACCCATATTCTGATTAACTATACAAAATATAATTAACAGATCAATTATATCATTATATTACGACTTTATTGGTTATTTACAACATATATATAAATAAATTACAACACGCTTCACCTTTACCAGCCGCAACATTAAAGTTATGTAAACATTAAAACATCAGTAAACCAATAACATATTATTTATTACTCTGTAACTGGCCATTTTGCAAAATGTGTACTTTTAATTTTGGTACTTTAAGTTTTGTACTTTTGCTTCAGTAAAATTTTAATTGCAGGACTTTTACTTATAACAGTATTTCTTCAATGTGCTGCTGCTACTTTTACTTAAGCTTTTACTTAATCTGAGGACTTCCTCCACCACTGGAGTGTAAAAATTTCAGAGCTAATCCTGTGTAAATGCTCCGGCCCTGAGCCCTGTCTATCGAGCTGCTCCTTCCTTTACAGCCAATAAAATCCAACATCAAACTCATAAAATGAATTAAAACCAGTAAAACATGAGAGCAGAAGGAGCCACACCAAGACAGATCTCACCAGTAAAATCAGCAGGATAAATACATCTCATCGTGTAACAGTAAGTCAATAGAAATGAATTTTCAGATGAGGAGGATTCTGCTGGTCTCAGCTCCTCATGCAGGTCATGTCCCGGGGTCGTGACAGTAAAAGCTCGTTTTCAGCTTCTAACAAATCTTACAAAGTGCTGCCTATTATCGAACTCCTCTTTCATCTGCGCTGCTGCCTCTGCGACCTCCAGCTCTGCTCCCCTTCCTCATCCCTCTTCATCCTCTGAAGGACTCAGCTGAGGGGCCCCGGGCTAAACTCTCCGACTTCCTATGTGTGTGTGTGTCCCACTTGACAGATGATGGTAGATATCAGAATCCATAATGAAGACGGAGAATGCCTCCCAGAGGACGAGCTGGTTCAAGAGCCGCTGACCTGCATCTCTAAGCAGCAGCTCGGCTGCTGTCACCACACCTTCGAGTAATGATACTTCATGAATTGGTAATCTCTGAGGAGGCCGGGAACCCGAGGAAACTCTGAGGTCTCGGAACAAACAACACAGAGTCTCCTTCTGGCAGACGGACATCATGAGGTCCATCACTCCTGATAAATTACATTTATTGAGAACGTTTTTGCAAATAAATTTTTACTCATTTCAAGTGAATGGACTCTTGTTTCTGCTTCAGAGGCTTTTTCTAACAGCAAGAAATATCTTAACAACACTATTATTATGATGTTTCATTTTATGTATTCTTATGTTATCAAGATACTAATTAATCTATAAATCAGTTTATTCTTTGATTTTCTTGTATATTCAGCAATTTCCTTTGGGTTAAATTGACAGGACCCCAGGTGCAGGCTGTGCAAAGATGCTCCATAATTGCAGGGTGTAAGATGCAGGCAGGAAGAGCGTACATGGAACGCTGTAACCAAGTGGCTGGCATAGTGTACAGGAACATCTGCACTGAGTATGGGCTGAAAGTTCCAAGGTCACAATGGAGGACACCTCCTGAGGTGGTTGAGAATGACCAAGCTAAGATCCTGTGGGACTTCCAGATCCAGACTGACAAACTGGTGATGGCTAACCAACTGGACACTGTGTTCATGGACAAACAACAGAAGAAGGCAGTGGTGATAGATGTAGCAACCCTGAGCGACAGTGACATCAGGAAGAGGGAACTCAATAAGCTCGAAAAATACCAAGGGCTCCTCCTCCAGCCGTTGATATTTTTGTAACCTATTTTGTATATGATAGGTCAGACTGTCTTTATCAGCCACACTGTGCTCCATGGATGGTAAACAGGAAAAAGTGACTCTTTTCTCTCCATTTACTGTCATTATGTAAAAACAAAGCTGGGCCCAAAATTACAGTAAAAGCTCCTAAACAAAAGGGAACAAAGCCGACTCAAAGGCTACAACATGGAGCCTTTTAACGGTTTAAAATATGCGACAGAACTCTTTTTTTTCAGACAACAGCACAGTGCTCTTTGTACTCCATTGGTTTAGGCTATGTGCTATGACTTTGTGAACTGCTTTTGCCATGCAGTGAGACTGAATGGAAACTGAAAAATACCCTGATTGTTGAGCACAGGACAGGAACAATGGATAGACAATATAAAATGACTGGATGCAGAAGGGTTAAATTGACTCATGGCTAGTTTTGGAGGAGTCTTTGGCGTCCTCATTCACTAATTCACGACTGTCTGTTGGGATTTCTGACATTTATGAATCAGCATCATATCGTCACACAACTGTAATTTTCACTTCGGTAGAATACAATGCATTGCATCGTGGGATTGTTAGCAGAAAGTACTGTACAATAATGTCATAGAGTGGTTAAGTGGCAGGTGCTATTTTGGTCGCCCCCGCTTCCGGAAGTCCCACTCATTTCTCCTATAGACAAAGTTAGGTGACTCACAGCTGGAGCACTCCTACGGCTTGAATCGGCATGACACTCGTGGTTGAATCATCTGTTTAAAATTTGAATAACTGTGTTGGAAAAAATCTGGCTGTCAAATAAAGGTTGAAAGTAACGGCTGTTCATAAAAACAGTGTTGAGAAAACTGACAATACATTATCTTAAGCCCATTCAGACCAAAGATTTGCAACGAGATGAGCTGAAACAGGAAACTACAGAAATGAGCCATTCTGCAATGTCTTAAAAGACGGTGTATCATCTCCATGCAACAACTCTCTGTGCCTCTGCTCTGTTTGCAGCTTTTCAGGCTTATTTTGTGGCTGAATATAATTTGTAGCTTCTTAAAACATGAATGAGGATAGTGATAGTGAGATACTGGCTACAGTTGCATTTGTAGTAGTGATTAAAATCTATGCTTGTAACCTTGCTAGTTCCCCCTCGCTAATTTCTTGCCATTGGCCACCAAATTGACCCTTCTACTAAATGGCCAATTTTGATTAGTTGGTTGATTAGCTAGCTGTTGTTGACCTGACGCTACATTATCTTAGCTAATGAATGAACACCAAAGTCATATTGGAGTGTAAGTAAAGCATGATTTCCTTCGCATTAATTCCCTTTAAAAAAAACCCAATGAATTTAGTCAAAGTCAGTTTTATGAAGGTGTATGCTCTTTTATAAGTTAACAGCAAAGGTAATGTTGAACAGGATTGAACCCAATTGATCCAATTAGCTTGCACGTTGACATGCTAGTGACATGACACCAGTTCAATGGCCTAGTGGTAGAGTGTCCACCCTGAGACTGGGAGGTTGTGGGTTGGAGCCCCGGCTTCCCTCAAGGGATGGGTCAAATGCGTAGAACAAATTTCAAACACTCAGGTGTGTGATAATCAGTGGAACTTAAACTTAACTTTTAACTACTTGGAGTTGCTGTTAGCTTAGCATGGCTAATTTTTATGTTAGCTTTGTGTCCTGTTAGCTGAGTTGGGAGAACCAGTTGATCCAGTCGACTCATAAAGCGTTGATACCCGACCTGAGCCCGACAAGACCAGATGGGACCTGTCAAGACCCAGCAGGACAAGGTCTGAACAAATATTTGCAGATGATGTTCAGGTTCAGGTCCCGTTCGGCCTACTTGACATGGTGCTCCGAGCTTGTTTTAGTTAACATTTAGCCTAGTGTTAAAATAAAACTAATTGCCCTACTGTCTGTGTAGCCTTCTTGTTAATCAGCACTGGGGTTCGTTACAGCAACTCACAAATGCAACACAAAGGCTACTTAAAGGTTTACTTTGCAGGATTGTTGGTTCTTGTTTGGCACACTTGCCAGAGAAAGTGAATATAAAAGCCAACCCCAGATTCGCTCTTGTTTAGTGTTTTGCCACGCTTTATTTGCATTAATTTGGGGCTGTGTCTTTTGCATGCCTGCTGCTTGTGGTCTGGCATCTGGTTCTTACCAAGCAGTAATCTCCAGGGCTGAAAAATGAAGCCAACACAGATGTACCAACAACTGTTGTTCCTTAAATGGCTACTTGAGGCTGGCTCTGGGAGCCAGTCAATCCTCATAGACCCCCATGTTAAAATGCCCAACTTTACAGCAGAAATAAACATGTTTACAGCCTGGTACAAAAAACAGTTTTGGTCTCTATAGCTAATGTAACCCTTCTTGACAACTGTACGGGGGGTGAATTTTTATATAACTCACTTGTTTACATTTTGGGGCTTAAAACTGAAGCCGACACAACAGTGCCAAAAACTGCAGTTCCTCTAATGGCCACTTGAGGCTGGCTCCGGAAACCAGTCGATCCCCATAGACCCCCATGTTAAAATTCCCAACATTACAGCAGAAATAAACATGTTCAGAGCCTGGTGCAAAAATGGTTTAGGTCTTTATACCTAATTTCAACATAATGACAACTGTACAGGGGGGTGAATTTTTATATTACTCGTGTTTACATTTTTCTAAGGCTTAAAGTTATATGTAAGGGTGAGTCGCTTTGAGTGACAGGCCGTTTGCTGACAGTGTCCTTGACTTCTCAGTCAGATCTAGCCTCGCGTCACCAGGCTCTTCACGTACGGGGAAGAGCCTGGTTTCCATTCACTCTGAATTTTTTCTGGATTCTGGTTCTGGTCTAGAGAGCGGATCCGGAATTCACCAAATTCACCAAAGTAAAAGTGTTCACCAAAGTAAAACTTTAAATTCTGGCGCATCATCGATTTACAATAAAAGAAAAAGGTTAACTTAATGGCTTGGGCTTTTCTTGTAAATGATATTCTTTAAATTAAAAAGTTTCACCGCATTTTTATTAGCTTGGTGCTTTTATTTTGACAGACAGGCGCATCCATCAACTTCAGCTCCACCCTCTCACCCAAATTTGGTCACTACTGGCTCCAAAAAACCAAACCGATGGCGATGGCTGAAATACTGAACTCAAGGCTTTAAAATGGGAGCCCACAAACCAATGGGAGACATCACGGTAGCTAGGCCCATTATTTTTACAGTCTATGGTTGCTACCTTTTTATGAATCCTTGACTTCACCTGAGCACTGTGCACACGCCCATAAACAAACGAAAAAAATCTGCAGAGTCTCTGCAGAAAAACAGACTGCTGCACACTTCTAGTGGGTCATGAGTGATGATTGAGAGAGATTACATTTGTATGAGGCTATACTTTGTGTTTTAGGAAAACCTTATATCTTCAAGCTTTTCTTTTCTTTCAGCTGACAATAATTGCGTCGGGTTCGGGTCGTTTCAGACATAAAAAAACAGTATGCTTGTCGTGTTCGGTTACAACTCTCTGGACACAGGTTCGGACAGAAATATGCTGCACTCTAGTTCCTAGCGTCCTGTTGGCCATTTTACTGCATGTACTTCAGCTAGACCTTACATAACTCTTCAGGAAAGTTTAACAGTATACTTTAGAAACTGCTACTTGTTCCACTGGGCGAGCTGAGGTAGGCTAATCTCACTGATCGCAGACATGGAGACATCAGCATGAAAGAGTTTGTCAGATTACAGATATGCGTGAAAAATTGTAAGATTGCATATATACTGAAACGTCTCTTTCTATCAGCAATTTTGAGACATTTTATCCTCTAATTTTGCACTGAAATAGCCTGTCATTATTTCATCAAGACTGAAACCATGTTTAACAGAACAATATCTGATTAAATTAGTACTGGAAATAATGAAGATTAGGATTTTAAGTTTGGAAAGTCTAGAGCAACCTCAAAAAAATGTTTACAAGCATTAATGCTCTGGAGCCAGTGTATCATTAAAGTGCTTGGGTCCGTCTCTTATGCCATTAATCAACAACAGACGGGAGAGGTCAGTCACATTTTCCTGACTGTGTTGAGCAGAGGTCAAAATGACATCTCATTTAAGACGAGCACCCGAGGCACTGGTGTTTGAACCTCCCCACTGTGAGGGGAGATAAATGAGAGTAACCAGGCCTGGAAGAGGCTTTCTATTCCCCAGACAGTTTGCTCAAGGGCAACAGACGCTCACCGACACCTTGAATGCGATCAGGACTGTTTCATGGTGAGAAGTAAGGAGGTGGAGAGGGCTGAATCATCGCAGGGAGATAAAGCTGGAAACATCGCTGCCACCTGCAAATGTCAGGTGTCACATTCTGGGGACAAATATGGGAGATGCACACATTTATGTGCCAGTTATGATATATTTAATTACGAAGCTAAGATATGTATTTCATTATCTCCCTGCAATATTATATTATGGCTTACATCTTATGAAGGATGTGTAAGAAGACTTTATGTAATTAGAGGGGATTTATTCAAGGCGAGCGTTGTGCAGATATGGATCTCTGGCCCCTAATTCAACATGGATGGTAATACTGGCACTTTAATGTTATTACTAGAGGCTTTAAAGTCCAATAAGGGGCAATTTTTCCTCTCTTTCATTTGCTTTATCTAACCAGACGGTGACATCTGGAGATAATGAACTTTAATTTCTGTCACAGCCGGAGGGGGAAAAAAAGAAAAAACCCAAACTTTATCACAGAACTTGTTTTAAATATTTTATTTTTCAACACCATTTTCAAATTATTCGAGAAGAGCTCATCAGTTGTTATCTCTCTAAACCAATATTTTTTTCATTGTTGAAGCATAATGTGCTGATCCGCTGGAGAGAAAAGAATTGGCCATGGTGCTGTCTGAGGAGCTCACAGGGATGAAACGTATCACAGCAGCACGTATAGCAGCTTAGAAACTGCCGGAAGCTCACGGAGAGACAACGCAGCGCTCTAATCACTCTAATACACTTGGTTACATCATGCCCGACTGCTGCTGCTGGGTGTGGGAACCTTTCAACCTCCCCCTTAACTCAGCTGTGGCAAACAGCGCCCGTTTGGCTGTCCTCATCTATCATGACCCATGACCCCAAACTTAACAACCATCTGGAGTTTGGCTCAAAGCTTTTTCACTCCTCTGCTACCAAGAAAAACATGTGCAAAGTAGCCAATTATAAGTTGCTGCAGCTGAAGCCCATAGTGACATAAATCAGCGTTTTGTTTTTGAAATTCGAGTGTAATTCGATGTAAACTGAGGAGTTTAAAACTTGCTTTCTGCAGTGTGTTTCATTAACAAATTCCTGCACATGGGGTAACCCCTAATGTCCACTGGACTTGCTGCAATCAGGATGAGCTACAGCTCTGTCACATGGAGTTTGTCGAATTTTTTTTTTCGAGTGTGAGTCGGACTTACTGTAGCATCTTGTGGCCAATAGTTTTCTGCTCTCTGCAGCGCTGGAATGTTGGCACAACCTTAAACATCTACAGTAGTAAAATGCAACATACACACATTCACGCAGCATTGATATTAATCCAAAAACATAATATATAATAGTAAAACACAGACTGGTAACATTCTACTGCACAATGACTTCTTTCTCTTTTGCTACTCTAAGTACATTTTATAGAAAATACTTAAATACCCATACTTGTGAAGTATTTTCACAGTGTTGTTTTAGTACTTTTACTAAACTAAATCTGAATTCTTCTTTCTTTACTGCTCTCTGCAGTAATGATCCATTATTGTTGCACAATGAGGCGAAGAAGTTGCTGCAGTCAAAGCCTTACTCAGACAAGCACCACAAAGGTAAGATTTATAATTTATATGACCTGTTTTCAGTATTTATTTATTTTTTGGTTTTGCAAGAGACTCAACTCGCTCTTCTATGGTTGTCCATCATAGTACATGGTACTTTTTTCTTGGTACCACCTCAGTCTAGGTTCTAAGCAAGCTGAGC
Source organism: Epinephelus moara (assembly GCF_006386435.1). Taxonomy (NCBI): domain Eukaryota; kingdom Metazoa; phylum Chordata; class Actinopteri; order Perciformes; family Serranidae; genus Epinephelus; species Epinephelus moara. The sequence continues at coordinate 39,963,104 of NC_065525.1, read as the reverse complement.
CAATACTAGCAGGTGGAATTAAAAACACTGCAGACCACTGACTGGTCAGACCAATTCGTCACTTGTGCAACATGGGACCAAGCGGCAACCTCCGGGGCTAAAAACTAAAGCCATCAAAAAGCCAAAAACTGTAGTTCCACTAATGGCCACTTGAGGCTGGCTCTGTGATCCCCCTGACTCTTGATCCCCATAGATCTCCATGTTAAAACTCCCAACTTTACAGCACAAATAAACATATAGCCTGGTACAAAACGGTTTTGATCTCTATAGATCTCTAATTTCAACATTCAAGACAACTGCACAGAGGTGAATTTTTATACAACTCAACCCTTTACATTTTATTAAGGCTTAAGTTATGCATAATTAAGGCTGACGTTGATGCTGATGCTGGGTGACGTTGCAGTAACTACATCCATAATTTTTTTCAGTCTATGCACAGAACATCCTGCACAAACCCACTGTTTTGAAATAGCCATCAATGTCATCAATTGTTCCAATCAGTCACCTCAGATTTTTAAAAATGTCAGCCTGTAAGAATACAGTGCATATTACATATACTGCACTGCACAACTGACAAAGGGCAGACTTACCAAAAAAGTCCATCCATGATAGAAAACCATAAAATGGACTGCCCTTGTATAGTGCCTTTCTGGTCTTCAGGCCACTCAAGGAGGTTTTACACTACGTCACATTCATCCATTCACACACATTCGCACACTGGTGGCCGAGGCTACCATACAAGGTGCCTCCTGCTTATCAATAACCATTCACACGCTCTCACACACCGATGGAACAGCCAGTGGAAGCAACTTGGGGTTCAGTATCTTGCCCTAGGATACATCAACATGTAGACTGGAGGAGCTGAGGACTGAACCACTGATCCTCTGATTGGTGGACAACCTGCTCAACAGCAGCTCCAGAACCACAATCAAATCTGTCTCAGCTAAAATGAAAAGGCTGCGCCCCTTATGACGCCTTGTTGTGCTTCTGTGTTGCGCATTTAATAAAGACTGACTTATTTGTCATTTAAAAAGCAAAACATACCTAATAATTAGTTACAAAGCACTAAAATCAGGGTAAATTTGCAAAAACAATGAAGCATATTGTGTTGTTGGGCCACCCTGTAATCACTGCAGGGGAAATTCCTTCACCATCACAGCCCTCTTACTATCTACAGTGGGAAACACAATAGAAAACAGCTGGTGCCAAGGGTGAGTTGAGTCCAGTAGAGCCTGCAGTGGAAATGTGGTATAAGTGGTTGGTTTTACAAATTTACATCTGGTTAACTGCCCCACCTCGGCGAGAGAGTGGTGCATAGCCGCTGCTCAGAGCTGTTCTGTAGGACCTAAAAGGACTGTCTCCCATGCAGTAGATGAGACACGAACTGGGCTAGTATCCAGGAGAAAGCGTATATTTCAGTGATCTAAAGCATCAGTGGTAAACGTCAGGTTTTGGTATCTGTCTCAGAGAATCAAAGAATGAGGGCTTCTTTACAGAGCCGCCAATAAATCATACAGGGAGAAATGCATCAGGGATGAGAAAACACAGACTCCAGTTTCAACAGCCACAGAGACCAGAATGACATAAAGCTCAGTCAGGTTGGAGCAGCTCTCACTTTTAACTACACCACTAAAACTTTCTGTTTGTTTTACTGTCTCACAAACTCACAGCTGAATCCTCCGTGTTTGCTCTCCTTCTCTGGGCATTGTTCGAAAGCACTCTTGGAAAAATGAGAACTCTTAAACTGAAGAGGAGAAAGACGAGGCAGGCTGAGGTAAAGAAGGTTTCATGAAGAAGTAAATTAAACTTTTTAAATAATTTCCAGTCAGGTTCTTCTAAACCTCCTGGAGGAAAAACAATTACAGAGCTTGAATTGTTAAGAACTAAACAAAAACTTTGTGATAAGTTATTGTTCTAATCTTGTTGTGGAGGTTTTGGTAATTTAAGAGTCTACTGAAATCTGCTGCGTCAGCCTGAATAATAGGCTTTAATTAGTAAACAGTGGAAATCTCCTCTTTATTGTCGCTGATGGTTTGTTAAGTTGCTTTTGTTTTTAAAGCATTTCGTAAGTGCTAAGCAATTATTGTTATCATTAAGAAGGTAATGACATAGCACTGCAATTAAAAAAAAAAGTGGTGTAACCCGTCAGAACATGGAAAGGTCATCAGCAGCTCCCTCGCTGAGTTAATCTAATCCAGGCGTTTAAGCACATGCAGTGTGTTTGGCCTCACCCTGACACTGAACTAATGAGTCATTGCAAAGAGCTTCTCACCCGAGAACAGACTCAGAGATGTGAACAGTAAAGCCCTCTTTGACTGAAGTGTACACCAGAACCAGATGGATAATTAATTATACATTTATTTGCAAAGAAGAAACAACGTCAAAACACTGTTATGAAGTAAAAACAGCAGACCGTGTTGCTGCCTGTCACTGTAGCGCCTCTTGAACAGAGCTACACTTTGACAGTTGTTCATCTTTTCCACTGTGCTGGTAATCAGTACTGCATTACGTAGGGTTTCAGTAATGTGATTACCCTTTTTCAGTAACAAGGAATTACAATTTTAAATTTGGTAATTACATTACAACCCAGTCTCTTCTGATGCCTGGTCAGTGGCCCTCAGCATCAGATACCGATGCACTGATTCACCCATTAGCATCCGTATAAAGCCTTTTAGGGCCAACGTCACAATGACTTCACTTTATTAGCCGGCAGCAAGACACGGCTCTCCACCACAGGGCTGTAGGCTACATAGGAGTCTTAAAATGTGGTCTTGTTGTGTTATTGGGAGCCAGAATAGAAGGAGTCATGGCTCGAAACCAGCCGCCACTGCCCGTCAACAAAAACAAAGACAAGTATGGTTAAATGTGATAAAACCAAAGGACTGGACGGAGGCCATCATCAAAAATGCTCACATGTGCAGCGCATACTTCATATCAGGTTAGGGAAAAAGTATTTCCTGTTGTAGGGATGAATAATGTTATGTGTGTTAAGGGTTATCATGTCCACCTCATCAGAAACTGGGGAGGGATTAAGAGGACAAAATACGTGTTGTTTACCCGAGCCAAAAACATTGATTTCAATAGTGTGCATTTATACACCAAAACTGGCTCAGAAATCGAGAGAGTCACAGAGTACAAATATCTTGGCATCTGGCTAGATGAGGATTTCTCATTCAAATATCATACTAATGAACTTATTTTAAAGTTGCGAAAAAAATTGGCTTTCTGTACAGAAACAAATCTTGTTTCCCAGTGTTCTCAAGAAGAGTAATAATTGAAGCAGTGTTTATGTCTGTTATGGATTATGGTGATATTATCTATAGACATGCTGCTGCCTCAACTTTGAAGCGTTTGGAATCGGTCTATCATTCAGCCCTTAGATTTATTACTGGTTTTAAATATGATACTCACCACTGTGTTCTGTATGAAAAAGTTGGTTGGCCCTCTCTTGAGGAAAGGCGCAAAAGGCACTGGCTTTTATATATTTTCAAGGCCTTTCTAGGCAAATTACCACCGTATATTGCAAATTTGTTGGAGTGGAACTCAGGTACTTACATGACCCGTTCAGCTGAATTGCTGCTACTCAAAGTTCCTCGAGTCTGTACAAGTACTGGTAAGACTGCCTTTTGTTATGATGCCCCTAGCTCTTGGAACGCACTACAACACATCCTGAAATTAGACACACTCCCTTCACTCACAGAGTTTAGGACCTTAATCATAGATAATTGTGTTTCTAATTGTAATTGTTTCAGATGACTGTCTTTCTTGTTAAATGTATATTGTGTGTAATCACTGTCAATATTTTAATGGCTTGTCAACTCGACCGCATTGAAAATGAGGGTGACCTCAGTGTCTCTCGAGAATAAATAAAGGTTATACATACAGGAATATTGGATTTCTCTGGAATGCTAACTTTTTAGCACATTAGCTAACATTAGCTTCAACAGCAAAACAAACTGAAGGAAACCGTTCAAGTGTCGTCCTCCTTTGTAAGATTGGCTTCCTGTGACATCATCCATCCACTGAGTGAGAGCATACGGGTCGGCCAGTCTGGTCCCGTTGGTCAGCGTTTACTTATTCAAGTAACACTCACAGTCCTAGAGAGTAAGTGACCTGACATGGTGCGTTCGTAAACTCAGTCTGATGCTCTACACTAAAATGAGTTAGCATCGATCTAGTTCCCTCGTCAAAAACACCAATGGGATTTTTCCACCAGATCTTGGATTATAGCAGAAAATAAGCTCCGTGGCAAATGAACATTTATGATACTTACACGTTTTGTTCAGCAAGATAATCTTCACAAATGGACAAAAATCCACTCAAACCCCCCCAAAAAGTCAGTATTTGGAAGTGAAAATGTGTTGCAAATAAGCCTATAATTACTAATGCCAGAAACACTTCGTTACTCCACCTATAGTGCAGGGTGGGAGATGTGCAGAGGTGGGGAGATGAAACTCCTGGTAACTCCAATGTTGTCGTGTTCACATGTTGCGTCCTCTTATAGCTGGTTTGCTAACTTTGGTCAATGGTTACCAGACATTGAGGTCACAACTTGTGATGTACTGCTGCGTTAGGCCATTGACCTTGGCTAAGAATAAAGTTGCAGAACATCTGGTTTATTTTCTTGGCAAAGATACAGTAGTTCGTTCTTTGTTGTTGTTTGTTATGTGATTTAGTGTGTTTTCTTTATTGACCTTTGTGTCTTTTGTTTTTAACTGGTGCTCAGAGAAACGCACAAGAATTCCAATGTACCTGTACTGTGATGTACTTGTGCAAATGGCAATAAAACTCTATTCTATTCTATTCTATTCTAGTTGTTAATGATAAAACACTGACATTTCAGAGAATATGATAGGTTGTGTGTTAAATGTCCCTGTTATGTGTCATGTGTCAGGTTTGGGGCACAGGTGAAGCTGAGTTTGTTTCAGATGTGATTTATTATGAAATATTCATCTGTCTCAGACTGTGCATTGATATTTGTTGTGTTGCAGGATGTTATGGGAACTGTGAAGGAAGCAGTATCAGGAGGGTTGAGTCAGGTATGTCTGAAAGGTGCAGATACTGGCCATGCCTGATTCTCGTTTTAGTCCTGCCCTGAACCAAAGTAGAATGTATCCAATGAAAATTTGACACTGAGGTGTGTGGACAGAATAACAGCAATACTGTTTCTGGAGACATGCTGCTGTTGAATTTTTTATATTTCATTTTCAGTGCTGTGAGCTGCACAAACAAAAGCCAGTTCATTTGAATTGGTGGAAATGTCAAAGACAGATATCTCACAACCTGGAGAAATAAAACCCCAAACTACCTGCATGACCACAGGGTGATACAGGTGATCTGAAGCTTTAAAAGGATTTGAACCAGGTAACAACTGTAAACACTGTGAGGGGGGAAGTTTAACAAAAGGAGAGCTTCTTTCTGATTTCAAAGCACCAGCAGCACCAGCAGTACACAGTAAGTGGAGTAAACTTGTATAGCGCCTTTGTACCTCAACGGACAAAGCACTTTACAATTGGCCTCCCATTCATCCACTAATGGCGGCGGAGCTGCCATACAAGGTGTTGGCCTGCCCATCGGGATCACCTTGGGGTTCGGTGTACAAGGACACTTCGACCTACGGACACTTCGACCTTCGACCTCCTGTCCATAGGTCGAAGTGTCCTTGTACACCAAGGTGATCCCGATGGGCAGGCCAACACCTTGCATGGCGGCGGAGCCTTGGGGTTCGGTGTACAAGGACACTTCGACCTACGGACAGGAGGAGCAAGGGACTGAAACTTTGAAATCACAATTAGAGACGCACCTTTTTCTCATTAACTGTAAGCACCACTTATCAGAAACAAGTTAATTTTATTGTTGGATGGTGTGACTTGCTGCAATACTGAGAGAAATACATTTTAGTGTAATGTCGAAGAAGCTGATAAATACAGATACAGATACAGATACAGAAACACTTTATTTATCCCCGAAGGGCAATTCAAATATGTGCGCTTACTGTGCTCCTGCATATTTTGCCCTCTGATATTATTTATTTTGGTCCTGTGCGGCTGCCGTACATATGTTGCAAATAAACAGGAAGTGAAGCCTTCATTGTGAAATAATTGGTGGTGGAGCGACATAGTTGTTTTACCAGTTGTTCATTCACGTTGCTACCGAGCCGACCAACACTTAAAGCAGTCTCATGTTGTCACTAACATGCATATATTTATAGAAGTGAATTAAGACGGAGATGAAAACAATGCAGACTAATGATAGCCACTACACTAGCCTAAAGCCTCCTGTGAGATGTTAGCAATCTTATCAGCTTCGTGCAGCTACACTGTGCAACATGGATCTACTTAGGTACAACATCAAATCTGATGCATGCAGACTATACGATGACAACGCCTACTGAATTGCTGGCTACAACATACATCCATCGACGTAAATACGCAAGAATAAAAGGTCATCAGCGTGCGTCATCCATCTACGCCTCTGTAGTGCTAGGAGAAACATGAAAATAAACATGAATGGAGCCCTTACAATGGTGGCATTTATGTGTGTCGCAAAAGTCTGAAGGAGAGTTGGAGGAGGAAAATGTTGATGCAGCCGTGGCCGGGGAAAAGCGTTCAACTTGGCATGCCAATTGTGCAACAAGAGCTGGAAGTGTATCCATTGGCATCTACTAGCATTTAGCACTGTTGTGCTAATATGTGCATCATTTCATGCTGCATTTCCATTGGTTGGTTAGTAGACGTAGGTCGTAACAGCAGTCACACAGTGTCAGAATTTTATCCCATGCTGTCTTTGATCGCAAGACTGAGACATAGGCCATCCTTGAACCTCTCACTGTGCAACATAGGAACACCGTTTTAGAGCAATGAAAAAAGATATTGCCATGTTTCTTTCACATTGGTCATCTTTGGTCCGGGCCAGTCCAAAATCTCACAGTGTAGTCCAGGCTTCAGGGTTACTTTTTAATATCCTCCTACCACGTTTTTAAAAAAGTTTTCATCTTAACTTTGCTCTTACTTTTATCATGTCATTTTGTTTTAGTTTTGCCTTCTTACAACTAGTGTTTTTATTGTATTACATCATGTTTTATTGTTTTACGCATCTTTTACTTCTTTAATCTTGTAAACCTGTGTTGAGGCTGATTATAACCCATCTGCTGCAACTGGAAAGCACTTTGGTTCAACTCCTGTTGTTTTTTAATGTGCTATATATAAATAAAAGTGACTTGACTTGAAACACAAACCCTGTGGATGACCTGCTGTACCACAGAGCCACAGCTGCCCTGTAAAATATCTCTATCAAACAGCTTTATACCAGTCTTTATCTCAGGTAAATATTTTTGTCTGTCTTTAAACTTGAGCCACTGCTCCTGGACAGATTATGTAGGATGTTGTGCTTTGACATCAGCAGGTTGATTCGTAGTCAGACAAGCATCAGGTTGATGCTGTTTCCCCCCGGGGCTTAGCAAAGGACCTTCGACCAGTGGAGGTTAATTTCTATAGCTCTCCTACACGCATCAGCCAAGTACAGTTTAATATCTATTACAGGGCTGGATGAAACACCTTCATCCACGGGGCTCCGGGGCTCAGCTACTCACAGGCAAGGTAAAGGCCCAAAGTGCAGTACTGACCCTGCACGGAGCTCCGATTAGCATAATTGCATTTCAAACTGGTCAAGATTGCGGTGTGAGAGGAGCAATCAAACAGTCAAATGAGCCATGGAACAGTTAGAGACGGCTCCAAGATTTCATTAGGGATCCAGGAAAACCTGGTGCAGGGCAGTAATGGGGCAAACTGTTGTAATATGCATGACCACATGACATTGGTATGAGGATAAATTTCTCCCCCCGATGATTGGTTTGATTCATTCTCCCAAAGACACACAAGCAGCGATCATCTCGTGTTGCTTTAGAGGTGTCTTCGGACTAATGGGGGGCAGGGAGGACTGTCACTTTAATACTGACTTACGGGAGATGAAGCATCAGTAAAATGGCCGCATCAGCAATAAGACAATCAGAATGAGGTGGTTTGTCCTTGAGAATGAATGTCATATTGACATGTGGTTGAATATATGATCCCATTATCTCTGGATTTATCGCTCTGACAGAAATAAAAAATCTCCTTTGTAAAGATTTAACGCACAGAGCGACACGGCGAGACAACAAATATCAGTCAGGTGATAAATTCGGCATTAAACCTCATTTAAAACCTCATTCCCACAGCAACTATACCATGAAATGTTATGATCTTCCTAACTGAGGAATCCATTGGTGACTTAACCCTTTCACCTGCTGACCAATCGCAAAGCTCTGATCAGCTGTTCACACACGGTAGGCTACGTACAGAATTTGACCTTTAACATTCTCACAATTCTTAGCAAGCTTTGAAAAAATCGGTCCTTGACTTCACATATTGGTAGGCAAAAGCTGCTTCAGATTTCTAGCAGGCAACTTATTTTGTTGGCTCAAGTAAGTGTTGCTGCTGGCAAATTTTATCAGCTCTTGATAGCGAGTAAGTTAAGTTACCTTTAGCTCCATGAGCTGGTTGCCGAAAATGTTCATGTTTCAGATTGATTTGTTTGAAACAGAACCCTCTATTAGGGCTGTAAATGTGCACTTGATGCAATGTTTCCACATAGGTGTGGACATTCCCGGTCAACTTTCTGTCAGTGCCGCAAAATTTATGCCAACTTTATGCTCTTATGTCTATTTTGCAAGTGTTGGTGGTGCTTTTGTGGTTGGCTTTGGATGGTGGTGGCATGTGCCTGCAAGTCACTCATCAGTCTGTAAACTCTCTTCCTGCCGACTTCTAGGGCAAAGGCTAGTAATACAAAGCAGACAAAGACTACTTACCCATTTGTAGTGCTAAATATTAATGAGGCCTTAGCCCCTGACTGGTGAGACGCAATGTCACGTTGTCACAAAATGTCCGTCTTCGTCCAAGCAGCGCTCAAACATGGATCCAAATTATTCGGAGAGTGTCATAGCAAGAGGTAGAGCGCAGGTAGAAAGAGAAAGCAACACGGCGGAGAAGCGGCCGAGACACGGTTCAGAAGTGGATCCTACCACAAAGAAAAAGCCTGGACGTTCGGCTGAAGGTCTATTAGCAAAGAAGGAAAGTGACCGACGGAGAAGGCAAACAAGGATTTGTATTAGCGTCGCTTTTCCTCGGTGGAGAGCCCTGAAGGAAGAAATTGGGCTGAGGGCAGACACGGATGTTGCCTTGCTGCTGTTGGATAAGTAAGTGACTTGGTTTATAATTATATTATGAGTAGTATGTGTTGCTGTTACATGTACTGGACCTAGTACTTTATTATTTTCTTGGAAATGGTGCTATGAACGTAATGTAATGTTAGCAGCCTGGTGTTCGCCACGTTGTGTAGCATTGTGTACACGGTGTGAAGTGAGTGTTACTCTGTGTACACGGTGTGTGGCGACTGGCGAGTGTTACTCTGTGTACGGTGTGTGACGAGTGTTACTCTGTGTACGGTGTGTGACGAGTGTTACTCTGTGTACATGGAAGTGCCGCCGGCTTATTAGTTGTAATAACGCATTATCCACTGGGAGGCGACAGAAGTTACGCACTATAGCTTTAACCTTATTGTTTCTATCCCAGTTAAATTGAAAAAAAAAATGCCTTTCTAATGCCAGGTAGTTAAAAGACGTCATGTTTCATTCAGAACTAGGAAAATCTCATTTAAAAAAGCAGAGTGACTAATTTTGCCCCTATTAAGATGGGTATGAGTAATTACTTTCCTTTAATATTGAAATTCCCCTGGCAGTCCTTCATTTTATCATTTCATAATTTAAACGTATTGTAGCCTGTTGGGTCAGCGAGTTGGTTTCAGGCAGAAATAATTTTTGCTCTACAATAGGGTCTTCTTCCTGTATGCTGGGAACCTTTGGGAAATTCAATAAAGAGAATTAGATAAAAAAACAACAACAAAAAAACAAATTTGCAGCCGGACTCTGTGTCTGTCAACTGATGGAGGAAGCATGGGTCGGTATGCGGCTTTCTTCCTGTTGGTGTGCTGATCCTGCGCGTCTAAACAAGGCCATATCTCACCACAGCAACGCCGGTATCCTAGCAGCGGCAGCCGGCAGCGTTTGTTGGCACGGAAACAGAGCAGAAGCTTAGAGACACACACACAGAGTCAGAGTGATGAGTCTTTCCAGCTCTCGGTAAATAAGGTAAATGCAGGATGTAAAGAACCATGAGATGTGCAAACACAAGCTTTATAACCCAGGGTGGCTATTTGTCAGTCAGAGCTGACTAGTATAACAGGTCAGGTTTTAATTCACAACGCATAGACAACCATTTTGCTCTGCAGGGTGCAGTTTATTAACCTCAGACATAAACCATAAACCTTAAATGTCAGATTCAATTGGCACAGACATGCACATCACATTTGAGTGAATTAATTATGCAGATGTGAGCCCACTGTTGTGCGCTGCCTCTGAGGGAGGGTTGAGTACACCTGCATTTAGCCCCACTTGTGCTTTCCAGGGTCCCATTACGCCGTGACACAGCTGTTAGCATCGCAGAATCAACAGCTACAATTGAGAGCTCCATTTGGCTGAATTTACCACAAGTGCTCCCTCGATTTGATTTATGCAAATCAGCAACGCGCCTCTTTAAAGATGGAGCTTTTCAGCTGTTTGAGAAGCGGGCAGGAGTCAGCTGGCTGTTTTGTCTTGTGTGGTTTCCCTCTAATTAAGACTTCAGATAACCTGGTTGATGTGGGTGACTAAATGCTCATTTCTCCTCTCAGAGCATTTTAATAAAGGAGGGAATATTCATGGGATCTGTGTGAACTCTCAGCAGCTCTCCGCTCAGAGGTGACAACACCAGCAACACAAACAAAAGCACAGTGAAAATAGATTTTTAGATAATGACACAGACACTGTCGTCTCCCATCCTACTGGAAAGTAATTGAATTCTGTTATCCTCAAGTGCACTCCAGAGGTCACGAGCATGAAGGCTGTGCTGACAGAAAACACATGAAAGAAGCTTTGCTATGGCAACGTCTGTAAAGGGAAATACCGCTCACTTTTTCAGTCTATATGTAGTTATAAAAAATGTTTTCACTGGACGGTGTATCAGAATCTATTAACATGCACCCAAAGGTGCAACATCAGCTGACTCGAGCTGCAGAAAACAAAGTTGTGAAGCTAAAGATGTGCGTTTGTGGGGTGACAGTCTTTCTTTAAGGAAGAATTGTTTATGTCTCTGGAAACGACTGGACTGTGGCAAAATTAACAAAACACAAAATCAATATACAGTCTAACAGTTTACATAACGACTCATGACTCACTCAGTGACTCAACAGGAGCATCTGTTTTCTCCTGTGTTTAACATTCTAGGAAAAATAGCAGTGATACAGTGTGAGGTTTGAATGCATTCGTACAGCTGCGAACAACTCTGTCTTTCCAAACATTAACGGACGCCTCGTTTCAGTTTAGATGATATTACCAGAGCTATAAAAATCTGTGTTTGTGTGTCTTCACCCCTCCTCTTCCTCAGTGTCCAGCGGTCCTCGGTTTGGGGGCAGAGACGGCTTGATTCGCTGCCAACGATTTGGTGGCCAGATGATGTGGGAGGCGCGACCGTGAAGCAGCCCCACAGACACCTGGGAAAAAACAACAACAACGAAAAACATAACTCAAGGCAGAATTTCAGAGACGATGTACAATGAGGCGTCTTGATATAAGAACATAACACAACATGGAGATGACTAACAGTGTGTCAACCATTATTTTCAGCCCAGTATCCCTCAGGCCCCGTGTCCACCAAAGCGTTATTTCCCAGCTGAAAACGCCAGCCGCTCCTCAGGAAACGCCAGGCTGGGAGCGCTTCAATGCGCTTTGGAGGCACAGTGTTTTTTCAGCTGAGACGCTTTGGTTGCATCTGGTTGCTATGATACAGAATGTCTACAAAAGTAAAAATGTCAGCGCAAGGTAGAGTACTTGCTCTGGATGAAGGGGAGGCTGAAGCATGTAGGGAAAGAAGACGGAGCCACTCGTCTATGAGGGTTCATGAGAGCAAAGACATTAATATTTATACAGTACATGAACATATTTCTCTTCCATTGTTGTTGTTGTTGCTCCAGGGTATCTGCAGGTTTCATTGTTGTTGTTGTTGCTCCAGGGTATCTGCAGGTTTCAGTAAGTTAAATTTAAGACTTTTTAAGACTTTTTAATGCCACCTTGAATGGAATTTAAGACCGAAAAAACTATAAATATAAGCGATGGCTGGGGGATCCCGCTGTACTATAACCAGTGCTTAATTTGTAAAATTAGAAGTAGGGGAACACTTTTGGCCTCTTTAAATATACTGATTTCACTGTTTAACACAAGTTTGAAAGGCTTGCTATTCTTTTCAATATTTTTTGAGATAAATAGGAATTGTGGAACCTTTTTTGTCAACATATTTAGCCCCCTTCTTTTAGCAATAAATTATTAAAGTTTCAACATGTTGTGTTTGGATTGCATCTTAAAAACCATCACAGACTGTAANTAAGCCCTTTTCACACAGAGCGTGCAAAGCGCAGACCTCCGCCGACGAACCCATTCATTGTGTATGTGCTACCGCCAGCGCGCGCCATTATTGGACGGCGCATGGACACTCACAGAAAAGTGCCGCGAGAAAAAAAGAAAAGAAAGAAAGTCAGATTGAATATTCCTGCCGCAACAATTTTAAGACCTTTGAGTAATGAATTTAAGACCAATTTAAGACATTTCTAATGAATTTAAGACATTTTTAGGCCTTAATTTTAGATACATGAATTTAAGACTTTTTAAGACTTTTCAAGGATCCGCGGATACCCTGTGCTCATACTTATACATGTAAGATGTGATGGCTGGTCTTTGTGGTATTCGTCCTGCCTGCCGGGAGCGTGTACAGTGAGAGGTCTGAAAAGTTGAGTTCCCTCACAGCGTGGTGTGCAGTGGTCAAACAAGTGAAACATTTAGAGATGTAACTTATTTAAAACTAAAAGAAGTAAAAGGGAATGTTTAATCTTTGAGCTGAACCTACGACAAGTCAAGAAAGACGGACACTGAAGGCTTCTGCGATGCCTTAAGCCCAGTTCAGACCAATGATTCATGACGAGATGAAACCATTGTAGAATGTTACAGAGAAAAGTAGCAGCGGTGTGAACTGACCGGTCTGAGCTCCACTCAAGCTGGCTGATGGTGTTACCTGCAACTCAGCTGGTGAAATCGCCAGTGGCTGGTTGCTGGTCACCTGATTCAACAACCAATCGGCTTGTAGTGAGGTCTGCTGGTCAAGTCAAAATGACCGCAGATGGCATGTTCGCTTGCAATGACTTGGAAAGTAAGCTAGACAAATCTTTAAATCTCCAAGCAGCAACCAACACACTACTTTCAGCAGCACTTAATAGAGTGGACACTCTGGATAAAAAAACTGAAATGCTACTGAGGGATATGTACGAGCAGGCGGGCCATATGGTCACACCTTCCCACCATCACACCAGTCCTCATTCACCATAAAGCACACGCCTCCTCTCGCCTCCAGCGTCAAACAACGTCAAAATACGTCCACTGAAAGTGCATTTTTTCACACGGATAGGCTCGGATTGTTAGTATAATTATCCGACAAATACTAACATATACATATACTTAAATTGCAACAGGCAGAGGAACATGTCTGAATCCAGCTAAAGGTAAACACAGACGTTCATTTCTCCTTTCCGTTATGTTGTCGGATAATTATACTAACAATCCGAGCCTATCTATGTGAAAAAAAAGCACTTTTAGTGGACGTATTTTGACGAGTGCCCTATTATTTAATATAGCGCACGCTCACGGGCTGCAGGCAGGTCAGCTCTAGCTTCGTACTGGAGAAATGTCAAATATTGAACATCCTATCACTCATTTAGACAAAAGTAGATCGGAAAATAGGGCCCAGGTTGAAAAAAACATTAGTTCCCCTTTAAAGTTCTTTTAATATTTTCATTATGGATGTTTACAAAAAGGACACTTTCACTATTGTTCTACAACAAACTGTTATACCAGTGAGTTTGTCACTAAAGTGTATTAAAGCAAATAAAAAATATGTCAGAGGAGAAAAATGTTTGTGCCAGACGTCTTTTCTAGTATTAGTTAAAAAGAGTCACATTGAGTACTGGGTCCTCAGAGTGGTTTTTAGTACATGTACTAACTTGTAACCTTATTAAATGAGTATTGTGTTTTAAAATGATTAGCCCATCTGCTCTTAATAATTTTATTGGAGCTACAAAAAAAAAACAGAACTAAATATGAGGAAGAGCTTCGCTGTCTGTGGAGAAAAGCTTATTTTGGGAGGACTTTAGACCGTTTGATTTACATTCATGCTCAGGTCCACAGTCTTGCAGACATCAACAGCAGAGATAATTAAAACTGGCAAGCTGACAGCTGAAGATCTGGTTGTCTGACATCTTCCTGCATCAATTAGAGCTGCTTTGCATAAGGTCGAACACACACACACACCAGCAAATGTCAAATGCTTTTTAATGACGTCTGTTATCTCTTAAAAGCTGCCGTCTATATTAAAAATAACACCGTGCTGCGTTCATCTCCGTCTTCAGAGTAACCTTTAGACAGCCAGTGCGCTCCGGCTCATGAGCCGACACAAAGCCGGACGCAGACAGACCAGGACGCGTTTGATTTGACTTCTCGGGTGTCCGGGAGGCTGAGGAGGGGCTGAAGACTGAATGAGCCTCCACATCAACAACAACTGCAGGTCAAGATCTAGTTTAATAACATGAAGTAATGAAGCAGCTGATTAATATTCATCTGCTGCAGTTGAGGAGCAGGTCAGTGGGCTGTTATCTGCTCAGGCAGGCAGCGAGATATTAAAAAAAAAATTAGTGAATCAAACTTAATTTATTATGCACATTTCAAACAACTGCTAACCTAGAAATGTGAAACCAGCTCAAGAACCAGATCTTAAAGCTGTGAGTGCTGACAGAGGATGTCTGGGTCAGCAGCAGTGGTGTAGTGGAGGGTATACGCAGGTATATCGGTTTATGACCGTTTACAGTATACCCACCTATCACCCCAAAATTCACTGGAATATATACAAGAGTATATCCGCCTCCTCCTTGGCAGCCAAACCATCTACCTCGTAGTACGCCCACCTTATCAACTACCACTACACCACTGATCAACAGACATACGTATATATCTTTTTAAATTTCTGCCACTGGAAGTTGCTGGCAGATCTGAATCAGCAGCCGTGCTTCCCATCTGAGATCGCCTCTACTAACCTCAGACCAGATCTCGTGCTGTGGTCCTCATCACTGCGCCTTGTCTACATCATTGAGCTCACTATGCCCTGGGAAGATGCTGTGGAGGAGGCCTACGAGTGCAAGAGCCTTAAGTACGCCGGACCGTTTAACCTGGCAACAAATGCAGCCGGCTCAAACGTGATTGGTCAATATCATGCGGACTACAAACAGCCTACAACCGGAAACTATGGCTCTTCTGCTCTTCTTCCGGAGGCAAGATCTCCAGGGTTTACCTACAGACTCTACATTCACTGAATGTAGAGTATATAGAGACTAGACCTGGCTAAAGTTAGCCTCTTCAAACATGGCTTTATCCTTCAGTAGAAGACCAACCAAGACAGCTTGATGTTATTGCAGTGGGTCATTCCACATGAAGAATAATGGTGCATTTGTTTTGTACTTGGAGGTCAGAAGTCGGAAGTGGGAATGACGTCACCTCCGAGTTGAAGACAGTTTTTGCATTCTAGTTGACAACGGTGGACAAGTCGGAAAAAAACATGGACGCCTGCAAGAAAACCTTTGTTGCCCTACAGCTTCAAAACCATCATGCACTCCAACTGATGAACGCCGCAGATGAGGCTGACCTAATGTAAAACTAATAAGATAAAATTGCAATAAACAGTACTTTAGCAGAGTGTTTACTCACTATGTATGTGACCGGCAGCCATCTTGAATTCGTACGTCGGGGTTGATGCGGTTGCTCCGAGTTTCCGAGTTGGAAATCCGATCTCAGGGTGCGTTCGAGTTTAAACTTCCATAACTGGGAACTGGGAATTTCCGACCTCTGAATACAAAACGAACGCACCATATGACACGCTCACTGATGTCGTCACGGTTCGCACCTCAGATCAAAGAAAACCTGCTATTTTTTGGTTTCAGCTGAGGACTAACTTTTCAGGTTCTGAATTTTTGGTGGAAATGTTCTAAAATGTTCAATGTTAATTGCAGGAACCTGAACGTAACCTGATCCAAGCTGATGAAAAAGGGAATAGCAGTGGTTCCTGCTGTGGTTCAGCTATCCTTCAACTGCTTAGTCATCTTCTTTGGTTTGCTACTGTAAATCCCTCTGTAGCTTAACTTTTCCCTCTTCAGCTTTCTCTTACTGGTTCCTTGGTTAGTTTGTTTTTGGTGCATTGGTTATTTGGTTGCGTTTCTGACCTTTTTTTTTTTTAACTTGTTGAGTTCCTTAGTTGATTCCTGAGTTCATAGTTCTTCTCTCTTCTTTCTCTCTTTGGTCCATTGGTTCCTTCCTTCCTGTGTTCATGTCCATAGCAGGATGAGTGCAGAGCTCTTAGAGGCAGAAGTCTCAGCAGCTGGCTGACTTACTGGTATCGATCAACCCCCTCCATCAACCCCCTGCAGATGTATTGTGGTCATTTCATGCTTTGGGCTCAGTAAAAATCTTATTTATTGCACCTTTAAACATTTTAATAGGCCATACTTCCCACAGCATGAGATCGACTGACATGAAATCTTGTCTGCGTATTGCTTTCAGAGTTTTCCGCCATTTCACATATTTTTCAAAGTTTTGAATTTTTTGTCTCAACTACAAAAACTTAAAGAAAAGTAAAAACGGCAAAACTCCACATAGAGTCACGCTACATACTGTATGTAGAGATTGTGGGTGTTTGTTTTGAGCTATCTCTGATCGACCCATAGGCTGAGAGCATCATTTGTGGGAGCTGATGTGTCTCTGAGTGAAAAGACTGTGTGGTGGGTGGCAGCGAACACTGCAGGCTACATTCAAAAAGAATATATTATTCAAATGAGACCTCCTCGCTGGATGGGGGATATGTCCTGAATATATCCCATTGATTTAGCAGTTTTAGTCATGTTCCTCCTGGTATGAATATTTGGCAGTGACGTTAAACTGTCGGATGTGAGTGCGTAGTGTGACACGAGGTTTTTCTCCCATTAAAAGAAACACAGTGCTGTGGAGGCCCGGCGAGATGCTGCCACAGTTTCAACCATTCAGCGAGAAAAAAGAGATTATGTGATTTTGTGAAGTGCGTGATGGTGATGTCTGTTAGGAGGGATGGAAGCTGACAGCCGCTCTTCAGCCCCACTGGGAAGTAAAGTCCAAAATACCGGGAGAGTGACAGAGACAGCGAGACATTTACACCACCTGTAAAAAGTGTCTTATGATTCTCTGCCAACATGTAGCACAATTAACATGTAGGCGTAAAATGGGGAAAATGTGCTCTCAGACACTTTAAAGGGGAACTAATGTTTTTTTCAACCTGGGCCCTATTTTCCGATCTACTTTTGTCTAAATGAGTGATAGGATGTTCAATATGTGACATGTCTCCAGTATGAAGCTAGGGCTGACCTGCCTGCAGCCCGTGAGCGCGCGCTATATTAAATAATAGGGCACTCAGACAGCGTCAAACAACGTCAAAATACGTCCACTAAAAGTGCATTTTTTTCACACAGATAGGCTCGGATTGTTAGTATAATTATCTGACAACATAACGGAAAGGAGAAATGAACGTCTGTGTTTACCTTTAGCTGGATTCAGACATGTTCCTCTGCCTGTTGCTGCTCCCTCTCTCTCCTCGTCCGCTCTTCAGTTTCAATGAGCTCTGCGTCCGTGTACGTCCGTGTACTCCGTGTTCAAATAAATACGGGCGGTCATCAAATTCAAATGGCTCATCCAGATCCAGTTGGTCAAAATCGGGTAAAAATTCAGCCATGACTACTCCAAACAGAGTAACTCCTCGTGGTTGTAAGGTCACTCCAGCGGTAACTTCCCGCAACAAGTCAAATCTTGCGAGACGTGAGATTTCAGAGCCAGACTTTCACTCTCTGAGTGAGTGTTTTGACTTGCCACAACGAACATGTCCGAATTTTTACCATATTTTGACCAACTGGATCTGGATGAGCCATTTGAATTTGATGACCGCCCGTATTTATTTGAACACAGAGTACACGGACGTACACGGACGCAGAGCTCATTGAAACTGAAGAGCGGACGAGGAGAGAGAGGGAGCAGCAACAGGCAGAGGAACATGTCTGAATCCAGCTAAAGGTAAACACAGACCTTCATTTCTCCTTTCCGTTATGTTGTCGGATAATTATACTAACAATCCGAGCCTATCTGTGTGAAAAAAAGCCACCAAATGTCCGTGTTTCGAAGTGACCCTTTTTTACGTATGGAAAGCGGAGGTTTATTACTGAGACATTGCTGATTTTCCAGCGAGGATTGTGCCCTCAAGACCGTGCATTTTAAGCCCAAAAGGTTCTCTTCCTGACAATGACGGAGTGCTTTTTGTGCTTAAACCTAACTACATATACCAACATTTTACTGGTGACTACGTTGGGACGCCTGCACAGATGTGCTGGAGGTAGAAAGTAAAGCAGTTTATGCTTCATCCTTTAAAACTACTTGGTTATCAGTTACATTAAGCTGATTATTTATGAGTTCAACAAGTGCTTTACCTACGCACTGTGATAACTGTGTTAACGTGTGTGTTATTTTTCCAGTACATAAACAAAAGTCTATTAACGCTGTTTATGTGTTGGTAATTTCAGCCTTTTTATTGTGAAAATTAATTAAATGTTATATTAGCTCAAGCTTTATTGACCTTCACTGAAGCTGAATGTTATTAAATAAATGTTACATGAGAACACAAAAGATAATTGTCTTCCTGTCTGGTGTAACTACAGGCTGCTGTTGCTGCCTTCACAGAGAAACGTCTCAGGAGGAAACTATAAATCCAGAGGAGCTCTGCTGAGCTGTTGGTCCGTGTGTTCTGGGTTTCAGATCTGAGGGGATTTCCTCTGAGCTCCTCGGCTAGATTCCTTTCAGCTGGAGATCGGGGCCTTCTGTCTGGCTTGTAATGTGCCGTCCATAACAAACAACACTTTTGCTGCTGAAAATTTCATACCGCTCAGCCCGAGAGGGTCGAACTACAAACAGCAAGCAGAGAGGAGGAGTCAGTGTGAGGATGTTAATACTCTGTCTGCATCAGAGAAACCTGAAGTGCAGCGTTAATGAAATCTTAATGTTTGGAGGTAAAGCTGTAGCATCGGTCAGGATGGACCAACAGAAACATCCATATCTGTAAACACACTTGTCCTCTACACAGACTTCAACTGAAATACTTGAGTATTACTGAAGTATTTTTACTCTGGTACAGGTGCATTCACTGAAGAATCAGAATACTTCTTCCACTGCTGCATACAGTGAATAATCTGTCATTTCAGTTTCCTTCCTTCCTTGCTCTAGTCTGAAGGAGATGCAGGTAAACCCAGCTCAACATCAGATTGGACAGATAAAACCCTGACCTATGACATAAAATGCACACACACACCATGTATCCATGGATTTTTACTAAGCTCCATGTTCTTTTTCCGCCTAAAAACATGGTTTTCCATCAGAGTTGAATGGAGCAGTTTAAGGGTGTACCGCCTGACAGTAGTTATTATTGACGTCTTGGTGTTAAAGCAACTGTTCGTCTGCTAACTGTATCACAGCGCAGCAGGAAGCGTGTATCTACTCATGGACAAAAGGCTTGTGCTCGTGACAGTGCAAGGTGCAAACATTAATGGTGTTCTCCCCCTCTGAGCTGTTAGCTAGCTCAGTAGGTGAGCTAGCAGTACAGTAGATGCATGCTTCCTTCTGATATGGTTGGTGGGTGTAGTTCAGTAGAAAGACAATAGTTCCTACATGAAACTGCTCACAACAAGGTCCGTGGATTATCTTGAGTAACTGGGTTATGATTTCTGGAATGAGACATTGAAGTTGAGCTTTTCAAATGTATTTTTTTTTTGGCACTTTGAGCACCACAAGCTGAGTGCCATTATATCGGAGAGAAAGCAGACATCTCTGCGGCTGATATCTCCAACACTCTGCAACTCACACCAAAACTATCTAGTTTGATAAACAGCAGCACAGGTAGTTTAAAGTCCCTTTCCTGCTGCACAAAATATACACTAACACCCACAAACATCTGGCTTTTTCATGTAATGGAAAGGGTTACAATCAGCATTCATTCCTGGGTCAAATAACTCCGTTAGTTACGGTTATTTATCAGCTCCAGCTAGAATTGGCTTCCATCGGCAGCGTTGGATACACGACACTTGTGGATGCGCTAATTTTAGCCCTTTTGCTGGGGTGATGCAATGACACGCCACCACAAAATCCAATCTGTCTCCATTTAAACAGCACTAGAACGTTGTTCCAAATTAGTTTGCAATGAGTTTGGCAAAGAGACTGAATAAGTAACATATGAAAGAGAAATAACCAGCGTAACACTTTCACTGGCCTCCATGCTGCTTTCTGCTGTTTACTAACTAATGTTTCCTGGTACATCCGTGACATCAAACAGGACACACCAGAAAGGAAAAACAAAAAACTCTCAGGCAATGGGAGCTTATCGCACATTTTTAGCAGGTTTTCCAGTGTTTTAAAAACACACACCAGGGTTCCCATGGTCATGGAAAACCTGGAAAAGTCGTGGAATTTCACAGTCTCATTTTCTAGGCCTGGAAAAGACATAGATATAGGAAAAGTAATGGTATTGTTGTTGTGTGTGATGAAATTAATTGTTGCAGTAATCTTCTGGAGCGTTCCATGTCCACTTTCACAGATTTTGCCTACCTTATTATTTTGCAATTGTCTTTTACACTTGCACCTGGGAATGGGTTTCTAATTAAATGCATTAAAAATAGTTCCATTTTCCCTCATGCATGAAAGTCAATGCCAGATTGATATACAGTGAGTGTTTGTATACCTGTGCACGTAGTTTGCAGTATTTGAAGTGAATATGAACATAACCGGGCGACACGGCGATGCAGTGGTTAGCATTGTTGCCTCACAGCAAGAGTGTTCATGGTTTGTACCCAGGGTGAGGGGGCTAGAATCCCAGGGTGTACGGAGTTTGCATGTTCTCCCCGTGTCAGCGTGGGTTTTCTCCAGGTGCTCCAGCTTCCTCCCACAGTCCAAAGACATGCAGGTTAATTGGTGACTCTAAATTGTCCGTAGGTGTGAATGTGAATGGGATCAGCCCTGCGATAGTCTGGCGACCTGTCCAGGGTGTACCCTGCCTCTCGCCCAATGTCAGTTGGGATATGCCCCGCGACCCCCAACAGGATAAGCGGTTACGGAAAAATGAATGAACATAACCAACAATCGGAAGACTGGAAATGGTTGCTGATTAATTTTTATACAATAATAAACATTTGATGTAAAGTATACTGTACAGTTCTGTTTGTTTTATATGATGTGAATGGTTTGGGAATTTTTTTTTTTTTATGGGTCCTTTAAAAGTCATGGAAAAGTTTTGATATTTTGTCCATGAAAATGTGTGGGAACCCTGACGTGCTCATTTTGTTGGGTATAGGGGGAAATACGTATTTTTGATTTGGGGTGACTGTCTCTTTAAATATTTGCGAGACTTTGTTTATACTGTCTTTGAAAACATGGCATTTTTGGACAAAATTACAAACTTTAAATCCCCCAAAAATAAACATAGTCTCATATAGTGAGATGTTTTTGAGACCATTACTTTGAGTCTCCACAAGGTCAGTCACTATGGTAACACTGTTGGATGCGGGGATTTGCTCACAGTTTAGTTGCAATGTCAAGTCACGATTATTTTATTATTTATTTTGTTGTGCAACTGTGCAGCGGTTCTGTATCTGTGCTTCAGCCTCATGAGAGAAAGAAGTGATCAAACTGTTACATTCATGAAAACTTTGTGGGTGTGCTGTGTGGATAGTCTGAGAGGTGATCTGTGGGTTGAGTTCATACCGGTCCGAAGCTGTTGCTGTCCAGACTGTGCCCGTGATGATCCCCCTCGATCCAGAAGTGACCGTCAGGGACTCGAACGTACCGGTTCTTGTAGCCCAGAGTCCTGATGAGAGGAGAAATAAAAAATAAGATTAGGTTTTTAATCAGGCCTCTGCAAGAAAAACTCCTGGAGGCAGTGAAATCTAATGATATTAAAGCAGCTGAGAGTTTTTATTTAAAGATGCCTGATTTTGTTTTAGTGCCATTAGCGCACCCAAACACCAACATGTCCTCTCAGCTCACTGAGTGTTGACTTTCACAATATCAATAATGAGCTGGAAGACAATTTGGAGGAATCCTCGAGTTGTGTTGTCTTTAAAAACACATAGACACTTTTATTTGTGTTTTAACGAGCAGCTCTGTGAGGCAGTAAGTGCTTACATCGGCTCGATGCTCACACAATCTTAACATGTTTAGCAGGTCTTATGCTTACCATCTGCGTCACAAACAAAGTGAGCTGATGCATCGTTGTGGGCGTGTTTTATTGTTGAGAAAGCAGCTTTTTAATATTAACAGTTTCTGCAAAACAAACAGAAACATAACAGTTAAAGGAAATGGTGAAACTGAGCTGAAGTGAGAAACAGATTCTGACTTGAATAATTGCTTCATTACGTCTGATAATATCAAGATTTGGGGGGAAAATTGCGGTTAAGGTCCTGGCTGATGGCGGATCAGATCTCTGGGACAATTATCTCTTTCATTTCATTATCGTTAATCGTCAGCCTCTAAATCATCCCTGAGGCGTCACTTCCCGTCGCCGCCTTATCGCTCAAACAAAGATCTGATCCGAGGACACATTCAGACTAATAAGGGTGGAGGTGGAGGGGGCGATAGTGGTGGTGTTCGTCTCATGCTGTAGCTGCTTCAATCAGGTCGTCATGTTTATGAGGAGAAGGTCCAACGCCCTTCATCATCCCTCCGGACTGTTATGGGCCTGTTCCAGCCCTGATTTATCATTTAGAGGGGGAACATTGTGAGTTATAGCCTCAGTGACTTTTTAAATGGAAATTTGTCTGTGATTCTTAATGCGTGTGTGAGTGTGTGTGTGTGTGTGTGTGTGTGTGTGTGTGTGTGTGCGCAGGTCGGTCCGGGAGGCCGGCTGACCGAAGAGGCCTTGGATACATAAATATTGATTCAGCCACAGCAGCTGAATTTACTGACTCACAAAAAAACAAGCTGGGACCTTTTTGCAGGAATAAAAAAAGGTTACAGCCTATATGACACCAATTCTCTGCTACGTTTGAGAAAGAACAACTGTGAAATCTTTACAGAACCAAGGACGATTGACTTCACTGTATTTAGCCTTTTATTTAACCAGGTTTGGTCTGTAGAGATGGAGAGTCTGAGCAGAACAGCCACAGGGAGAGAACCTTCCCTCGTACGGTCACATCATCAATCTGTGCTTTTAAATTCATCTCAGCGTCTCATTTTTTTAGATGAACCTTTTCTCCATTAACTGCCTGGCATACTTGTACCTTAATTATGTGCCAGGACTCCTTTCAGTAAACTCCAGTGAGGTGACGATACCTCAACACTGAAATTAAGAGGAGGAACTGTGGATCGACCCCGGTCACTTCCTTCATCATTCTTTACTCGAATATCTGTGATGCCTCTGAGCAGAATTGAAGCGTTTCAATAAAACCTATTTGGTGCTTGGAGAAATCGCACGTCAGTGCTGCATTACAGAATTTAAAACTGCAGTCAGTGGGCAAAGAAACAAAGAATTATGCCAGTCATTTCCTTGAATAATTGTCTTTTACCCCGATGATTTCTAAACAGATTTATGGGCATTAAATCTGGATGGACATCAGAGATAATGATATCATCAGGAAGTCACACTGAATGGTATCACTATGTGTTTGAAGTCTCTGTGTTAAGATCTGACTGACTCTTAGAAGGAGTGTGACTTTTGACTCAGATGCAGCTCACACATCTGCCTGAACAAAGACAGGCAGACAATCCATTCAACTGGTTTTACTTCACATTCAGTGTGGTTGAACTTTGACCTTTAACAGTGCTGGATGAAGGACTCAGATCTTTTACCTCAGTAAAAGCAGTAATACCACATTTTAAGAACACTCTGTTTCAAGTAAATGTCCTGCATTCAAAATCTAAGTAGAAAAGTATTAGCATCAAAATATAAAGTATCATGCAGGATGGCCATTTTCAGAGTCGTCACTTTTCCAACAGCTTTTGTACAGCTCAACAAGGCTATGTTTTTTAGTGACCTGTAGCTCTTTCAACAGCTTTTGTGTCATTGAACATGAGCATTTTTTGGCAACTTGTTGCCGCATTTCCAGTAGCTTTGTGCTGTTGAACATGGGTGCTTTTTAGTGATGTGTGATCACTTTTCCAGCAGCTTCTGTGCAGTTGAACTTAGTCACCTGTTGCTGCTTTTACTGCAGTTTATGTGTTGTTGAACATGGCCGTTAATTAGCTATTTGTTGCTGCTTTTCCAGCAGCTTTTGTGCCACTGAACATGAGCATTTTTTGGAGATTCGTTGCCGCATTTCCAGCAGCTTTTGTGCAGTTAAACATGGGTGATTTTTAGTAATGCATGATCACTTTTTCAGCAGCTTTTGTGCTGTTGAATGTTGTTTTTTTTAGCCACCTGTTGTCCATTTTGCAGCAGATTATGTGCAGGTGAACGTGGACGTCCTTTAGCAACAAGTCACCGATTTTCCAGCAGCTTTTGTGCCATTGAACATGGGTGTCTTTAAGCAACAAGTTGCTGCTTTTCCAGCAGCTTTTGTGCAGTTGAACGTGTGTTTTTCATTCACGTGTTGTTGCTTTTACTGCAGCTTATGTGTTGTTGAATATGGTCATTTATTATCTGTGTTGCTGCTTTTCCAGCAGCTTTTGTGCAGTTGCACGTGGATATCTTATAGCAACAAGTCACCGCTTTTCCAGCAGCTTTTGTGCCTTTGAACGTGAGCATTATTTTAGCCACCTGTTGCAGTTTTTCCAGCAGTTTTTTGTGCAGTTGAACATGGGTGTCTTTTAGCAACAAGTCACCACCTTTCCATCAGCTTCTCTGCTGTTGAATGTGGGTGTCTTTTAGCAACACGTTGTTGCTGCTTTTCCAGCAGCTTTTATACCGATGAACATGGGTGCTTTTTAGTAATGCATGATCCCTTTTCCAGTAGCTTTTGTGCTGTTAAATGTTGTTTTTTTAGCCACCTGTTGTCCCTTTTGCAGCAGCTTATGTGCAGTTAAACGTGAGTGTCCTTTAGCAACAAGTCACTGCTTTTCGAGCAGCTTTTATACTGTTGAACATGGGTGCTTTTTAGTAATGCGTGATCACTTTTAAGTAGCTTTTGTGCCATTGAACATGGCTGTCTTTAAGCAACAAGTTGCTGCTTTTCCAGCAGCTTTTGTGCAGTTGAACGTGAGTGTTTATCAGTCACCTGTTGCTGCTTTTGCTGCAGCTTATGTGTTGTTGAACGTGGCTGTTTATTATCTATGTGTTGCTGCTTTTCCAGCAGCTTCTGTGCCTTTGAATGTGGCTGTATTTTAGCAACAAGTTGTTGCTGCTTTTCCAGCTTTTCCAGCCCAAAGTGGGCATTTTTCAGCCACCTTTTGCCAATTTTCCAGCAGCTTTTGTGCCGCCGAACATGGGTATTTAAGGTAACACATTATCTTTTCCTAACCATATTCAGGTGGTGGTTTTTGTTACATGTTAACCACAGTGTTATTAAAAATTTCAACACATCCACTACATAACAACGTACAAATGTAACATATCATCGGTTTGCAGAAATGACTGGGTTGGTTTTGAAACGTAGAGTACATTGTTTTGTGGGGAAGGGATTGAATTTGGGAGAGGAAACTTTTATCAACCTATGGGATGCCACAAGACTCAGTTTTCAAAAGTGGTGACAGATTTTGTTTGTAAGGAAAGAGTACAAACTGTCGTATAGAATTAATAGTGAAGAGTTACTGATTATTTTTTACTTTTAAAAACAACTGGGGTGATTCATTTGGAGTCCAGTCACTATTCTGTCTTGGATTTTGTTTTTATGAACACGTGTTTGAAAGTCTTCCAGTGAGTCCTCAAACTGACCTGAGCCGGACAGACAGCGTTATTGTTACTGAGGGTTTAACCCAGAAATAGCAGACACACTCATCCATTCCTGGACACAGCAGACACACTCATACACACCGAAATAACAAGAGAACACATGGTGACACTGCGAATGCTTCAAAGAGCTTCCAGATGCTACAAATGGCTCATCACTGTCTGAACAGTGTGTTTTAACTGAATCTGAAGACACACCCCATCCCGACCCCCGAGAACACACACCTGCTTTAATCAGTGTTAACGGCAGCTGATGAATGTTGCAGAGGAGGTTGATAGGAGTTTAATGAGGCAGGCTCTACACACACTGGATTAAGACGGTTAAACCTGCTCTGACCTGTATGTGTGTGTGTGTGTGTGTGTGTGTGTGTGTGTGTGTGTGTTGACTGATTTATGCTCATAAAGTCTGCAGCTGGTCATCATGTATTTGGACTGAAGCTGTCAATTGCCAAACTTTTCCGTTTGTTTTCGGCTTGATTTTCCTGCTGACAGAGAGACGATGTGTCTTCACTATCGCCTCTTACATCCCCTGACAGTCATAGCTCAGTTTAATTGGATGGAAATATGTGGAATGAGACATTTACAGTTGACTGGATTTCATCATGCATAAAGTCCAGCGTAGCTCAGAGAGTTGATGTAAAGTATCAACACTACCAGGGTCAGAGGTTCACTTCTGTCTGGATTCACGTTTTCTAAAAATACAGAATGTACAATTATTATTTAATAAGTATTTAAATAATTAACTGATCATTTAAGTAATTTAATATGCAAAAAGACAATTGCTGGCTACAGGGTTTTTTTTTGGTTTGTTTTCTATCACGGTAAACAGAGTATCTTTGGGACAAACACAACAAGATGATGCCATTGCCTTGGACTCTTAGATCATGTTTCACTTCATTTTGGTGTTTTATTGGATTGAAAGATCAAAAGAATAATCAATCATAAAAAAAGGCATTTCTTTAGCACTGGGAAGTCAAATTTTGCGAGTTCCCAGTTAAAATTTTTAACTAGAAGTCAGATTTCTGACTTGGAAAAGACCCTCACCAACGCCCACCTCAAAATCCAAGATGGCTGCTCTGCACATCAACAGTAGTGAAAGCTGCAGTAATGTACTGTTTATTAGCACTTGTGTCTCATTAAAACAGTCGTACACACAGTCCTGTCCAACTTCTATCTGGGGACATATTGCTACAACGTTTGTATGCACAAAATACAGCAATAAGTGTTGTTATTAACTGATATCACTTACAGTGGATAACCTGCTAGAACTGACATTATTTTGATTTTCATTTTTTTTCTTTTTGAGTACCCAGGGGTAAATCTGTTGTGCAGACGGGAAATTCAGCATTCCAAAACAAGACATCACAGTAATACAGAATTAAAGGACATTAAGGGCCCGTCCCAATGCCCCCCCTTAGCCCTACCCCTTGGCACTACCCGTACATTTGCGCGTTCCCGCAAGGGGTAGTGGTTTCCAAATTCGTTTTTGCGTGTCGGGGTAGGGGGCATAACGAGGGGTAGTGGGTATGAAACTAGCCCTTTGGACTGAGGGATTTCAGATGCTGACTTGCCAGCGTGGGGTAGACGTCGCCATGGCTACCACCGAGCAAGAGACGGGGAAAAAAGTTCATACATAGCTAACGTTACCGTCGTCAGGTTGCTTGTTAGCTAGCTAGCTAGCTCGCACTATCTGGCGTCTGTCATCTGTCCTGTTCTGCAAAATTGTCGGATTTTTCACATTACGATAACACGCCAGCTAGTATAACTATGCTGCCTCGTAATGTTAGCTGGTTAGCTAGCTAGCAGAAGTCCCCTGTCGTCTGTCATTCATTAAACAAAGCATGATGAATGCGGCAAATGCGATCGGTAGGATGAACTCAACTGGAGACTCCATTGTAGATGCCGGTTGGAAATGTAGATGGCTCACAGCTTCCTGTTTAAAATAGTTACGTATGTGTGAACGTAACTGACGCGGTGACATAGTGAGTGGTGTCCCAATTCCTAGGGAAAGATTTCAACCCCTACCCCTCGTTGCTTCATTTTGAGGGCCAAGGGGTAGTGGGCAAGGGCTAAGGGGTAGTGGACAAGGGCTAAGGGGTAGTGGACAAGGGGGGGTATTGGGATTGGGCCTAAAACTGTCAACTGTCAACCACCTAAATTTGCACTACCCTCACAAGCATATCTACTGTGGTAACAGCTCTCTTAGTAGTCCTGGGACTAGACTAAACAAAAGACATTAGGCTGCGCATGCGAGCATTTATGATGATCGCCTCTGTCAAGTCCTTTTCATCTTATTGCATTAACCATAGTTGTCTTGGTTCTGGTGTTGATGGGCAGTGGCGGCTGGTATGCAAAATATGTAAGTTTTGAGAGTCATGTTTTGCCTCCAGCTAACAAAATGGCGTCATCGTGACTTCAGCCCTAAAAGGGTCTACTGGCTGTTTGTACAAATTACCTATGTGGCTGTTTTTGGGGGAGGAGAATGTTGAGTAAAAACAATTACAGCCACAGTAATCTTTTTCTCACTGGTCCTCCTGTGATTGAAATCCCTCCTGGTGCAACGTCCTTATATTTGAAAGCGAATCTTTGTTTTGTTTTTTGTTTTTTCATCAGCTCATTTTGAAATTTGACATCTACAAGATGGAAACATGCTCACACTAAGATATAAAGGGCTATCTGGGAACCAATATGAGGCCAGACAGAATTAAAGCCACCAGGAAGCCAAGAGCTCATCAAATGTGCTGCTGTAATGTGAGCTACATCTGCTTGATGCTGTTCTGAGATTTTTGGCCTCTATCTGTTTACATTCCAGCAAACCAAGCCATTAAAAGCATGCCGAATTATCTGTTAGCGGCTCCTGTTTGCAGTGTACCCACGGATGTACAGACAGTCATCACTGGAAACTTTGATACTGAAAGAAACTTAAAAACATGATGATACTGATGAAGGTCTGCAGCGTCTTTATTCTGTGATTTCTGAGCAGTTTTACAGACATTTACTGTGGCTGGACATCAGAGATAATGATATCCTCAGGAAGTGGAAGTTACACTAAATGATAACAATGTGTGTTTGACATCTCTGTGTTAAAATATGAGTTATGAATCCTTGAGGGAGTATGATTTTTGACTGAAATTCATCTCACATATATCATCGCCTCTTCAACTCTCCGCACCCCTCTAGGGAGGCTCTTGTTTTTCTCTCCTGGCTTGCTGAATGTCCATTCTGTGCCAATCCATCAAGCAGATGTTGAGATATTTTTAAGGATAAGTGAAAACTTGCTGGTGGCGCTAGATTAAAACGTCTGAGGATCACCACATTCATTAGGATTCATCCTGTGGAGAGAGAATATCTGCACCAGTCCAATAGATTCCCATCAGACATTTCAGGCTGGAGCAAAGTGGTGGACTAAAACACCGAAACAGACTTCAGGAAAAGTTGTGAAACTTTCTGGAGATAAATCCAAAATCAGCTGACCATTTGCAGATGACATTGTACTGGGAGGATCACTAAATGAGGCAGTGTTATTAAAGCTGGCAGCAAATTCGCCATTCTGGCTGAGAGAAGACGCCAAATTCAATTTTAGTTGCCAGGTTTTGGCAATTTTGATAAAAGCCTCCACAAAATGGGAGGCCGTGTCTAATATGTGTTTACTGGTCTGAATTCAGATTAAGTTAATTTCCAAAATACCGATGAAGTCTTCTTTTCGCTTCTCTTTGTGTGAATGTGAGGATTTTAAACTTTCCTCCATTAGTTTGTGTCTGTGTTTAGAGTTGGAGTGACTTTTCGTGTCAGTGGTGGTTGCCTCCTGCTGGAAGGGGACCTGTATAATGGTTTAACAGACAAATAAACTTTATTTATGAGTCACCATTAGTTCATTGCAGCTTCTTCCGCACCGCGCCACAGTTAACACTCCCACTTAGTTTCCTCCGGCCTGACAGCGACGACGGGAGATTTACGTGTGGTATGAGCCTCTCTGTTTGGAGATGAATCTGTAAAACAATCCTCCCTCTGCGGCTGACGGTTATGTGGCAGGCAGACGGTCTGGCCTGTGCGGCCGAATTAAAACCTG
This sequence comes from Epinephelus moara, assembly GCF_006386435.1. Lineage (NCBI taxonomy): Eukaryota > Metazoa > Chordata > Actinopteri > Perciformes > Serranidae > Epinephelus > Epinephelus moara. Next base: position 39,932,882 of record NC_065525.1, on the reverse strand, counting down.
AGCTGTGATTTATGTCGGCCTGGCCTGTGTAAGACAACACAGGCTGACTGCCAGCGTCGTCAGCGCCGCCTCCGCCAGGGAGCCCATCACAGGCCTGTTAATTATTCATCCCCTCCCCAGCCGGTGACCTGTAATTTGTACGGTGGCGCCCGACACAAACAGCTGCCGGGATGAATCACATGATGATGGCGTGTTATGATACTGTGAACACGCTTGTGCGGGTCTGATGCCCTGCCACTTCCTCTCAGCCTCCCCCGCGCTGCTGCAGGGTCCCACTGTGGAGATCTGATGTGTTTGCTGGTTCACTGGGTGGTGTGTGCTGTCTGTCACAACCACTGTGTTCCCTCTGTGTGTCACTTAGTGGGAAGATCTGTTTTGATGCATCATGTCGAGCTGCATGCATGATTATTAACATCTGCATGACTTGTCGCAAAGGACATCAGTATATTACCCTGAGAGACCTGAAGTGTACTTCATTATTCAAAGCTCCAGACATGTTTTAAAACAAATACGACATACTCTTCTCTGAATAACAGTTTGTGTCTGAGATGCTTTCTCCACACATCAAGAAAAACGTATAAAAGTACATCTTCTTTGAAAAATTCAGAATCTATACGTGGACAAATATTGTTCATTTCAAAGGTTTAGCTGCTCGAATCAAGGTGTCTTGTTCTTCCCTGAAAAGTCTACTCTCAGTGTTTTGTTGACCTGGAGGCTTTAAGTTTCCATTTCACGCTGTTTAAGCTGCTCACTGAACCATGATTGGCTCCCAGAGAAGTTATGATGTCACAAGATCCTGCAGGTATGTCCAGGTGTCAAACTGAGACTCAAGATCAGCTCAGAAAAACTGTCCTCCTTCAGCAGACAAAGTGACAATAACCAAAACACAGTTCTGAGTGGAGAGAATCTTTGAAAACCATTATGTTTAACTTTGAAAGGCAGAGACCATATTTTTGGACATTAAAGCTGTGAGTGTGGGACTTCTACATGAGTTCACAAAATGCTGGCCAAGCCTATCATGACCAAGGAAAGCTCTCTGTATGTCTTAGGGCTCATTTATGCTCCCTTTACATATGAAAATGTATACGTCCGTTTCAAGCGATGTTACCGTCACTGCCCACATACCTCCATGCGTCCTTTACGTTGGCATGGATGTTAACCAATATATCCACCAGGAGGCAGCCTAGCGTCAAAAGTTTATGACAACAACAAACTCAAAAACAAACATGGCGACTGTGGAGGAGATATTGATAATGTACCTCTTGCATAAAAGACAAAAACAGAAACAGCGTTGTAGGAGGCAGTGGTCGGTGAGGCCGTTAAATACATCGCGACTGGAGGACGGAGAATTCTTTTTGCTAGTACTGCCGATGAGAGAAATTGAATTGTTATTTCTTAGTACTGCCGATGAGAGAAATTGAATTGTTATTTCTTCTTCGTGTCTCACTAGAGCTATGCATCGGGTAGTGACAGCAACACTGCCCCCACGGTTCCCGGTCGGGTAGTGACAGCAACACTGCCCCCACGGTTCCCGGTGGTACTGCTGCGTTTGGCCCGTATCCATAAGCTTTATGGAAATGTGCAGAAATACGGACGAAATGAACGCAGAGCACGGACAGAAGGCTCCGTCCGTATCCAGATCCGTATTTAACGTTGAGCATAAATGAGCCCTTAGAGTTTTGGTGTCGGGTGTCTGTGGAGAATTTACTGTTTTCGCAAACTGGACTTACGTGTTTTTATATCAACCAAACAGGGCTAAAGGGGGCTGAAAGGGGGCGCAGACCATAGTGATGGAGCAGCACCCTGTTCTGAGTCTAACAAACAACAAAACTGGTTGTTTTTTACCGAGACATTACTGCATTTTCGGCAGCTTTTCGGCAACCAAATGTGGTTATTTTGTAGCGACCCATCCCTGTCTTTCCAGGGGGATAGTGCCACAAAAAGTGGATATTATTTTTACTGAGAAATCGCTGCGTTTTTAGTGGGAATGTGCCCCCAAAATTGTGTTTTTTTTTGAGACAAAGCACGATCTTTTCCTAATCATAGCCAAGTGATTTTGATGCCTACGTCTAACCGCATTTTAACCACAACATTCTGGCATTCAATAACACAACAAGACGACATTTTAAAGGGATAGTGCACCCAAAAATGAAAATTCAGCCATTATCTACTCACCCATATGCCGATGGAAACTCACATCCCTTGTGGAGATCCAAGGGGAGAGGAGGTAGCAACTCAACTCCACCTAATGCGCACACATTAGCTCGGTGCCCAGAGAGGCAGTCAGAGCTACAGGCTACAATGAGGCTAAAAACGTTAAAGACGTTTTTCCAAACAACTTTTTATGTCGGGGCTTCAGGACACTTGGATCACTACGGACGAGCAGTATGGAGATATTTTGTGGTTTCCATTATGTGTTTTTGGACGTTTGAATCTGGGGCGCCGTCAGCCTCCATTAGGTGGAGTTGTGTTGCTACCTCCTCTCCCCTTGGATCTCCACAAGTGTTGTGAGGACTCTAAAACTTCACCTGAGCCTCCCTCAGCATATGGGCGAGTAGATAATGGCTGAATTTTCTTTTTTGGGTACACTATCCCTTTAAGACTCCTATGTTGCTTACAGCCCTGCAATGCCGAGTCCTGTTTTGCCTCCAGCTAATAAAATGACGTCATCATGACGCTGGCCCTAAAAGAATCTTTACCTACTCCCAAATTTGAGGAAACTCCCTCAAAAACCTTTTTGAAATATTGCATTTACGAGAATGAGATGGATGCAAGGTCACAGTGACTTTTGACCATCAAAGTCTAATCTGTTTATCAGACGTACAGTCAGACTTATGGACGTTTGGACAGACAAACTGACATACAGACAGATGTGTGCACAGATGTATGAACAGACGGAGCGACGGACGGATGGATAACCTGAAAATACAATGCCTCTGGCCACAGCTGTCGCCTGTGCGGAAGAATAAAAATGTGTAAAATGATAAAGGGATTTTCAGCCTGAATAGATTTTCCCAACAGTAGGAAAAAGAATAGCTCGCTCTTCACACGGTGTCAGGAGTTAAACAACCTTCAAAAGGGTCAGAGAGGAACCTTGTGGCAGGTTCTGGGTGATGAGTCACTCTTTAAAAATAAATGAGAATAAGGTGTTAATGAAATCCAAGACTTCAGAGGGAATTTGACCTTGTCTTCTTTACAAGTTCAACACAGAGTAAAGTCTGATGTAAACCGTATAGAAATGTGTTCAGAAACTTGTGACTGAACCTGTGACTAATAATCACATGACCTAGATTATATATGTAGTCAGCGCCTTCATCTGATTATATAATACCATGATGAGACAGAAACAATTTAGTCATCAGTCAGAAGTTTAATTTTGCAGAGTTTGTGCCAAACTTTTGTGTTCAGATTAAAAGGTAAAAATGAGAGAGTCTGCTAGAATGCTAATTGGACAGAGAGACAGACCAGGGACACGATGGTCTGTGTAATGAATAAAACCTGTCCAACAATCAGACGGTGAGTCTGGAGAAGTTGCTGTATCAGAGCCAGCAGCCCGGCCCGCTCTGTTCTCCTGCTGCGTCTCATTATCTGAACTGTGGAGCTCATTTCCTCATGAGAACGCAGTGTAACAGGGCTGAGAGCAACTCCTGCCTCTTTCTGAAGGAAACACACACACACACACACACACACACACACACACACACGCACACACACACACGGTCCCTGCTATATCCAGTGCACTCACACTAAGAATAAAAATAGCTTTCTGCAACCTAACCTTAATGTGTTCTTAATGCTTGTTCAAATGCAATTCAAGACCAATTTCAAGCCGACATTAAGCTTGAAAAGTTAAAATACTCCAGTGAAGTTGACTTCAGAGCACTCACACTGATCTCACACAGGGGAAATAACAAAAAGGTTCATTTTAAGGAACACACTCAGCACTGAAGTACTATGTTGCATGGTGTAAGACCACTTATTATGAGAGCGCATTGCATTTACAAAAGAAAAATTATAGACAGGCTACTTTATCTCATAATTATGAGAAAAGCTTAATAATCAGGTGTCGCTACAGGTTAAGACAGCGGGCAATGATGGAACTATTACATTTAATTTGCTTTCAGTTCCTTCTCAGTATGAGACGCTGGAAAGTTTTATGTTACTAAATGTGGATCTAATATTAGTATGTCACAACACAATCGACAGGAAAAATCTCGGCATTGTACATTTCTGCACATTTCTGCAAACGACAGATACATTTGCACATTATTTTGTAGTGAATATGTTGAAGGCTGTCAACATCACTGTGGTTAAACAAGTGGCAGCCTCCGGAGCTGAAAAATGAAGCCAACACAGACTTGCCAAAAAACTGCAGTTCCTCTAATGGCCACTTGAGGCTGACTCCAACAGTGAGTCAATCCCCATAGACCCCCATGTTAAACTGCCCAACTTTACAGCAGAAATAAACATGTTTACAGCCTGGTACAAAAACAGTTTTGGTCTCTATGGCATTCATGACAACTGCACAGGGGGTGTATTTTTATATAACTCACCTGTTTCTTTATTAATCAAATAAAGTAGATTACAACTGATGATTGACATATGACTGTTAATGTTTTTGTAGTATTTTCTTTTGCAGGACCATTTTATTGACAAAGGGTGTAACTCACCAGTTTCCTCACGATAACTAGGATTGTCATGAAAACCGATAATTCGGTACCAAGTCGATGCCAACACGCAAAAAGTTCATAGGTACATGTTTTTTTTTTCAGTACCGTAAGTACCGGATACAACTTTGCCCTCAGCAGGCTGTGTCGATTCCTGTCGGAACTGACGGGGGCAGTATACGCGAGTCAGTCTGTGCCGAGGACGAGCGCAGAAAAACATCGTCTTTGCTAGAAACAATGGCTTCTACAAGTGCTAGAGCTTAGATTGGGTCCAAAAAATCCGGTATCGAGAGTCGTATCGAGAATCGTGGAAATTCACTGGTATTGGTATCGACTACTGAAATACTGGTGTCGTGACAAGCCTACACAATACAATACTATATTGATTCTATGACAACCATACAATATTTGCCGATATCACAAAGTCTGCCACTATACAAGTTTGATTCAATGTGATTCAGGGGCCTGCGATTGATATGACACGGTACTATCTGCCCATTTAAAGGAGCTATATGTAAGAAATCTAAAGCAAATAGTCATAAAATCCTCCTAATATGTCACAGAGACTAAGGAATAATGTTTATATAACATACTGATCTCACCGACAACAATAGTACAGTCAGAATATTTGCATCTAAAAAAATTTTTTACAGTCCGCAAATCATGTTTATGTTTTGAATTTGTGTTTTGGCCTGTTGCGCCACCCACCGCCGTCTACCAGTCACGCAGTCAGTAGAGTCTCAGCATCAGTTACAGTTACGACTGAGCTACAGCAGCACGGCAAGCAGCATTAGCAGTGTCCCAGTACATAGCATTAGCAGTCTCCTCAGCTGTATCCCAGCAGCAGTGTTAGCAGCAGAGAAGCTGGACTTGCTCGAATGGTCCACTGGAAAACCGAAGGTCAAGGACGCGGCGCAGCGGCCCTGCCATGGCAGCCGCCTGTGGGCAAACAAATCAGTCTCCAGCGTGCCGCTGTCCAGCAACCTCGAATCTGTAGGCGAAGGGGGGCGGACACGACTCGCGGCAGTATTTTGAATTTGAGTGCAGTAACCGTTTTGGCCACATTCTTACATACAGCGCCTTTAACACAGTCTGTTACAGAAGATGCTGCCACCCTCTCTCTTTTCTGCTTTTGGCCATAAAAGATAAAAGCAACACATGAATATAAGTGCGGTAAAATTTACTTTAAACTGACTCCACTATCACAGATACAACAGCACATGGGATAAGTTAACCTTCTGGAAGATATCTTCATTTTAACCCAAGCGATCATCTTCAGGTTTATCTGGATTAAAGCCCTGAAAGCAAACTTCTCCCAACAGCCATAAAACAACAACATTATTTAACAAAAGTATCAAATTCAGCTCAGTAATAACTGTCAAGATTCATAGAAAAAACAATTGTTTTTTGCTAGTCATCCATTATTAGCTTTAGCATGTTTACATGACATAAATTAGCCTAGCAGCTAGCGGACTTGTTTTTCTCTACTCATAGCCTAAAAGATTACATGCATTGTTGTTATTTTTCTGACTCACCGTTGGTTAAAGTCACTGCATCTCCCAACAGCACAGAACTGTTGAATTTCAGCCTACATGCACGTTTTTTCAGTCCAACATTGTTGAAACAGCAGCTGATGTTGCTGTAGTGAGAAGTTAGCGGAGTGAGACGCCCGTCCAGGCAGGTAACGTGACGTTGTGTTTTATCTCGTAATGCCGTTGTTTACATACAGCATGTGTGCTGTTTGTTGACCTGTATTTTCTCCAAAATCCAAAATATTTCCACACTAATGATTTTTTTTCCCGAATAAATAAAGTTACCCTCATCTTCTTTCTCTTAGCCGCTTGCCATCTCACTGCGTCTGTTTGACTGTGAGACATACTTTCAAAATAAAAGCATGTCCTAAAGGTGATGATATGGATCGATGTTTTCACTTCACATCGATGACACTGCATCGTTGATCATTTAATCAATACATCGATCAGATGGATGGATTGTTACACCCCTCGTAGTGACAGTGCTCACTTCCCCGTGTGCAAATGTTCCACCAAAATAAGTTCTATCTGACACTGTTTAGCACGAGCATTGTCACTGCATCCTGGGCTTAGTGCCGCTCAAGAAGATTGGGATTGGTTTAAAGAAACACAAACAAGCCAATCCTCTAGCTGATGGTTTCACTTTCTTATTAAAGTCATATAGAGGCATCAGTATTAAAATGAGATTGTTTTAAAAGGAGTTATAAGTCTTTGTACCTTCTTTAACAGTGTGTCAGATTTTTAGAGCAGCTTGATAATATTAGGCCTCACAGTGTGACATCACCTCTCATTAGTGTCCCGTAAGAAGTGTTTGTTGTAATTCTGTCTGTGTTTCAGAGTCTGACTGCAGCCCAGTTGTTTCCAGTTTGAAGCTAATAAAAAAGAAACTAAATAAAAAAAAAAGGACATCAGCTCGACTTTGAGTTGAAACAACTGCCACAGCGCTCGCAGCAGTTTGACGTGTTGGTTTCATGGTGCGCTGCACCAAGAATCCTTTTTGTAATTTGTTCACCCACCTGGCAAACACAACACACGGTGGCGACAGTGGTTGGTCACTTCAAATCTGCTTTTGTCATCAGTGGGAGCCTGTTTGTTCAGCCATGCAGAGGAACCGCAGTTATTAATGGGACAGAGTCATGCTTATTGTACACAACAACTGCTGAAAGTCACCTCAAAAACAAGAGAAACAACAGCTGAAGACAGTGAGCTGTGTGCAAAGATCTGCTCGGACCAGAATAGGCAGCAGCCGTGACTCCCACTGAGGTGTCCTGGAGGTTGGACGAGCTTACTGGATCACATAATTACTGAAGTCGTTATTTAAAAGAGTGCAGCACTGATCTTTGCTCTCCTATAACACAGTCAGACTCACAATGGACATTAAAAAGGATCAAAGTATAAAAGTGAATGCAACAGAACCCAAGATAAGGGGTTCATATCACATACTACTCACTAGGTATGATGTAAAATTGAATCGTAGTTCATTCTGACCATGTAGTATGGGGATTTGTGTAAGTAAGAAATGCCCGGATGTAAAGTACATGAGTACAAAGCCATGAGCCATGAGCTTCCTGGGAATAAACAACCGCCTTAAAAGTGATTAAAGGTTTTGTTTGTGACATTCAGAACATTAAAAAAGCAGCAAACCACTATTTGTTAAATTAATCAAACCGAAAAATGGCCAAACCCAGGAGATATTGCAATAGTAATGTTTCATAGTTTTTAATGGTCCTAATAACCTTCTGAATCATATTTTAGTAGTATATATTTAGAAGTATACCTTCGTGGATTTAGTGGAACATGTTCTTTTTCAAGGTCAAAAGCAAAGTTTCTACATTTTACAGTGACATGGTCAGGGTGAAATAGTGTGAATATTCAAGACTCAAGACTCAAGACAACTTCATTAATCCCCTAAAGGGCAATTTCATTTGACAGCTCGCACAACAACACACACACAACACATAGAACATAGAAAGAAAATTAAAAGCTGTGTGCAAATTTTGTTAGTTGCCATGATGAATTACATTAAAGGACAACTTCGGTATTTTTCAACCTGGGGTCTATTTCCCCATGTGTATGTGTGCGTATGATTCATGGGTACCACTCATTCTAAAATTGGTTCAGTATTGAGCCGCGAAACGAGCTAAAACGGTAATGGGGGCAAATGTGTCCCATATAAAAGTGCTTTTTTTCGCCACTGACCGGTTCAGATCGCCAGTGTTATCTCTGTAGATAGCATATTGTAGCGGCCCTGGGGCAGAGAGGGGGATGGCGTCCCCGCTCGGTACTGAAAATGTGTATGTGTGTGTGAAGTGTGTGTTTTTTCGCCACTGACTGGTTCAGATCGCCAGTGTTATCTCTGTAGATAGCATATTGTAGCGGCCCTGGGGCAGAGAGGGGGATGGCGTCCCCGCTCGGTACTGTAAATGAGTATGTGTGTGTGAAGTGTGTGTTTTTTCGCCACTGACTGGTTCAGATCGCCAGTGCTATCTCTGTAAATAGCATACTAACTTAGCCTCTCCCTTACCTCTGGGCTGTGTGATTTCACAAGCTTTGCTCCACTGTGTCTGTAGCTCTCTCTACTCGTGGGACAGCCGTTTTTGTGAGGAAGAGGTGTTTCGGGATTGGATGTCTTCTCTTCTTCGGCTGGCAGTAGTCATCTTGGGAGAAGTGAGCACTGCAGACCCGATGGTCTGCAAGGCGCAGTGTCTGGACAGGAGTGTTAGCATCCATTTGTAGCACAACTAGCCACAACTTCAGCATCTCGCCGTCCGACAAAGGCAGCCTGTGAAAGCTGTACAGGGTGTCGCGCGACATCCTGTTCTTGCGTTCGGGAAAAAGGCCCGTTAAAAAAAACTCCGGTAACACTCCAGAGTAAAAGACTCTGTCCTCTGACTCTTCTAGCTAACACATACTTCACACACACATACTCATTTACATTACCAAGCAGGGACGCCTTCCGCCTTTCTGCTCCAACACTGACTGACAGCTGACTCCACTCATTCACACTCATCACTGCCCCAGGGCTGCTACAATATGCTATTTACAGAGATGGCACTGGCGATCTGAACCGGTCAGTGGCAAAAAAAAAGCACTTTTATACGGGACACATTTGCCCCCATTGCCATTTTAGCTCGTTTCGCGGCTCAATACTGAACCAATTTTAGAACGAGTGGTACCCATGAATCATACGCACACATACACATGGGGAAATAGAGCCCAGGATGAAAAATACCGAAGTTGTCCTTTAAAATGTGAAGAAAATACCAATAAATGTGTTCATTAAAAAGTAATCAATACCGGCAATACCGGTATTGGAAGGTCTACTGTATGTACACCTGTCCAACACATTTGTTGGACAAAAAAAGATAAACATGACTTATAGGGGTTTGCCTTATTCAAGGGCAAATATAGCAAATTTTTAATTTAATGAGAGTTCTTCTTTGAACACAGGCATATTTTCAAGATGACTATCACTCATAAGGACCCATTCTTCATCCAACACATTGTTGGAGGGCCCACTCTCTTTATGGGCCCCAGTGCAACTACACTGTCTGCACTATCTATATTTACACCCCTGACTCTCAGTGTGTGGCAGTATCTGCAGAGACTCTGCCCTTGCCTGGATTTTCTTATTTTCTTCAGAATCTGAATGCCTTTGTTGTCACTGTATTATTAAAAAGCACAATGAAATTACATAGTCAGCACCTCCAAATCTGAGGCCATGACCCTCTGCTGGAAATCAGTGGATTGAAGAAAGTGACTGCCTAAAGCGAGCGAGTTCAAGTATCTCTGGGTCTTGTTCAGGAGTGAGGGTAGAATGAAGCGTGAGATGGATCGGTGGTTTGGTGCAGCCTCTGCAGTGATGCAGGCTTTGCACTGGACCGTCGTGGTGAAGAGGGAGCTGAGCCGGAAGGCGTAGCTTTTGATTTACTGGTCCATCTCCGTCCCAACCCTCACCTATGGTCATGAGCTCTGGGTAGTGACCGAAAGAATGAGATCACGTATACAAGTGGTCGAAATGAGTTTCCTCTGTGGGGTGGCTGGGCTCAGCCTTAGAGATAGGGGGAGGAGCTCAGACATCTGGAGGGAGCTCGGAGTAGAGCCGCTGCTCCTTTGCATAGAAGGGGTTTCAGCCTCCTGGGCGCCTCCTGTTAGAGGTGTTCCAGGCACATCCAACTGGTAGGAGGCAACGAGGTACAACAGGCAGAACATGCTGGAGGGATTATATATCTCATCTGGCCTGGGAACACCTTGGGGTCCCCCAGGAGGAGCTGGAAAGCGTCACTGGGGAGAGGGACGTCTAGAGTACTTGCTCAGCCCACTGCCCCGTGACCCAGCCCCGGATAAGTGGATGAAAATGGATGGACAACGAAACCAGGAGTGCTTCTCCTGTAAGGTGCTGACAGCTAAAAACCACATCCTCCATACATTTAACCATGTAGTAATTATATCCATAAAAAAGATTCATCCTGTGTATTTGAAGTCGTTCAAAGACTATTGCTGTGGTGAAAAATCTGTGTTTGAGTCTGTTTGTCCGGGTTTTGAATGACTTGTAGCACTTTCCAGAGGGCAGCAAGTCAAATAGATGCTATCTTGGGTAAGTACAGTCTACTTATGTTTGCTTGAGATGTTCCTGGGCACACTGTGCAGGAAAGGTCAAGACTTTATAAAAAGGTAGCGACCATGTGCGAGACCGTAAGCAGCACGCATTCAAGAAGCTATGAAAATCCCCCAAAGAGAGGCGAAATATGGCGAGCCGAAACGCCAGGTGGACAAAGCTTGCTCCAAAACAAGAGTGAATCTGGGTTTGCCATTCACTTTCACTGGTGATAACATCAATCAATCAATACATTGTTTACCTTTAAAATTGTAGACATCCTACCTGATATTGTGTAGGATGCTTCATTGTGTTTGTACAGTATTGTCTAAATATATAGTATAGTAAAGCTCCTCCATGTCCCTACCTTCAGTGAGTGTTCTGTGTCTGTGCAGGAACTAAGCAGTGATTTACTTTTGCCACCAGGTGATGCCAGTTAATCTGATTAGAAAGCAGCGTGATGGAGTGAACCTCTTGACTGCAAACTGATACGATTAGATGAGAGACAGCTGTGTTTTTTCTGACTAACAGGCTGCTGTTTCACATCAACCTCAGGATGCCTTTAGTTTATTACAATATAAAAGTGATATTAAAGACATCCATTCCTTTATCAGTGTTAGTCAGAGAGGCTCCGTCAGTCATTTGTTGCTACAGGGGGAGGAGGAGGCGCTGCTTCCTACCTGATGAAGTCTCCCTCCAGGCCAATGACCCGCTTGATGATCTTCTGCTGGGGGTTCTTGGGGGACCTGAGGGAACAATAAAATATATAAGACAATAAGCATAAAAGCCAAACAGGAAAACACTGCCAAATAAAAATCATACAAGCGTGATGCAGTAAGCTGTGGGAATAGCTCTGTTCGGGGAGACAGTGTCTGTACATTCAGATCTAGTTTAAGATGTCTGTGCCAGATGAAAGATTGAAGGTTCAGATACTCGTCTATTGTCTGAGTTCATTTTTCACACTCTCATGTTGATGAAAGCTTCAGACTCGTGTTGGACAAGCAGAAATGAAGGTTGTTTTTCTCAGGTTTGATTCTGAGCAGCATCAATTATCTCTGGATGACAATACAGTTGATAATATGCAAATTATCCATATGCTGTTACAGTATTTTGATCATGTTCTTATCCCAACTTATTAAATACCGCCGATTAAGTCCCCTTTCCACCAAACACTTTTGGTATGGTATCTTTGAAACCAAAAGTAACCCTTCTGACATGGTACCTAGACCCAAGGCTTGTTTAATGTTTTCAGCGCAACGTTCTCACTGCTCTGCTCAGCATTTACATTATTTCCTCATCATCAGTGACACAGATGGAAGTCTGCGCCTCGTTTATCGTCCACAGAACGAGGCTGCACGCCGACATTTTCAGAACAAATTAAAACAGGCTGCAGTGAGAGTCTCTCTCCATGGGATATTTAAAAATAGCAGCTTTGTGCATTTAGTCCTTCTCAGGCAAGCTCAGGGGTTTAGTGTTGCTGTAGCCCACAGGAACGATGCTCAGCAACGCATTTTTTTTCTCAGAGTGAGGATTAGAATATATGCAGTTCCCATAATCTGGTTGAAATTAATATATATTTTTAAATGCTTGAAAATCCACTCATTACTAAAAGTCTGCGTCATCAATGAGAGACAATAAAAACTTAAGTAATGGTCAAAGTTGTCATATTGAAATTTAAGGTATGCCGGCAGTGGGCCCAGTGAATTGAATTATCTATTGTCAGACTACAGCTGCTGCAAGAGGCAGCAAAACATCCTTTCATTTTATAGTTACAGTTTACTAATGTATGCAAAACTTGGCTCAGTATGAACAGTGGTTTCATAAGCCTCAAAACCGACTGAATCATTTTATCCACATTCAAGTTAGCAGATACTTCTAAACCAGTAGTAGCCAGCTCGGCCTCCATAAGTTCCTACTGTGCCTGCTCTATGGTCAGTAGAAGATTTAGGTAATTTTCTACTTGGAAGTCCACCTTTTTTGGCTTACCGCACCACTCAGCGATGCTTTATCCAGTTCTCTGTGGTACGGAGGAGGTGGATGGATGGATGGATCAAACAAACACAGGACTTTGACCCAGGAGACCACTGTTCTCGTCCCGTGTGTGTGAGGTCAACGTTGACTTATTTGAACCGAAACAGGTAAGTGTTGACTTCTAACTATCTAACTTACATCATGTACATAATGTAAGTTAACTTACGTACGTTACTTACAATTACTAACTTGCAAATTTCCACTGTGTGGGACAAATAAGGATTATCTTAAGTTACGTAATAAACATACTTATTTTAACCTTACTTACTTTAACCTAACTTATTTTTCTTTTCCTAAACCTAACCAAGAAGCTTTGGTGTCTAAACTGAACTTGACTGTGACTGTTTAACAATATGGAACACACCTTTAAAATTGCCATCAGTCATAAGCTGTATGTTGTTTGGGCAGTCATTTGCATCTTCTGCCACCGGTAGGGGTGCTAACTTAGGGAACGATCCTGTGGTATTAGGGCTAATTCATAGAATAGATACATCCATTTCAGATGTTGTAAACCTCACTGCCCTCATACTTCCACGTATCCTTCATTCAGGCAAAGACACAGCCAATAGATGGCACTAGAGGGCAGAGTCAAAAGTCTCACACAATGTTCCTTTTAACGGAGGCAATGTTGTAGATGGAGGTGGTCTGTGAGGTCATTAAATATGATGTTACAACATGTGGATGGAGAATTCTTTTCACTATATTACCAATTTGTTTCGTTTAGCCATTTTCTAAATATCCTCGTCGCCTCCTAGGGTTGTATCTTGCTTGATCAACTTTACACTGCCCCCATGACCTCTGATGGTACCGCTTAGTTTCATCAGTATCTGTGAGCTTTCAGAAAACATGCACAAACACAGACAAAATGAACACAGTGCATGGAGAAAAGACTCCATGCGTGTCTGTAAACGTATCTAACGTTGAGCATAAATAAGCCCTTAGAACAGTGGTTCCCAACTGGTGGGTTGTGGTCCAAAGATACTTGGTGGTGGATGATGATACTTCAGGTAAGTGGTGGATCTGGTTGAATTATTCATTTTGGGTCTATTTCAGATCTGGTCTTTTGGTTTTTAAAACTAATTCATGCATGTCAGGTTTGATCCGATCTGGACCATGAAGACCTGAACCTTCTGCATCTCAGAGTAAATCTCCTCCTCCGCTCCCTGGTGTCCTGCTAATTCCTGACTTCCTCAGTGACCCGCTGCCAGGAAGATGGACAAGACTTTATCTCTCTCCTGCTTCCTGTTTGTGCTCGTCTTCCTCCTCTTTGACCTGTTTCTCTGTGACTTCTGACTTTTTCTTCCTCATTTTCATCCTCTTCCTTCATCTCTTCCTCCTTCTTCCTCTTCTTTCATTCCTCCTTCTTTTCATCATCTTCTCATTTCTCCTTCTTTCCCTCTTATTTCTTCTGTCCCCCCCCTCCACTCCACCACTCCTCCACTCTCTCCTCGCCGTTGCCGTGGGGATACAGAGGATCATGACAGACTGACTGACAGCTTGCTAAGCCAATTGGCTTCACCTACAGCTGCAGAGCTGAACACTCATTGGCCGGTCTCTGGGGAACTGGAATGTATCAATGTGTGTTCTAGTGTGTGTGTGTGTGTGTGTGTGTGTGTGTGTGTGTGTGTGTGTGTGTGTGTGTGTGTGTGTAATAGAGTGATGGATGATCTCCTCTCCAACAGCAGAGGAGAGGAAGGATGGAGGAACGACAAACACAACCTATCATTCTCTTTCAGTGTCTCTCTCCCCCCTCTCCTTTTAATTCTGGATCTCTCTCTCTCTCTCTCTCTCTCTCTCTCTCTCTCTCACACACACACACACACACACACACACTGAGCCTCACTCTCTCTCCTCAGTCTCTCTCAGTGTCTCTCCCCCCCTCCTCTCTTTCTACATCTCTCTGTCGCTGTGGAGAGGAAAAGAGAGGAGACGTTGGTTCTTGGAGATACTCGAGGAAAACAGGAAAATAGCTGCTGCTGCTGGATGTTAACATGCAGCGCTGCATGCCTTAAACAAAACACACACACACACACGCCGACACACACACACAGACACACACACACGCTCTTTGCTGCTGCAGCCATGCCAGGAATACCTGCTGAATATCTGCTGCTGCACGGGACGTGATGGATACCGCTTCTGCTGGTGAGTGTTTCATGGCTGTATGACTTGTGTGTGTTGGTGTCTGTGTGTGTGTGTGGGGAGGACTGCGGTAGTCCTTGAGCGCTGTGGCGGCTCAGCCTGCGGTTCTGACAGCTGAGGGGAATAAGAAAACAGGGCTGGGGGATTTTTTTGTCGCAGGTTTATAGATGCGCGTGAGGACGCCGCAGCTCCTCGCAGACAATCCTCATGTTGTTCTGAAAGCTGAAGTCTGCTTTTTTTCAATGTTCTGTCAGTTCAGCTGAGAGCAGATTGTGTTGGAGTCTCGTCGGTGTCAGTGTCACTCCACAGGTTCATCCCCTGAAGTCAGAGAAAGGCAGCAACAAGACTGGATGAAACACGGGGTGGGTTTTTTTTTTTATTTGGAAGGGAGTGGGAGGTGTTTTTGTCTTTATCAGGCAAAGTCAAAGTGACGAGAGGCAGGAAAGATTCAGGGACATGCGACAAAAGGTCCTGAGCCCATCCGGGGAATCACATTAACAAGCTACATGTCCCTCAGGAAATGGAGCCACCGGGATGCTTCCGGAGCGCTAACGAGGTGAAAGTGTCCGAGCTTTGTGAGAGCCGGCGAGGACAGACGGCGTATGCTGCTGTGTGACGAGCCGACATGAGTCAGGCGAGAGCTTATGTGTGGACGGGTGCAGTCAGAGTTTAGATGTGCAGGTCACAGGATGGGCTGCAGGGCGATCTGCTCTAACAGGAGGAAAGACACCACTGCCTGCCTAATTTACCAGAACCTCCGTCTCTCTCCTCCCTCCCTTCCTCCCTCTCTCCCTCCCTCCATCCATCCTCACCCCTGCTGTATTTAAGCTGCTCATAATTAACAGCAGTGCACTAAAGGCGTCTTTCAGAGCACATATTGAAATTTCCACCCCGGCTAAACGGGGGTCAAGTAAGAGGGGTCGAAGCCTCCTGGAACAAACGCGGAGTTTTCTCACGTCAACATGCAGCAGCGTCACTCTTTAAAGACGCAGCCCTCCGCACGGCTCCACGAGTCATACGTCAACATTCATCCTTCACTTCCATCACATGATTTCTCAGAGGGCTTCGCAGCACATTTGCTCTGATTAGGCCGCACGGGCAAAAAACACCGTTATTTCTCTTTAATTGACAATAACAGGAAGATTACTCCCAATGTGACTTATAGTGCTAATTAAATAATGACAGCAGGCCATTTACTCTGGATGTTCACTCACACTGAATGAGAGGAGAGCTGACAAACATGATGTCTCTCCTTCAACAGTCAGGTGATGTTATAAGCACATAGCACAGATAAGACAAACTGTTTTCATTACAAGAAGACATGAGGTGCCATATAGGTGGAATAATTAGATAAAAGTGAGATTAAGCTTTAAAAACTCGGGATGTAACAAGTTTTCTCTCAGCCTCTGCAGCTTCAGTCTTTACCACAAACATTGTTTCTAACGTATCTTTTATCCTTTCCTGATGGAATAAAAGTTTCTTTCTTTTTATGTACATGGAATTTATTCACACTGTGAAACGTTAGCAGGAACTGAAAGCCTTTTCTTTCCAAGTCCAACCAGCAGTGGCAGAAAGTAACAAAGTACATTTACTCAAGAACTGCACTTGATTGTGTATAATATAATTTATGCTACTCTCTACTTCAACCCAGCCTGGTCTGACAGAAATATGTGAAAGAAACACAAAGTCTTAACATCGCATTTTGTGGTGGTCGGCACGAAATGTGTTAAAAATGGCATGCTAGCAAGAAAACAAAGCCGATGCAAAGTCAATGAAGATCTCTTGTGGTGGTGGACGCACAAATTAAAGGTCCAGTGTGCAGAAATTAGAGGGATCTTTTCATAGAAATAGAATATGTTTTCTTTCGTGTATAATCACCTAAGCAAGAAAGATTGTTGTGTTTATGTTACCGCCATGTTTCTACAGTAGCTTGGAGCAGACAAACCAATCACTGGCTCTCGATAGGGACATCAGCCACTGTAGTTAGAAGCCCCTCTGTGACAAGCAGTGCTGGAAAAATCCTGATTTTGTCACGTGAAACTGTTTTGATGAGTGTTTTTTACCAGTTTAAATAATAGAGTTTGGTTTGGAGAGGAAAAGATCTCTGCGGATAACTCTGGTAAAAAAAACCCTGAACATCTGGATCAGAAAAAAGTAAGCACATGGGCCAGTGCCTGCTACATCTATGCCAAAGAGCATAGATGTAGCAGGCACTGGGCCAGTGACCCGTCTGTGACGTGCCAAAGAGCATAGAAGAAACACTCGCTGGAACTGGAACCTGCTTTGTTCACGCAATTTTATTCATCTGGTCTGTTTGTTCTGGAGAGGGAGACACCTCTGTGGATAATTCGGCTTCCAGTAAAAGCCTCCTGAACAATCAACACCAAAAGAAATTTTAACCAGGAGACGTTTCAGTAAATTGCAACCTACAAACCTCACCAAGAGACGTCAAACAAACACGGACTTTCAACCAGGAGACTGCTGTTTGTGTCCTGTATGAAACCAAAAGTCAACAAAGTTCTTAAGTAGGTGTTTTAAGTAACTAAGCAAAATCCGCAAGTTATTGTCCTTTACTAACTTAAACCACAAGCTTTTCTTAAACCTAACCTAAACTGCAACAGTCTGTAGCAGACTTTGCATAAATTTGTTTTGTTTTCGTGTTGCCGGCACGTAATTTTTTTATTTTTTCCAAGATATTTTTTGGGGCATTTTTTTTTTAGCCTTTAATCGATAGGACAGACAAGCATGAAAGGAGAGAGAGACGGAGTGACATGCAGCAAAGGGCCACCGGCTGGAGTCGAACCCGGGCCGTTTACATTATACTCAACTATCAGCCAAAAAGCCATTGGCTTATACAAGACAGTATACACACACTTCCTCCTCAGTAACCTACCCATCTACTGAGTACTACACCCACCTCATCAACTATTGCTGCACCACTGACAACCAGCCCGTCCACCCTCAGATAACTCTGAATAAACCTGAAAATTATGTCAAGTTTTGCATTAATTTGAATATCTTCCATAATGCATTCATTCACCTCTCCTACAATAATTACATATATTCCATTTCAAACCCGTTGCATGTTCTAAATATATACATGTTTTGTAGTTTCTCTACATGATGTTCTAAAGGCTGATTTCGAGAGTTTTCTCTCCTCTGCCAGTAACAAAGTCTGCTGGGAAAACAGTCAAACTCTTTTTTCATGTATGCATATATCGTTTTTTCCTGGCCTAAAAACGTCACATTTAAGAACACAGAGTCTAAGATATATACCAGTATCCACCCTCTAAAAAGCGCTATGTGTAAATGTGTATAATAAAATGTAGACTGCAGATCAGGCCTCTGTATTCTCTTATATTAAAGTACATGACCTTTGTGTCCTGAAGCTTTGACTTCTAGACCAAACCTCTTCTAACTCCCAAAGTCCGGATCATGTCACAGGTGCAAACTTGGCTTGTAATCTTTCCAGACTTTACTATAAAATGAAATATTTGCTGGAGGTTTATCCAAACATTTGTATGAGATTCATGATTTTTTTTTTTTTTTTTATCGAAACAGCAATATTTCCTCAGTTTCCTCGACGGATGCTTGAGGGAGAGCTTCTTGGAAAACAAATACAGTCTGTAATAAATGGTGATAGAAACTCATTTGTCACATAAATTATGATGTATGTGTGGGCACCCATCTCATTGTGGGAGTGCTCACAAATGGATTTCAACCTCCTAAACTATCTATCCTAAACTGTTTCTGCAGTCTGCAGCAACACCTCCACAAAAATCAACAAGTCTGCATCATGTGAGGATCCGAATATCAGCGAGTGCTTCAGGTCCTCAGACGTCAATATGACTAATGTTACATAATGCTCAATAACAGCTTGCAGTATTAAGCCACACTTATCAACTCAAGAGCTCCTCTCAGCATTTGTTGGGGTCATTTAAAAGGCCAGTGGCAGAAACAAAAACTCTGTGGTGCTGCAAGAAACAAGTAACACTAAAACAAGGTGAATACGTCAAAAATAAGACGACTATGTTTCCCTTTTGAGTTAGCTTCAGGAAGAACTTGAAAATATCAACTGGATTTGATTCCAGCCTCTTATTTAACAAACTTTTTGAGTTTTGTAGATTCGTTGAATATCAGCGTCCTTTTTCTGGCAGTAAGGTCAGCGGCGTAAGGGGGCCCTGGTGCATGCTATCGTGCACGTATCATCTTGTCACATGATTAAATAAAGACTTGACATTGGACAAGATTTAGTTATGTATTACTCACCAATCATCACTGCACATTTGACAATTTATCGAAGAAAGTAAGAAATGATTTATTTGACTGAAAAGTTTTTCTAGTTTATGTAGAATAAACATAGGTTTTGCTTTTTTTGAGGACATATATACAATGTTTTTTTTCAAGCTCTTTTGAACACTTTTTCAAGGTGGCAATCTGAATCACTTGCAAGAGCCAACTCTCTCTGCAGGCGCCCACACCACAGGCCCCAGTTCCACCACATTGCCTGCACGTTATATATTCACACCCTGACTAAAGCTGAAAATAGAGACTGAGCGGCACACGTCACAATCGGCGCCAAAATATGCCACCAACAGCTGAAATGCTAAAAATGCCCTTAGCTAGCTACAAACATTAGATATCAGCACGTCAAAGGATTATTTCAGCACCTGATGTCCACCAGAGAGGAGAAGGTACACTGACAAACTCAGTATTGTCGGCCTATGTCAGTGTCCTCTTCTCCTTACCTTACTTACCTTGGAGAAATTATCCCACTTAATGACCAGAGGAAGTATTTGATTGAATCACCAGATCATCATTTCAATTAACGAAGATCAAAACCAGACATTACATAGCTCAGTTACCTTGCCTGTATCCACTTTTGTTTTAAGAACTCTGGTTTTTGGTTCTGCAGCTTATAAAATCTTATTTTTGGGTTCATTACCCTGTTAGTAATGCATCCTATCAAAGCACGTCAGCTTTTATGTATAATGCTAGCAGATATAAGTGATAAGAAGGCACCTTCCTGCAAAGCAAAGCCAATGTGGAGTGATTAATTATTTTCCCGTCCAGTGTGGGCGGGACTTGATTGTGCTCTGTCTCTACAGCACCCCAACAATTGCACTATTTTATCCTCTTTTCTTGACCAAAACTACAGAGACCAGCAGTTTTAGGAGTTATTGATCCATCTTAAAAATTAAACTATATCTTTGAAAGTTGTTTTTAAAGATTTAAATCTTCTGAAAGAGCCAGTTGGCCTGGAGCTGAGAGCTTCAGAGAATTATCTATTATTTTATGTATTTAACAGGGAAAGTGCACAGCTACTTAGCTGCACCAGAGTTAGGTGTAAACTAATTTTCATCTGTTGTCCCTGGGCTGGAAACAGAGAATACTTTCCCTACTAAAAGACACTATTATACACAATTACGAAACAGAACATATTCATGACACAACAGCTTCAGCACTAACAATAGCAAGACAACATCAAGTTATTGCAACAATAACAACAGCAACAACAATACAACTGCAGCACTAAGACACCGCATCAAGGACAATAAAACTACAACGTTAAAATAAGTACTATTATTATTATGTATATACTAGTCCATACCCATTGGTAGCTTTGTCACCTTCTACCTATGCCGATCTTCAATGCCTATGTGCAGTTTCACATAGATTGACCACGTCAGTGAGTAGAAAAACGTGGGACAGACAGAATGACTGAGTGACAGAATGACACACTGACAGTTTCCATGATTACATTTTGAAGCATTTTTCTGTTGTTATAGCGCCACCCAGTTGCCAATTAGAGTTAAATTTCTCCAGTCACCTTGAGGCGTCCTGTTCTACATATCTACCAAGTTTAGTAAAAATCAATATGGCGGTTAGGCCCAGATAAGAAACTAGCTCTCTAGCGCCCCCATTTTGTTTGATGGGGTCAATAATGGAGGGGTCCCCTCAGATTATGTGTGGTCATATGCCTACAAAGTTGCGTGGTGATGGGTGAAACCCTTGAGATGTTATACACCTTTATGTGATGAGCCACGCCCTCCGCAATATTCATTGCCTTATAGAAGCTCAGTTTTAGTAAGTTTTCCAACTTTTGCCAAGAGGGAACTTTAGATATTGGTCCCTAGATTATGTTCACCCAGTTTCATGCAGATCGCTCAAACTTCCTAGGAAGAGATCCATTTGAAGTGTTTTTCAAAAAATTCAAAATGGCGGAAAATCTATATAAGCGGAAGTTATGGGTTCTTGAGGCAAATGTGTTCCTCATGAGGAGAGGCATCTCTGTGCAAAGTTTCATGTCTCTACGACATACGGGGCATGAGATATGCCCATTCAAAGTTTGCAATTTCAATCGGTTGCTATAGCGCCCCCCTTTGGCCAATTGATGTAATATTGCTTCATTGGCATCCTCCCATGACCCTCTACCACTGTGCCAAATTTCACATGGATTGACCAAGTCAGTGAGGAGAAAAACGTGGAACAGACACACACACACACACACACAGAGTTTTCGTCATTATATAGTAAGATTAGACTAAGTAGAAAGTACTGAAAGGTGAACACATTGTTTGTTTGGTCTTTACATGACAGTGAGAAAAACACAGAATAACACCAGCCCTGTCCTTTAAGGCGGGGCCTCTCAAAGTGCGACCCACTAGCCAATTGTGGCCCTCAGGAACATTCTGTGCGCCACCTGAACGTGACGTGAAATGCATGCATTAAATAATCTGCAGTCCATTTTAATACTGTCACTTTAAACAGCTCACATTTAATACATCACTCAGCGACTGTGTCAAACTGCTAAACTGCAAACCCTCACACCTGTCTGTCAGCTTGGAAATGACAACTTCACTCGTGGTGCCTCACAAGTGTCGCAGGAATTACGTTCCCCCATCAATGCCAGTGCCGTTAGCTAATGTTAGCGATTTTGGTGGAGAATATGGCAGTTTAATGTTGACATGAGATGGAAAAGATATTTGGTTTTATATGTGCACTCTTCCTGTGCGGCCCTCAATCATATGCCGGCTGACTAAATTGGTACTCAGCCATCAAAGCCCTGCCTTAAGGTCTTTTCATTGGATTTCCAGGTACTGATGCGGTTATCTAAATTCTTTACTTGATCTTGCTGCTAAGATTAGTTGTTTTTTAAGTGCATCCTCTGGTCTTGACAAGCAGCAGCCAGAATAGAGCGACACATCAACACAGTCTGAAAATGAAAGGCAGCACCATCAGCTTTGTATCCAGCGACCTGTCAGAGTCGATATAAAAACCCATCTGCTGCTGCCTCCTACACACCCAACACACAGGTGACTGCAGCTCTACACATGTACCGCCATAAACCAACAAACAGAGGTCACACTGTTAAACTGTGCGTTTACAGCGTGTGCACTGTACAAGTGTGTGTGTGTGTGTGTGTGTGTGTGTGTGAGGGGGTAATTAACAGTAGATGGGCTGCTGATTAAAGAGAGAAGTGTGGCTCGTGGGAGTGGAGGCTAAGTGCGAATCCTAATGCTGGCGATGCTAACAAGGAGCGTGTGTGGTGGGAGAAGGAGGGGAGCAGGAGGAGGAGGAGCAGGAGGAGGAGGAGGAGGAGGAGGGGAGGAAGAGGAGGAGGGGAGGCAACAAACCCGTGCACTGGGGTCACATGGGACTGGTTTAATGGTAAATCAATGGCGGATGGAGGGAGGAGAGGAGGAGGGATTTAGTGCAGAAATGTTGATCTTATCTTGATGTTTTGGCGATATCGTCCTTTCAGTTTCATGCCAATAACACCCAGTGAAATCAATTAAAGAGGAGAGGGAGACAGAGCGGGTACACACTGTTCTGTCTCGACACTCTGCTGCAAACTTGAGCTGATGATAATGATTCCAATCCATGGACCGATTCTAAATGAAATCATGTGGTTGTATTGATCCAAAGTGTGAAAATCTAATCCACATCCTCACTTTCATTTAACCTGCTGAAACATTTCTTGCTTGGTTTTCACTCCCTTTATCTAAAGACTCACTACATGTCATGTATTCAGTGACGGAAAGTAACAAACCACTTTTACTCAAGTGCAGATTTCAGCCATTTTACTTAGGTATTCCCATTTTCTGCTACTCTCTACTTCTACTCCACATCACAGAGGGAAATATTGTACTTTTTAATGCACTATATTTATTTGACAGCTTTAGCTACTTTGGAGATTCAGATTAACAACACAAAATATAATCAACAAATACATTATGTTGTAATATTATAGATTAAGGTAAAACTTTATTGATCACGGGACACATTCATAAACTACCCAGCAGTATATAATGTAATCTAAATGAGCTCCACCTTTACCAGCAGCAGCATGCATCAAACATTTTAATCGAATAATATATATATTTTGAAAATTAGTACTTTTATTTTTGCTACTTTAGGAATTTTTTATGGTGTTGTACTTTTACTTCAGTAACATTTTTGATGCAGGACTTTCACATGTAACAGAGTATTTCTACATTGTTGTATTACTGTTATTTCGTAAAAGCAGGGGCGTAGTAGTGGGACGAAAGTGGGACTGATTAACAAGGGCCCTTCAACAGTCTGGAATACAAAGTTTGGTTTTGTTTGCAGTTTTTTTTATACCTAAGTGCCATAACTAAATGAAAATTGGCTGAATAAATCTGTTGAGAGATGGAACGTTGTTAAATCGTAATAAAATGAATATAACTTCCACTGTATGGGAATGCCATATGCCAATTTTGCTTTTTTCTCACATCATGTAGCACAAATTTCAAAAGTACTTGCATCTTTCTGCTGCATAGACACCCCAGTTCTGTGAGAAAACCATCTGTCCAGCAGTGAAATACATCTTTAAGACCATATTTTTATAGTTTAAATGTGATTTGAACAGTTCAGTAGTAACTACCCACAGAAACTGCTCATGCATAGGGCCCAGAATCTGGTGCAACACCCCTGTGTAACAGATTTGAGTACCTCCTTCCCCACTGCATATATTATTACACTTCTTTTCACCAAAATTAGCATGTGAGTGCTTTAAAATGTTTTTTTAATACAGGAAAACATGCTAAAATTAGGCTATAGACTCCTTAGGCTAGATTTTCACAGCTATGCAGCAGACGAGTATGCCCTTGTCTTTTTTGTGTCACGTTTGATGTCACAGACAAGCCGGCGAGGTTAATAAACATTAGAAAGCAGCATGGCGGCCAGTGAAAGTCTTACGGTGCTTATTTGTTTTTAATTATCTCTTACTTATTCAGTCTCTCTCTCAAACTCAGTCCAGATTCATTTGGAACAATGTTTGAGCGCTGCTTGGGTAAAGATGGACAGTGTTTTCTGGCAGCACTTCATCTCACCAGTGAAGGGGCTAAAATTAGCACGTTCACCTGAGCGTTGTATATCCATGGCAGCCGATCGGAGCCAGAGCTGATGAATACCAGTGACCACTGCGGAGCCATTTGACCTTGGTGTAAATACTGATAACCTTTCCCATTGAATACAATAGCCAGATGTTAACTGGTGTCAGTGGGGTCTCTGTGCGGCCAGAAAGGGGCTTTATTTTCAGGATGAGTTGAACTACTGAAAAATGCCCGAATGGGTGGCACTACACATGTTCTGTGAGAGTTCTTTCAATTTTATGCAAATACTTTCTTGCCTGGAGGACAGAGTGAGTGTGTCAGGGACGTAAGATCCATGCTGATGAGACATTGTAGGTTTTAGTTTTCATATTGTCGAAAAGGGGTCTGTGACATTTTGCAGTCCGAGGACCCATTAGCTGAAGGAGAGTTGGAGAAGGGACCCCTTACTAAATATATCATATAAAATTGAGCTGCACTTTAGATAATTTTTTAAAATATTTTTGGGTCTTTTCTCATTTGCCTGTAGCTGCTAAGTCAGCAGCAGTTGTTGCATTGCTAGGTGCGTTAGCCTCACCCTCTGCACTTCTATTGGTGGTTTCTGAGGTGGACGGTGTGTCAGAGTCTCTTCCTCGAAAAGCAACAAAATGATCAACTGTGACTCACAAAAATGTCCGTACTCTGTGGCTCAATAAAACGTTACTGTTCGCTAACTTCACTTCGCTGTTATGGACAAGTGATGCACGGTGATTAGTGTTAGTGAGCACACATGGTTGCACAAGGATTTATGGGTAACAGTAAGCCCATCGTCATTGTTGTGCACTGTAAAGAATTTTTTTTGTTCGTTTTTTTGAAAATGCCAATTTATGTTAGCTCTTCAGGATATTGTGTATTTTCAGACACATTTTAATTTTAAAAAAAGAAAAAATTTGTATTTAAAACGTATATTATCAACTATATAATAATAGAATAATACCATTATTCTCACTGAGTTAATAGCTAAGATCTGGAAACATGGTAACAACACTAAATTGAAGTCTGAGGTTAGAAACAAACCTCCAGGTTGGACAAACTTATTTGGGAGAATAAACGAAGGCGGACAATAAAACCATGACTCAGACTGTTGGATTCCTGTGAAGGGGACATTATCAGTGCCCTCCCTCTCAGTTTGACCTTCACAGAAAATGGTTCTGATTATCCGGATAAACTGGTCTGCCTGATCTAAGTGCTTATGATTGCTGCATTGTCAAACTTCTTTTAAGTCGTGTTCTACAACTATTAATTTGGTGAGCACAATGTAACCATGGTGATGGCCAAAATGACAAAAGTACAGCCTTAAATTGTGATAAACCTGAATTATCCTTTGAACATCTCCTCAATCTTGTATTAGGACTGTGTGCAGACCTGCTGCAGGTGCGTCATACTGAAAGGTCTCCAGATGAATAACAGAATAACAGTACTGGTTGTTAAGAACAGTTTCTGCCTCTGCTCAGTGCCAAAGAAGGAAAGTGTTTTTAACACGGTACAAAGTGAAGATATGAGGTGAGGATGGATGGTTGTATAAAGTGCCAGAATTTAAAGCAGAAGTCAGGTATTTTGCACTTTGAGCCCCATTTCTGAGTTGTTCATGATGAAATAGAGTGGTTAAGACCAAAATAGTTGTTCATGATGAAATAGAGTGGTTAAGACCAAAATAGTGACGATGGCTCCTTTTCGGAGAATTTGTCTTTCCCCTGCCTGGCTTAACACTGCTGCCTATGGCCATGTGTGAACCTGTCCTAAACCACCCTAAACATTCGTTTTCAAAGCCATGAAACTCACCGAGTGGTCAGTGGTGTTCGTTGATGTTCTGAAATAAAAATCGTAGCAATCTGTGGTTTCCGTGGTGATTTATTTGACATTTTGTCTAATCCATTGATTTTCTATAGAAGCCTCATTGCCGTTGGTAGTAATCCGCCACCGGAAACGGAAAGGGAGTTGTTTACGACAAGGTTGTAGTCATTGTAGTCTTTTAGCTCAGCGAAAGTGCCGGCTCGACAGTGCTGTGTGCGCTCCTGGAGGAAGAACGAGAACAAACGAAAACATTTTGTAATAAGTTTAAACACCTGCACAATGGATTACTCGCTTGTAAACAACCTTCGCAGTACGATGCCTTTGAACACAACGCCAACCTTCTTCTTCTGCTTCTTCTCTGTGTCCCATTACATTGCAATGGTTTCCTGCCGGTTGGCGACACCCACGTAAAGGAGCATTATCGCCATCAAGTGGGCTGGAGTGTAAAACGCTTCAGGGTCAAATGAACGATCAAGCAGAAGTTTACACACGGGTGTGAGGCAGCTGAAAAAGTAGTTCCACAATCCAGATGAAGAGCGAAAACACGGATGGAAACCACAGTTTGCTGCGATTTTTATGTCAGAATATCAACGAACACCACTGACCACTCGGTGAGTTTCATGGCTTTGAAAACGTTTAGGGTGGTTTTAGGACAGGTTCACACATGGCCATAGGCAGCATAGGGTGGTTTTAGGACAGGTTCACACATGGCCATAGGCAGCAGTGTTAAGCCAGGCAGAGGAAAGACAAATTCTCGAAAATGAGCAATCGTCACTATTTTGGTCTTAGCCACTCTATTTCATCATGAACAACCCAGAAATGGGGCTCAAAGTGCAAAATACTGGACTTCTCCTTTAAGGTTTATGTCCTGACTCCCACTGACAGTAAACATTAGTTTCTTTTACACATGAGGACGATAATACGCTTATGTAATTTAAGTAGTGTGAACTTCAAACCAGACGTTACTCACAGAGGTGGCAGATCTGAAAACACGTGTGAATTATTTTGTTGTGTCACTTTGCTGCCAGACATTGTGACATTTCTATTGAAAGAAGCTTCAAAACAAAGATTAATTTCATTAACAACACCACCATTTCTTTTTAGATGAACATATTCACTATTTTGTCGATGTCTTAAGAAATAAAAACGACTTTCGAAACTTAAAATGACTCAAAGACTTTTTCTATTTTTAAGTCTTGGTCCTGGCTGTAAAGAACCCTAACTGGACAGAACAGCTCCCAGTTAAACCAGTCAACATTCCACTGAGCAGATGGACTGGAGACACAACAGATACCTTCCTGTCAGTAACATCTAATGTCTTTAACTTCTGAACCAGAAGAGACAAACAGCGATTTGATCAGAGAAGATCAAGAAAACAAAGACATCTGAGAACAAACAGCACAGATGGAAGCTAGAGCTCCCCAACCTGCTCAGACTGCATCCAGTCCCGCGATGACATGAGGACCTAATTATCAGTTTATTAAATGATGATCGTGTTATTATCACCTCTGGGTTTATTACAATCACAGCTGTCTTTGTGTCCTCAATGGAGAACACAGTAATGTGACCACACTACTGAAGGACTTTTACTTCTCAAACTAAAATAGAAAACATAACAACACTTTGTTTTATATTTGGCGCATTTTATTCACTTCACATTCTGTTCCTGGAGACATATTCTGAGCTGCTCTTATCGTCTGTCAGGTGTGTGTGTGTGCAGACCATCCCTGTCTCCCAGATATTACATTCATGTAGCATTAATTTGTTTTGGCAGTTACGCTGTGGTAAGGAATGTAATCACCTCCTGGATTATGTCACAGTTTCTTTGAGTGAATGCAGTGCTGCATGTTTGTACCACACACGAGCTGAATTGAAAGTGGTTGTGATGGCTGGTGGGTGAACAAAGCACACGAGTTTGATATTACAGTCTGAGGTTCAAAAGTGGTGCATGTGCAGAACGCCGAGTCGGACTCCAGTCGGACTAAGTACATGCAGCAATAGTTTGATTTTCAATCGAATTATATAGGTGTGTTAGTTGAGTTACGGATAGTGCAATTTCAGTCAAATTAAGTTGTTTACATGCATTTAAAAATGGTTTCAGTCGGATTTTCTGAAGCTGCATGTAAACGTACTGACTGTAGACTTTGTCTGCAACGATCTTGCCCACACCTTATCTAAGAGCAGTGACACTAAATATTAACCACAAAGAAAAAGTTGAATACTACTACTACTTACCTTGTAATGAGCAGGTGTTGTGTTGCAAGTGCAGATATTTGGAGGAAAACAACTAAAATACAGCGTAGCAGCATTCAAATAAAAGAGACCTGAAAAACTCTGAAGCAACAAAATTTTGAGTTCCTATCTCAAATAAACTGTTAAATAACTGTCAGCATCTTTAATGCTGCAACAAATGATACATCAAATCTAATTAAAGATATGCCACAGAGGCCACTGTGATACAAACACTGGTTGTCATGGACATTTTACTCATACTCTCCATGTGAAAATGTTTCTTTAATTACCAAAATTATTTCATTATATTGGTAAAAATTGGTTTAAAATTTTACGTTCTTTTGAAAATCTAAATTTGAGTTTTACTTTGTTAGTCATCTGTAGGTTAACACAGAATCAACGGTACACTGAAATGTGTTAGGCGAGAGAATGGGTTCACTCAACGATTCAAATACTAGTCACGATAACGATAACGTAAGACAAAGTGACAATAAGATGTAAGATAAGACGGGATGACATCAATACAATAAAAATATAGCACTATATACATATATAAAAATGAGGATTGTGTGTAATCTTTAAATTTGTACAAACATTTGGTGGTGAAATTTGTTGATTTGATTAAAGGCAACTGATCTGTGATAAATGCTTAATGGCACCCTGAAATCCCCAAATTTCAGCACGCAGCTTAATTTCAAACCAGTGTCATATTTTGGACATTAAATAAACTAAACTGTAATATTTAATAAAAAATATCAAGGTGAGTTGCAGCTCAGATATTTATCAGTGTCAATTAAAAACTTACTGCAGTGCCTAAAGTTTGTTTTTCCATCTCTAAATGTGTCTGTTGTGTTATTCACATTATTTCTCTGACTCTCTGCTTTCTTGGTTCAGAAAATTCACCAAAAAATAGGGTCTTTAAACACATTTTGCTGTTAATCTCACAGCGTTTATACAAAGCTATTCTGCTCATTTTCAGGTTCATACATGTTCATATTATTGTTCAAAAACACTGTATTTTCCACACGCTGTCTGTACTGGAACACCCATATGTACTCTGTTTTAGCACCTGTGTCTTTAAGAGTCTGTTCTGATTGGTCAGCATTTGCAGGTCTTTCATATCTGGGCATCTGTGCACGGTCACTGTAGCTGGGGAATGACTGTAACAGGGAATAACGTCACTTTTTATCGTGAAAAATCGCCAATAAAAGCTTCTCAACTTAACAAGACATGGTCCAACAGGAGCATAACCTGAAATCAACATCAGCAACAAGACAACATCTTTCCCTGTTGTTAGCATGTAGCTACATGTAGCATTGTATGTAATGCAATGTAAACACTTGCAGTAGCGTGCCTGGGGCGGATGACCATGTAAAGACATCCGTCACCAGCTTACGTCAGCCTGTCTCGTTGGAAACAGAGTATTACTCATAGGGGTTAATTTTACATACATTTCCCTCTACATTTGAAACTCTGGCCACATTTAATATGAATATCTGACACTGTAACATTATATATAATGACAGAAAATGAGGAGAAGCATCAGAAGTCTCCTTCAACTCTAAAGAGTGACTCATGCATTAGATATGGGAGAACAGAAACACTTCTCCACTGGTGCATGTTCATAATGAGTTCATACATAAGTACTTAGTTATGTGTATGCAGAGATGAAAACCATCTGCCTCCTGATAACTGAGCTTTGACGTCATCCGCCATCCAATTCAGTCTCATACTGAGACTCTTATGAAGTGCAGGTTTACTGTAGCTCTCAGCGGTGGCAGGCAGAGGAAATAATCCCCCTCTGCCGATGACTTTGTTCCCTCTTTATTTATTCTTTTAAATCAGCACTTCCTCTTTCTGCACAGCAGAGTTGGATGTTTGTCAGAATGGCAGCTACAAATGTTGGCAGCCTCAGAAGGCCGTGAGAGACAAGTGTTGGAATTTTGTGGAGCTAATTTCCTGGAAATAAGTTAATGTATGGAGGACCAAAGATGACTTATGTAGAACTAAATTAATATAACAAACAAGCGCAGAGATTACAGATGTGTTTAAAACATCAATGCTGAGCTGCGTCCTCACACGTGTATTTTATAAATATGAGGCTATTCTTTTATCTTTTAATCTTGTATGTTATATTTAAACCTTTATTTGCTCAATTATTTACGTTGTAGATTCTCCTTTTTACTTGCGTTTTTAAAAAAAAAAATCTTTTTGTACATAGTAGTCGCATTGTTGGAGGGAGCCTGAGATCTAAGAGTTTCACTGCCAACAACTGCTTCTCTATAGCCCCTTTTACACTGACAGATTTTCGGCGAATGTTGGGCTGTTTTGCCGGCAAGCTGCGAGCGTTTAGGCACACAGAGCCGGACTGGCGAGTTGATCCGAGGTGCCCAATTTTCTGCCTCGTGGNCAACTGGGGAGACAAGGAATTGTGCAGCCTCCTTGTCCTCGCAAACGAAGAGGCCCTTAACCGCCAGATGACGGGGACATTGAGGAACCGATTTACAAGCTAATCGAAGGACCAGCCGCAGCTTCCCTCCCAGGTCACTCTTTACGTCACACGCTGAGCTACACGTTTTGTTACTTGCTCACGTCCCACATTGCCCCGAAAAAGGCACATTCTGTATTTTGCCGCCGATTTTGTTTTTATACTGCCAATGCTGAAAGAAGACTGATTGGGCTTTCCTGAAAATTTGCACAATTGCTATCTAAAAAGGGCTTGTAACTGTTGTGTGTATGACAATAAATAAATAAGTGAATACATATAAGGGGTCTAATCAAACATACCCACAGAAACTTATATTATTATTATCAAATATTATCTCTAGTAGTGAAGGACATTTTCCCAATACTGTTACCAGTTACACTGGACCTATAACATTAAAAGATATTCATCAATGATGCTCAATATCTGTAAAGCACTTACTGTGATCTTTGAAATTAGATCTTTCGATTGAATAATACGGATGGATGACATGACAGTCCCCAAAAGTGAAGCCAAAACTTCTTGATCACCCTCCAATGGCTGGTTGGCTGCAGTATAGGTCATAAACTGTGGGAACCGGGTGGGACATGAGCCGAATAAAACCTTCAAGCACACGTCAAATATGTTTTGTCTTGGTTGCTATGCAGCAAGCTAGCTAACCTTAAATTGTTACTGCTGATTTGTACATGTCAGTCCCACATTTGGACATATTTTCATGTGATGATAACAGACAACACCCAAAAGTCAAGCAACAAAGTTGCTGCGCTTGTTAGCACTCCTCTGATTTCAGTGCAGACTGGCAGGGGAGGAAGAATGGGATGCTAACGTTAGCCCACAAAGCACCGCTAGTGGCCTGGTAATGAAGTGGTGTTCTTTAGTATATGACTTGTCTGATCGATTGATAGCGTAAAACTTAAGTTGTGAATGAACTGTTCGCGTCCTAACAACCACAAAATGCTGCCTGTAGCCCGCACAAAAGAAATCACAGCAGAAGACGACACACTTGCAATGTTCAGCAACACTCGTCAGGTCAAAACACCAGCACACTGATGATGTATCAGGGTCTTGACAGGTTGTCCTATTTCATAGGCCCCCTTCAACTCTAAAGAGTGCACTGACTCATGCATCAGATATCAGGGAACAAAAACACATCTCCACTGGTGCATGTTCAAAATGAGTTCATACATAAGTACTTAGCTATGTGTATGCAGAGATGAAAAGCACCTGCCTCCTGATAACTGAGCTTTGACGTCACCAAGGCTCTTATTCAGTCTCATGCTGAGACTCTTATGAACTAGGAGCATGGGATGACGTTAGCCTACAGTACAGAGCACCACTAGCAGCCTGGTAATGAAGTAGTTGATGACTTGTTTGACTGATAGATAGCATGAAACTTAAGTTGTGAATGAATTGTCCTGACTCGCTGCATCAAAACACCAGCATGCAGATGACGTATCAGGGTCTTGAAGGGGTGTCTCATTTCATAGAGGAAGTTTTGACTACTACCCGTTGTAACTTGGCTCAGAGGGCCAAGGTGGCAATCGAAAATGAGGGGTAGGAGTAAAAATAAGAAATGGGATTGGGCCTAAGTCTTGATAACATGCTTTACGTTTTACAAATTGGAAGGGTTTTTTATTCGATAAAAGTGGGCTGTGATGCGTGAAAATGAACTAAATGGGTTTTCTATTTCAAAAACAAAACAGTGGAGGTGGTGGGCACGTGATGTTGGCCTAATTGATGTCTAATATGTGTGTGCCGAAATGCTGTGTAACACCGGTAACAACAACTACTGCAAGAAGTCGCATCTGTAGCTATAAATGTTTAAATACATTAATTACATGTTTGTTTTTTATCCTTTATTATCAGCTGCTGCCCTTCAAGATTAATAGAATTTAAACGCGTCACAGGCAGATGCTTTGTTTCCATGCTATGTCCACCATTGTTCGTGACGGACATGACTCATAACTCACACGACCACACGAGGAGTTTGTCAGGTAAACGCAGGTGGCTTTGCGAGGACAGTCTCACACCGACAGCAGAAACTAATTTGGACAAAGTGAGTCTCAGTTGGTGCAGACGCTCTTCTCTGTGATTCAGGCTGATAAAACGGATGGATTTTTACATCAAAATCTCGTCTAGAGCAGCTTTGATAGCGCTTTAGAAATAAATTGGATTGAAGTTGAGATCTGCTGCGTGAGATGTCCTTGAGAGGTAGAAGAATATGAGCTCATTTCATGATTCTTTTTTCCTCCTCTGTTGCTGCTCTAAGGGAAAAAAACTCAGTTTCCTCCTGCCTGCAGGGAGGTCATAGGTCAGATGGTGGGTGTTCGCTATGTTGCTGGTCTTTAAGGAGGTCAAAGGGTTGAAGGACAGCTGGCTGACTCAGCAGCTAATAAACATTAAAGAGTATCTATTGGTCATTACGCCGCCTGTCTGCAGGGAGGAGAGTTATTAACAAGAAATCTACACAGAACGGAAGGTCAGATACATCAGAGCCACAAACACAAGTGGTAATTATAGTCAAACTTTAAAGCCTGCAGCACAGACGGTTTAGATCCAAGCGTCTGAAAACACAGACAGTTATTTATCTGATTTATTGACTAATGTTTGGGATGTTTTCACAGCCGGTTTTAGTCAATAAATATGTCAGATCTTGTTTATTTGGTCCATTTACTTATTATTTATTCCTGTTTGACTGCACAAACAGACACTTACTTACTACATCCCCGACTGCACAAAAGTCGAGAGGCTGTGTAAAACGTATATAACAACAGAATGCAAGTATTTGCAAATCCTTTAAGTATATGTAGTATTATTTAGTATTCAACACGTCGACATATGTTTCATTAAATATATTCCCATTGCAGCTATTCACATGACATTTTGACCAGACATTGGTATTAAATCAATAAAACTACACCTGACCCAAGTGTAAAAACTACTTTCTGATTTAAAGGGTGTTTATGTGCCAGACAGAGCCAAGAAAGAGTCTGACACATGGCCTCC
This sequence comes from Epinephelus moara, assembly GCF_006386435.1. Lineage (NCBI taxonomy): Eukaryota > Metazoa > Chordata > Actinopteri > Perciformes > Serranidae > Epinephelus > Epinephelus moara. The sequence continues at coordinate 39,899,001 of NC_065525.1, read as the reverse complement.
TGTAAAACTGTGAAATTTAAGTTTTTACACTGTGAATTTTGTAAAGACTACCCACCATGGCAAGACATAAAAAATAAAGAAAAATACTCTGTTATGATGCACGACAGGTGTTCTCAAAGTTTTCCCTCTCAGTCAAAAGACAGATGCAACACTTTAGAAAGACGGCCCTGTCTCAAGTGTTTAATCAGGAACAAAAGCTTGTTTTCATCCTGTTAAGTCCAGTTTATCCAGTAAATGACTAAAACACACTGGTATTTTATAATAAAAAAAATTCAGAGGATGATCGGCAACAAGAGCAACATGAGCCTAGAATGATAAATTGTGGTCATTTTGTTGCAACAGACAATATCGCTCAAGATCAATGATGCATTCTGGTAGTCTGTCGGGGCGGGAATCACTAGAGGCCCCACGATACGATATTATCACAATACTTCAGTCACGATACAATATTGCTGCAATATTAAAAACTCTTTTTTCAACTGTAAATTGTGTCCCAAAAGAAAATCTTTATCAACAAATATTTTATCTAATAAGATAAAAAGTTTTTAGTCTATTGAACTGGAAAAAGTAATTGATTTATTATTCTAGTTCGTACTTGTAATATTAATCATTTCTATGAAAAAAAAAAAAATCGACATGCACCCTGTATCTGTATGGTATTGCCACACAATAATATTGCAATACTATGCTCTATCGATTTTTCCCCCACCTGCATTGAAAATGTTTCTCCAGTTAAAGTATGAATCAGTAAAATCTAGTTAAAGTATTACAAATATAAAACTGTCCACTGCGACTGCTGTACTATTATATCTGATCTCATTAGATGACTGTGACTCATGCATTAATGTAAAAGCAGGATGTTACTGTTGTAGTTTGTTGAGGTGGAGCTCATTTGGAACTATTAACTAGTGATTATTTTCATTATGGATTAATCTGCTGATTATTTTATCCAATTATCGATTGTTTGATTTGTAAAAATAGTAAAAATAGTGAGAAATGTTTGTCACAATGAGCCAGAGCCCAAAGTCAGACATCAGATTTTATAAACTTGTCATGTATTTTGTGTGAATAAATCTTGTCCAGCTGTCAGATAAACATGGTGAGCATGTAATAAAAAGTACAATATTTACCCCTAAATTGTTGTGGAGTAAAAGTATACAGTGGCATAAGAAGAAAAGACTAGTACACAAGAAGACAAGTACTTCAAATTTGTCATCAGGAAGGCAATCCAGGCACTCTGAAAAAATATAGAAAAAAACGAGGAAGGAAATAAAAAAGCCTTTATTGTAGTGGCTAGATCATTAAAAGAGCCAACATGTTGCGACCACTGCAGGTCTTTGTCAGGGCTTTCAAAATGGTTTTGAAATGATTTAGCCTCTACAATAAAGGCTTTTCAATATTTCCTTCCTCATTTTTTCAGTATTTTTTTTGGGACTATCTTCTGTCAATTCTGTTGTTCTCCACGAGCACCTGACACAAGATTTTGATCCACGTTGGTATATACAGAGCAGCCAGTCGTCTCTCTCTTTTTCTACCTCAAATTTGTATTTAATTACAGTACTTGAGTAAATATACTTTCCAGCACTGATTTGATCCCGTAGAGGGACTATAGACTGAATCTCTGTGACGTTGCGCAAGCAACAACAATCACTTCCGGGTAGACAACTGGCAGTTGATTACAAATGTGGAGATTCTATCATCTTTGACAAACAAAATCTACGAGCATGGGAGCTAAAGCCACCTAAAAAAAATCAGTATCAGTATAAGTGTACACTACTTGAATATTTGCTCTGCTTCACCTTACGCACTAACCAATCAAGGCCGCAGCAGACCTGCAACTCAGCGTTCTGCAAAGTTAAATTAGTGTTTTTGTTAGTGGAGTCTGGTGACTATGATATAACAGCTTCAACTGACTGTCACAAGAAGGCTCTCTGAGGGCAAGGTAAAGTGGTGAAAATGCTCTAAAAATAGTGTACACTTAAACTAATAGAGGATGCTTTGGTGGGTCTTTTTTAGGTGGCTAAAAACTTACTGTGTCTGATCTGCACCGTTTGATTTTATGCATGTGACGCAGGGATTTTCCACCCGGAAGTTAAGTAAATAAACATTGTGATTCGGCCTATTGCACATCATCCCTCCTGTGGTCATCTTTCTGTCAACACTATCTGCGCTCAATAAAGGTTTAAATGAAGCCATGAAGTTGACTACTGAAAGTTCTGGAAACTTTTACTTTTGTAAAACAGAGCATCTGTCACTACAGTACAACCAATAGTTGCTACATGTCCTCACTAACTAGTTTGAACTATCCTGCCTTTACACCCGTCCTGTCGAATCCCAAAGCCTCTTGAACTGACAGCCTGTTGGTTTATTTTTAAAAACAACAGGGATGACATCACAATGAGGAAGTAATGACACCGTTTCATGGCCCCTTTAACAATCTGTCCGATTCCGGCTTCAAGGTGAAAGCTTTGAATTTCTAAAATGTAAAGTTTTCAGGACCTTAAGACTTTTATCATCTGCAGACGTTGGACGGCGTTCTTCGTATGTGACCCATCGGTTAAGAAATAAAAGCATGAAATGAGCCTAAAAGCTGAAGTCTCAACAGCTGTGTGGGGTGACAGCGGCAGGCTGTGTGGAGCTGTGTGTATCAGTGAGTGCTGAATAAAACATGGTAGAGTGGGACCACTTTATGAGACGTCTGCCACATTAGGACGGCGGCGCCCTGAGAGCTGCGGCCCGCGGCCTCTCTCTCTCTCTGCTGTATAAGAAATACATAAATATTTTACATTTGGGCGGCTTTAATCCATTCACAGAATGTCAATACTCAGCACTTAAAAAAAGTGCTCAGGCTGGCAGTCCTGCTGGGTTAAACAGAGCTGCTCTCTGCTCTGTATAATGCATTACTAAATACTTTTATCAACAACGGGAGATTCTGTGTGTGTGTGTGTGTGTGTGTGTGTGTTGGAGCTTCTCTCTAATACCACGGCCGAGATGACTGTTCCCTCAGCACAAACCAGTTCTTCTTAAGGGAAAGGTACCTTAAGGGAGGTACTCAGATCTTCAGTAAAAGTAGAAATACCACAGTGAGGAACACCGGGCTCATTCTAAAGTCGTCAAAATCTGGTGCTTGGGCCGTGACTTCTGGTGTCAGACACTGCCGAAAAAAGCCGTCCTTTCATGTCTGCATGAGTTTAACGGCCTCAAGCAGCATCAGGGGGAAAAGTGGCAGGACATGAATTAAAGTTGAGGCAGCGAAAGTCCTAGTAGGGTGGGCAGCAGGCAAGATGGGTCCAACAACCACTGACTTTCACCAGGAGGCCGGTGTTTGCTTCCTATAAGATTGTAAAGCCAAACCCTGTTTTTTTACCTAAACCCAACTAGGTAGTGCGTTTATTTTGAAAGAGACTGTATGCAAGCTGATCATTTCCTGTGCAAACAGAAGTGTATTTTGAAAAAAGACAATGCATGTAATACGCTGAAGTTGACATGGCGTCCCAGAACCTCAACAACCAACACACCCAGGGTACCTTGCAGGTCATATCTGGACGTGGAAAGTCTATGAGCAAACGTGGACATGTGACGAAGTCGGAGTGAGAATGTGTTCATTAGAAAAACTCTGTTACAAGTAAAAGTTTGCATTCAAAAAGTCACCTAAGTAAGAGTACCAAAGTATTAGCAGCCAAAAGTACGTTAAGTATAAAAATAAAATAACTCATCATGCAGAATGGCTCCTGTCACAGTGCCATGTAATTATAAAACATTACATTATTCTTTTTATCACTACAAATATACATAAGAACTTTCAAACTACAGTTGTTCTGATACCTGTATTAGAAATACTGTCTAAAATGCTAAATCAGGAGCTATACACTGATCTGATACCACGTAATTTGTTAACAAACTTTAAAGTAGTTTCACACTGGGATAAAATGGCAGTTTTCCTGGAGATAAATTCTTCTTCGCCGCTGTAACAAGCAGCCTACACAGCAAGTTGCACTGCGCCGCCACTGGAATCTACTGTTTTAGAGCAGTGAAGAAGAATCAAAATCCAGTAGATAGTGTAACGTTAACAATTTGGCAATTTCTACGGTGTTCATTCTCTGCGTGTATTTGATCATATTTTACAGAGGGTTTAACCTGAGCCATGCTGTACAACAACGATAGCAATCATTTCACATCCATACAGGTTGTTAGTAGTGTCCAGCTGTGCCAGCCAAGATGTTGTGCTTTGCTTATGGTGCTCTGCTGTTTGCTGGTGTAATACATGAATGGATAATGTGCAAACTGTTATTCATAATTGTATCGTATTGCATCGTATCATATCATATCGTATCATATCGTATTGTATTGTATCGTATCGTATCGTATCGTATCGTATCGTATCAAATCTAATTCAACCGTATCATAATTTATTCATTTATTTTATTTTTTTTAATGTAACGGTATTGGTGCAGTACTGTCTATCAGCTGATATGCTCAAGTTCAGGTATTGGAATTTTTATGGGAAAGAAAAAATGATTTCGAAACATCTCTAATTTTAATGTTGTAGTTTGTACTCTCTGGGTAGACTCCATTGTATCATGAATGTAAAAAAATAACTGGTAACTATAGTTGTAACTATAGAGTACTGAAACATAAAATGGAAATACTCAAGTAAAGAACTGTACAGGAATGCAAAAATGGTACTTTACTACATGTACTTCAATTCCACCACTGATGGTGCGTAAAGCAAAGCAATAATCATGCTCAGTTTGTTAGAGGTCATCAGATAGTAGTACATAAACGTACAACAACTAATGCCGGCCTACCACCAAACTACTTCAAGTGATTACACGGTCGCAGACAAATTTCCGATGTTGGTATAAAATCGCAAGAGTTTTACCTCAGTTGGTGCGCACTGTGATCTCGATCGTTCGGTGTAAGGTGGTCATAAAACTCAGTCCAAGCTGACTTAAGTTAGTCTTTTTCACATCTTGACATTCAGAGAAAATCAAACATGTTCGCTATTATCATAAGTTTTTAGTCCTGGCTCATGCAAATAGTAAAGTCTGATGTCCATAACATTGTCAACAACCAATAGCTGTGCTCTCTTCAGCACCAAACAGGAAGCAGTAAACCAGGTAGACAATAAACATGGAGGGCACTCAGGAGAGGCACGAGACAGTCTTGGTTCTCTTAGACTGTGAAAAAGGAGGAGAAACTAGTGTTGTTGTGGAGTTAGAAAGAGTTGGTGTTTAATTTGGTGTGAGTCTGATCCAGCAACCAGTGATTATTTTAGTGAGATATCTTATTCCCACAGTCTCCTCCCACTAAAAACGTGCAGCTAATAAACAGAGGCTGGCAGCAAATTAAGGCAACAAAATCCAAAATGTAAAGTTGTTATCAAATACAGTTTATCTTTATGGATTATACTGATCCCCATTGACAAGAAAGCTGTTGACATGTGACACCTGTTATAAAGGGTTGCTAGAGTTTTGTGTTTTTGTGGACATGTAAGGAATTGTTAATATGTCTTAATATTGATACAACTTGTTTAACTCTATAAAGGGTTAACTTTTAATTGTAGAGTTAAACCAACAACGACCCCAAAATGAAGGACAGGCCCTGAGTGTCACTTGTAGCTGCAGGAATGAAACAAGTTGAATTGAACACCAGACTGACGTCTTTCAACTGCTGCCTTCAGGACATATTGCTCCTCCTGCTGTTCTGCCTCTGAATCACTGCTGCCAATTACGTTACATTTGTCACTGCGGTCTGCAAGGAGATGCTGTTATCCTAAAATTTAGATCAGAATCTCGATCTCATTTACATGAAATTGCCTTTCGTGTTAAAAAACAACAACATTTAAAACCTGGAGAAGTGGGCCGAGAATCACCGCATTCGCCAACATGTACCTATAACTCCATATTCATGGCATCATGAAAGTCAGCCACCACTCTATCTCCATTTTATGCAACTGCATGTGTGTGTGTGTGCACGGAGGGGGGAATGAGGGAAGTCACAGCAGGCTCTTACTGTTAAGTAATAAGAGGGAAATGAGTGTGCGAGCATGGCGGAAATAAACAGGAGAAATTAAATTAGCGTACAGCAGCGTCTCCTGAGAGCACGCTTTCCAACCAAAAGAGAAAACATCCACTATTAAACACTCCATTTAACAGTCAAGCCATGCTCGCTTCATTAGCATATAAGTTGTTTTTGTTGTTGCCTAAATACTGTACATAAACGTGTTGTTTCCATCTCTGTGGAGAAGCAATTACATAATAGTATAACGTTAGATCCAGACAGTGCGGCAGCTTCCTCCTCTCTGGGCGATGGACACGGATGCCTGCGAGGCTTTTAATGAGTTGCATAAGAGCAAAACAAAAACGACCAAGGAATGATTGCAGATGGAATGGAGCCATGTTAGGATGATAACACAGAACCGTCAAGGGGAAGAAAAGAAAAAACAACTATCCAATATCTCCTAATTATATATTGACTAAATGAAGAGTTGTGTGCTGTAACGGCAGATTAGTTTGTTCTAACGTTCTTGTCACGGAGCAGCTTGGATGTAACTGTGTGTGGTGTTTCACACAGATGGTTGTGGAGAGAGAGATGGAGAGGGAGACGTGTTGGAAGCGTTCATGACAAAAGAAAAACTTGTAATTCCCACATGAAAAACGCTCCGACACAAATCTTGCATTCAGTGTCGTAGAAGTTAGAGTGAAAAGGTTTTGAGTGAAACCACAATTTAAAACTTATGTGAGCACAATTTCCTGACGACAAGTCCTCCGAACTGATTGAAACTGACTCAAATGAGTCTTTTCTGAGCTGACACCTCAATCAGCAAGATGTCTGTCAGTGCCTTTCAAAGCCATTATACACTAATGACCCTCTGATCTGCCACGTTAAAGGGTAACTTCATTTTTTTTCAACCTGGACCTTATTTTCCCCTGTTTCTGTGTTTAAGTGACAAATGGAGACGACAATTATGAAAGTGGCCCAGTATTGAGCGAGTGCAAAACAGGCTGCACTTGGGGCACAATGTTAATCTTTAATGTACATATTAAGTGTTTGTTTTGCCACTGACAGGCTCAGATTGTTACTGTAAGTGTCTGACAACAACATTATGGAAAGGGTCCATACAGAGTAAGATCCTTTTTGTCTATCAGGAAACAGCCACAAATTTACCATCACCAAACCCACCAAACTCCATTTAAATACACAGTAATTTTATCATCGTAAAACACACTTCATTCAAAGTCAACAGAAACAAAAAAAAAACCTCACAAAAACCACAGTGATTTGCCTTTCCACTGTTCCAACAATCACTGGCTCTCATTTGACTGAAATAAACTCTTAATTCACCCAGTTAGATGTGAAAATATGCTGGCTCTATACACACTAAAATGACCCTTTATTTAAATGGAGTTTGGTGGGTTTGGCGATGGTGATTTTGAGGTTGCTTCTGGTGAAACAAAAAGGATCTCACTCTTGAACAAAAGGTCTATCTCTGTAGGGATCCTTCCCATAATGTTGTCAGACACTGAGAATAACAATCTGAGCCTTTTAGTGGACATACATTGACGGAGGGAACATGTCCGGAGTGGTTCCACTGCAGTCTGTTTCGCTGCAGTACTGGGCTGATTAAAAAAATGTTCTCATTCGTCACTTAGAATAAAAAAAATGGAAATAAGGTCCAGGTTGAAAAATACCTTTAAGGTTCTCTAGCTAAGCTACTCTTTAAGGTTTGGTTAGGTTCACAACAAACTTTAATTGGGTTTAGGGACTGACTGTTAACAGAAACCAACATTGATTGTCGACCTCTGAGGTTTTGCTGCACTTTAACAACCTCTACCTGTGCTCCTGACAAACAGATGCCCCTGTCAGCAAAAACAAACAACCCATTTTGGTTGTTTTTGTTCAGAAGAGTTTCTCTGATCCTAAGATTTACTTTGGGGCTAACTACAGAATAATCACATAGAATTCAAATGTATTTAATATGTATTTAATTTGACTTAATGGGTTATATGGAGTATTTTTCCACTGTGGTCCTACTTCTTAAGAGAAATAAATAAAGGGCTTCATCGATTCAGCCACCATCGAGAGAAGGACCAGTACATCCAGTATTATTGGTGCATCTACAGCCTGATATATCCTCTTCTTCTGTGCCACATCACTGATGTGGCCCCGGTCCACTATTATGCTAAATACGACAATATTCTGAATTTGATGTGGGTCATATAAACAGCATCTGTTTGGATATTTCAAGTTAAACATTTTCCAATTGAAACATACGCTGGTAGTGTTCAGGTTTTAGGAGCATTCTTTGGACATGTTTATAGCCCATTTGAAATATGCATCTTAATTTGGGTTTTTACAGCAGTTTGCGACACACGGCCTCAAATCTGTTCACAGTCGGCTCTGTGCGTTGTCATGGATATGGTGTCCACAAACCAACAGTTCGCAGGGCTGAGCAGAGAAAAGCTCACATTTCTGCTCAGAGAGACATACACACCTGCTGTTAAACATCATGAAAGACTTGGCTGTCAGCAGGATTTTGGTTACACACAAATATCACAACACTGATCTTTTTAAGAAGATGGTTGAAGAAATGAAAGAGAGAGGCTGTGCCGTCCAAAAGTTCACTGACTGGAAACTTTGAAAAAATACTATTTTGATGCAAAACTGCACAAGCGCCTCCAGACGTACTTTTTTTATATTTTTGACGTGATAAACCACATGTGTGGGCATGTAAATCGTAGAATGCACAACTGCATGCAAACAGTAATATTAGTGGAATATTCATTGTCATCAGCCATGCAAACAGCTCACTAGAAACATTGTCTTTTTCATGTTAAGGGCAAAAACCAGAATATTTTGTGCATGTAACTGTAGTCACTGCTGCACATGGCGACATGTTCCTTCATTACTATGATCACACACACTGTAGTTTATTTTGACTCAGTCCCACATACACCATCCTGCTGATGGAAATAGCAAAGTGCCAAATGTGTGGGATTTGTCAAGAAGACAAAATAAGAAAAATATATATTAGTAAAAGTACTGGTAGGAAAATGTTGGGAAAAACTGTCATGAAGTACACTGACTTTAGTAAAAGTACTGTATGTGCAAACCTACCTACTTTGAGTAGGAGAGATAGGGGGAATAAAGTGGGAGAGTAACTCTTTCAGTTTTGCAAACCTGTCCACATAGAGTGCCATAAACAAGCTAATATATGCATGAAGTGTCATAGCTCGTCCTCATCAGCAGCCGGCTGCTCCACACTTTACCGACAGCTTCATCTACTGTCGTACACTCGGCTGTGGCTTCTGCACTCAAGGTCACAAATTAATCAAAACATCAATATGCGCAGTCGACATAGGCAAAGCCCGCTGTAGACCTGTCACCTGTACCAACAACATTGATTCAGTGCCTCATGAATTATGCAAAAAGCAGCCGAGAAGTCGCAGCACAGGACCGGCAGCGAGCTCGTTCCGCAGATATTTTTGGTGGATCTACGACTCCTCGAGGTTGTGTGTATCTACCGGCTGTAGCAAACTGTCGGCTTGTTGTTTTGCATGGGTGATTTGATAAGTGTGCACAGGTGCATTGTTCACAACAGAGGAGAGATTCGGGGATGGTGGTGAAGCTCTGTTAATTACAGCGCGGGGGAAAGAATAGGGACATGCAGTGTTTTGCCTCTTGAATCAACAGACCTTTGAGCATCATCTCAGAGCTCCATCTTTTTTTACTGCTCTGACTGAAGCAAAGCAATCAAATACATCAGTACGTTATTTCGCCCTTCAGCTACACAAAGAGACTTGAAAGTACCATTTTTGGTTTCAAACCTGCCAGAGAATATACATAAGGTCAAGTTAATCATAACTTACAATTCCGATGGTGCGTGGAAAGCAATAAAACCAAATGAGGCTGAAAAGGCTTAATAAGTCTCAATATTCCTAAATGTCAATATGCCTTCATATTTCAACGACACGGTGTTATATTGGCCTTTTTTCTCTCCTGTCTCCCCAGATGGAAACTGACACCGGTGACAGCGACGGAGGATAATAATGATGGAAGGCAGAGTGATTCGTTCCCAGACGGAACCACAGCATTCTTCAACCGCCCCTCTGCTGCACAGCGCTGCTCCCTGAAGGATACATCGACCTTGACATATCACAGCGTGCATGACAACCTGGCACGGACCGAACTGAAAGGTTGCCTCTCTTTGCCAAGAGCTGGAAGACAACAGGGCCAAAGCTTCGGGGACCGGGCGTCAGCAGAAATCCACTCTGTCTTGCTGCAGTAACAAATGAGCTTTTATTTGTAAAGTTAACAGTGCTAACAGCTGACTCCATAAGGGCCAATTACAGGCTGAAGGGAATACGGGGCCAAGATGAAGGAGACAGCAGTTGTGGCTTGTTTGCTGGCTGAGCTGTCTCTGGCTGCCTTTGTTCTGGCCTCTGAGGGGGCCGCTCATTGCCCTGCATTGTGTCGATGTGAGATACGACCCTGGTTTTCACCCAGCTCTATTTACACAGAGGCTGCCACCGTGGACTGTAATGACTTGGGCCTCTCGGTGCTGCCGGAGAGACTCCCCTCAGAAACACAGGTACTGCTGCTGCAGACAAACAACATCGTTAATGTGGAGAAAACTTTGGATTACTTGGCCAACATCACTGAAATCGACTTGTCTCAGAATAACATTTCCTCTGTGAGCGATGTTTGTCTGGGGTCTCTGCCCCGGCTGCTGTCACTCCACATGGAGGAGAACTGGATTCAGGAGCTATCTGACAGCTGCCTCGCTTCTCTGCCCAACCTCCAGGAGTTCTACATCAACCACAACCTGATTTTCTCCATCAGCCCCGGAGCCTTTCAGGGCCTGAGCAGGCTGCTGAGGCTCCATCTCAATTCCAATCGACTGACAAGCGTAAACAGCCTGTGGTTCCAGCATCTGCCCAGCCTGGAGATATTGATGCTGGGAGAAAACCCCATCCTTGAGCTGTCAGACATGAACTTCAAACCCCTGACAAACCTCCGCAGTCTCGTGCTTGCCAAGATGAATTTGACTGAAATGCCTGACAATGCTCTGGTTGGCCTTGAAAACTTGGAGAGCATCTCATTTTTTGACAACTTGTTCAGTCGAGTCCCCCGAGCAGCGCTGATGAGAGTCCAGAACTTGAAGTTTCTGGATTTGAATAAGAACCCCATTGAGAGGATCCAGAGAGGCGACTTCATGGACATGATGCATCTCAAGGAGCTTGGCATCAACAGCATGCCTGAGCTTGTGTCCATCGACAGTTTCGCCCTGAACAACCTGCCAGAGCTGACAAAAATCGAGGCCACCAACAACCCCAAGCTGTCCTACATCCACCCCAGGGCGTTCCACAAGCTCCCGCGGCTGGAGACTCTGATGCTGAACAGCAACGCTCTGAGCGCGCTCCACCGCAGCACTGTGGAGTCCCTGCCCAACCTGCGAGAAGTCAGTCTGCACAGCAACCCCATCCGCTGCGACTGCGTCATCCGCTGGGTCAACATGAACAGGACCACTGTTCGGTTCATGGAGCCCGACTCCCTGTTCTGCGTGGAGCCTCCGGAGTACCAAGGCCAGCATGTGCGACAGGTGCATTTCAGGGAGATGACGGAGATCTGCCTTCCTCTGATCTCACCTGGGAGCCTCCCGGATCGGGTCGAGGTTGGTAAAGGGAGCTCTGTGTCGCTGCACTGCCGGGCGTTCGGAGAACCAGAGCCTGAGATCTTCTGGGTGACGCCATCAGGTGACAGGGTCCTACCTGGGAGTGTGTCTGATAAGTACTACATGCACCCTGAGGGAACCTTTGACCTCTACGATGCCACAGAGGAGGAAGCAGGCTCGTACACCTGCATCGCCCACAACCTTGTCGGGGCAGACCTGAAGTCAGTGATGATTGTGGTGGACGGATACATTTCCCAGCATTTGAATCAACCTTTACATGTATATATCACATCGGTCCAGTCTCATTCTGTAAGGGTTTCCTGGGAGAGCACTGGTGGTTTGGTATCACAACTAAATTGGTCCATTTTAGCCGATGGCAGCAACCTCTTGATGCCATTCACAGCCAGGCTTCCTGCTGATGTCAAAGAGTACCACATCAAACAGCTGAAGCCTTCCACTTGCTATCAGGTTTGTGTTGAGGTCACTGCAACACAGCCTGGAGACAGCAAGGACTGTGTCAACGTGACCACGAAGGAGGCACCCGTCCTGCGGGGGAAAACTGAGAACTGGGACAGTCTGGTGATGGCTACCTGTGCTGTGTCTTTTATCGTGGTTGCCGTGGCTTGCTCCGTCATCTATACGTCCCTGTACAGCCAAGTGTTTTACAGGAAACTGATAGCAGATCCTGCTGAAACGCTGCTGATTCCCGGCACTCATTCCTCCTCCCCTTCTTTCCTGGAGTTTGGTGTGTCTGGGGTCAAGGTGACGGCCACTGTAATAGACTTACCGGACGACTCAATGTAAGGAACGTCCTTGTGTGTAAAAGCACTTTGGGATTAAGCGAAGATGAAGAGTGATGGACACTGGAAAATGTAATTTATGTGCCCTCTTTTCAAGACTTTTGATGGGACATTTTGCACTGGAACTCAGCTGGGCAGCATCGGAGGAAAATTCATACACATTTACATAAATGGCTAAAAGCAGAGACTATTTTGTATTTCAAACTTGTGTCATTATAACGAGCTTAATCAGGCAGATATCTTGACTATAATCTACATGGCTACTGGTCATTCATGCAGTGCAACCAGAGTAAAGCACAGCACAGGAACTATTCTGTCTTAAATACTTTGTTGAGACGGCTTTGATGTCTGCAAAAAGCATTTTCTTTGCTGTGTTACATTAAACGGTGCCAAGCGAAGATAGTTTATAACGGCAGAAAAAAAAAAATTGTTAGTCTAGTGTATAATTAAACCGACTATAATGTAAACAATTTTATGAACAAATACATTTTTCATTAAACCTGTGTGGTGTCTTATAACTACAATCTTTCCTCGTTAAATTTGGACACACGGCATGTTTTTTAAAATATGTCTGTTGCCACAAAAACAAACTGTGGTCTTTGAAATGCAAAATACTAATTGGTATGGATGAGGCTCATAAATCTTGTTGTGTCCCTGTCCGAGTCGTACAGCAGCCGAAGTGTGAGGTCTGCTGTAGACAAACACAATTACAGCAGCTGCCCTTCAAGGCAGGCGCTCTAACACTGTTAGGGAAATGCACTGCGATCTCAAACTGTTTGTTTTTGTGTGTGTGTGTAGGCGTGTGTGTATGTACCTTAATGGGTGTGTGTGTAAAGAGCGAGGACATTGGCAAACCCATTGACTTTGAATTGCATTATATTCTCTTTCATTAAAAATCCAATATGGATTCCCAACACAAACCTCAGCGAGGTGATGAATCGGCGTCACGCGCAAACTGATGGGAGGCATTTATCAGCGGGACTCAGTCATAGATCAACCGAGTTTCAGCACCTTGGACAGGGCTTTTAGAGCGCAGCCATTTGTCACCGCCACAGGAGCTAAAATATGACCCATTAGAGGCAGGTACTGAATAGGTCAGCAAGAACGTGGCGCCCAAGCCATCCTCTTCCCCGTGTGACCCTGGAGAGACACCACCGCCGTCGCAGGAACAGCTCAGCAACTATTGGGCTCGTTTGTTAAGCGCCTCGCATCGAGCCGCGAGGGTAGGGGGAAGGAGACAAATGGACCACAAAACCAGGACAAAGTAGTTTCAGTCCCAAACAGGACAGAGGACGACAGCCTCCCAGTGCAGATGTTACTGATGTGCTGAGCTCTCCTGTACGAGATAACCCGGCCCTGGGTTCATCAGAGAGTCTGCTGCTTCAGTACTGTACGGCGAGGAGTAGTCTGGGTCTTTAGGAGAGCAGCTGCATGAGAAAGGAAGGATTATATAAAGGAGATGACAGGTCGTTTTAGAGGCTTTTCATTTTCCTTTCCTTCCTCACCTGTGCGGCTGGGTTCAACGCCAGTTCACCCCCGCTGAGCGAATGATATGTCAACGTGTAATCCTCACAGCAAAACAAAATAAAAAGATCTTATTCCATTTTAAACTCTGTCAAAAAATAAAAATAAAAGCCAATACACAACTAAAAGGGAAAAAAAGAGGCTCCTCCAAGTGAGTAATTGCTCACTGCTGAGGGCGCACACACAATATGTTGTGGCAGATCCAGAGGGAATGTCTCGAACAGGAATAGTTTTCCACGCAGCTTCCAAACCAACTGGCAGGTTAAATTAAATCCAAACAGCGAAATTGAAACCAGGACTCAGATCTGCCTTGTCAGGACTTCACACAAACCAATTACGCTAACAGCACAAATCTCACTCTAGCGCCCCCCTCAGGACTACAAAGGTCACTGTACACCAAAAGAACTACATGGGGAAATCAACAAAATGATAATTAATCTTCTCTTAGAGGTTTACTAGCGATGGGACTGATCCTGTAAAGTGTGTCCCAGGTAAAGGTCACAGGCTTATTAAAATCACAATGGTTAATTGTCTGAGAAACATGAATGAGCTCTGTAAATTCCACTGCAATCTGGCAATTAGATTATCTTAAATTGTCTTGGGTGGAAAGTTTTGTGGTCTGAAGGTGATGATGTTCTAAGAGCTCAGCAGGTCATAGGAAATTTTATGATTAATCATCTGCGGATGGTGTTGGAGGGTGTACAGAAAACAAGTAACAGTTCAATTGGTGACTCTAAATTGTCTGTAGGTGTGAATGTGAGTGTGAATGGTTGTCTGTCTCTATGTGTCAGCCCTGTGATAGTCTGGTGACCTGTCCAGGGTGAACCCTGCCTCTCACCCAGTGTAACCTGGGATAGACTCCAGCCCTCCTGTGACCCCCAACAGGATAAGCGGTTATGAAAAATGAATGAATGACTATGAGTGACTTTATTCTGTGACTATTACCGTTTAAATTGGTCATATTCTGAATACAGTTACTACTTTTAAAAATAGATTATTGAATGAGATTAACTGAACGTGACACAAAATGTTAAATACTGGTCTGAATGTGTTTCTCATCCAAAGCTCAACTTAATGACAATCTGCACAGTCGACTGTCATGTTTGTTGTGTAAAAGTGAAAGTTTTGAAGCTACAGTAAAAGCAGAAATCATCATGATGTGATCATGAACATCCTCAGCAAATCAAATGGTGATCCAACTTGCTAGAAGAGCTTGAAACAGACAGAACAAGACGGGCACTCAGAGAGTTGAACACTCTGCTAAGGCCAAGAGTCCAGCCTTCTGTGATATGCAAATCAGCAAGCGCACAACATATGTCCAGACATATTCCTAAATCTATTGGAAAGAGTGCTCCATAACAACTGCTCTCTGTATGAAGTGTCGCAGAGGATTACTGGTACCAGTGAATGTGGATTGTGATATGGAGTAATCGTATTTGTACAACAGGCTACATTTTGTCACTGATGAACTTTACTACCCTCTAATGGATTTTAAGATGTATGGCATTTATTACTCCACGGACAAATACCCTATCTCAAATTGTTAACTAAAGTGAAAAATAATTAGTGTATCCGTGCTTCACGTAAAATCAGGGCAGTAGTTTTTCTGTGATCCTGCTGACAAACAAACAAACTGGACTGAATATATTGCTTCTTTGGAGAAGGTAATAACAGGCAGAGCAACATCACCACTATCAGAAACTTAACAGCCGTACCAGTGGTTCTGTTAGGAAACCAAATTACATGATAGTGAAGGTATTTCAGTCTGAACCGAAGATGAGGACGAACCCACCAACAACCCTGCGACTTGAGTATAACTTGAGTTACCGCCTCGCAACTGTACGCCTCCACAATCCAGTCAAGTTGATGTTTACATCCGTGTCTGTCCAGACTCACATGTAGCCATGACAGCTGACTATGCTTTAAATATGTACATAAAACATGGATGCGTCACACTCATCTTCAACCCGACAGCACAGAAGATCTTTATAATCAGCACAGTTTCAAGATTAGTGTCACCAATTCAGTATCTGACCAAATGTCTCCCCTTCTGTTCCTGAGATATGATGTTGGATAAAGTGTTTGCAGAACATTATGATATGATTTCACATTGAGGCTGACCTTTGACCTTTTCGATATAAAATGTCACCACTTCATCATATTCAGTTAGACATTTGTGTCAAATTTTCTCATAGTTAGGATATGAATTCTTATGTTATGGCCAAAAACGTGTTTTGTGAGGTCACAGTGACCTTTGACCACCAAACAATAATCAGTCCATCCTTAAGTCCAAGTGGACGTTTGTGCCACATTTAGGGAATTCCTTCAAACTGTTCTTGAGATATTGCGTTCATGGAAATGAAATGGATGCAAGGTCACAATCACCTTGACCTCTGACCAACAAAATCTAATCAGTTCATCACTGAGACTAAGTGGACATTTCTGCCAAACATGAAGAGACTCCTCTTGGGCGTTCTTTAGATATCGCGGGATTGACTGACAGACAACCTGAAAACAACACCTCTGGACATGGCTATTAGGGACGCACCAATCCGATATCTGGATCGAATATCGGCCCTGATATCATCAAAATGGATCGGGTATCAGAAAATGCAACCTATACCTGTAGCGATCCTTGCCTTTTAAATCTATTGCGACACGTGCACGTCATACGTCATGGAGCAAAGGAGAGAATCTGCTGTGTGGAGCTATTTCACACTGAACACTCCAACTAGCCTGACGGCAGTTTGTAATGTCTGCAAAGTGAATGTTGCTAGGGGTGGTGGTAGTACCGCCAAGTATAATACTACCAATTTCATAAAGCATCTACAAAATCATCACCAAACGGAGCACTAAGAGTTCCAGCAGTTGAGCAGGTCGAAAGGAGCAGGTGATAATACTACACAGCAGTTAACGTTAGCAGATGTGCTGCAAAGAAGAGAGAATTTCCCCAGCAATAGATCAAAAGCTGTGTAACATTCTGAGAAAGTTCTGGAGTACATTGTTTTCGATGGACAACCAATGACGGTTGTTGAAAACATGGGCCTCCAATGTTTTCTGGATCACCTAGAGCCACGGTACAATTTGCTGTCACGCAAATATTTTTCTGGGACCGCACTGTCGGAAATGTACGAGAAAGTGAGCAAACACTTGTCTCAAGAGTTACAAGATGTAGATGTAGATTAATCTGTTTCATCTTGTTTCATTTTATCTTAGGAAAGAATTGTGTAATGCCTGATGCCTCTAGTCTTTTCTGTTGTACGTGTAAAGCTTTTTAGGTCAACCGTGGTATCGGATTGGTATTGGGTATTGGCTGATACTCAAAGCCACAGCATCTGGATCAGTATCAAAACTGAAAAAGCTAGATCGGTGCATCTCTAATGGCTATCACTGGCGCAGAGGTGTAATAAAGTTGTATCAACACCAGTGTTAAGAACAACACAACTTTTCAAAGACTGTAAATGTTCAAAGTAACTTCCCGGCAGTTTCCTGATGGTTTGACATAAACCACAGGGTCACATGTGGAACCACAAGGTGGTCCAGCACCTTTTTCTTGTCATCTTCTTTGCCAGTACTTCGCATCTCTCATCGCTGTGACCAACCCAACAGACACCAAAATTAAAAACTCATTAATTTTGCGGATATTCTCACTTTTTTTTCCTGCAGGAAGTCGGTAATATCCCCACCGCACACCGCCATTCATCACGGGGCGACATGCAGTAAATGAGATGCTGCTAAACAGAATAGATGATGTTAATAAAGACTGTGTGTGTCATATTGTGGGTGTTTGTGTTGAATCACGGCGTCCTTCAGCAACAGCCAATCAGAGGTGGGCGTCGCTCCGCTGCAGACATGATTAACTCACTGATGATTTTCCTCACAGAAACACGCCTGCTCGTTAACACCGAGAAGAGTTACGATCTACTCTGCGACTGAAAGATGATACATGTGGCGAGACTGAGAGAATTAAGCAGCCGTTTCTGACCATCACTCACAGGATGATTAGTCATTTCCCTCAACAGAGGAGGAACAGCACTGATTTATTTAAGGAAGGTAACTCAAGTGCAGTTTGAGGTTCTGATGCTTCATCTGGGATTATATCCTTTTCCTCTCACTCATTTGAAAGGCAAGTAGTGTACTTGTACTCCACATCTGTCTTACTGCTGCAGTTACTGCTCACTGTGGGTACCACTGAAGAGACTGAGGTCATGTCGTCTGTATTTAGGGGACACGGTGGATATTTTTAGGTTGATTACCTGTTTATTTAGTCATTTAGGGCTGTTGGTGGGACATGAACTCATGACCTCAGTATTTTCTTGGCTGCAGCCCTTCATTCAGTATGAGATAATAACTAAAAAATATCACTAAAATCTTTATTTTCCCTTCCCTGCTGTCCTTCCAGTCTTGTGCCCTGCCTTCCTCCTTACTATATTCCTCTTCCCTTGACCTTCTTCCTTTGTTTTCTTTGCCTTGTTCCTTCTTTCCTTATTCAGTCCCTCTCTGATTTTTGCGATCTTTTTGGGGAGTATTTTGCACCCTAAAATGCTGATGATTCGTTCCTAAAAATCGTAATGCATGTCGCGATATTTGTAGGCATTTGTTTTTGCCATTAAATTGCAGAAGCAGGTGAAAATAGCAAAACTAGTTGCATTTTTTTGTGTGTACTTCATTAAAAATCAATGGCAACTTATTCCACACAGAATTAAGCAGCACTGCTCTGAGTTTGTGATTTGTACTACACTTACATTACCACTAACTGTGTATGTTTGATGGTCCAGTGTGTAAGATTTGGTAGGATTTAGTGGCATTTTATGGTGATGACTGCAGATTGCAACCAGCTGAAACTTCTCCTTGTTAGAAGTCCTTCAGTGTGTATTGTTCAGCAGGTTTTTACTGTGAGCTGAATTATCCACAGAGGTCTCTTCCTCTCAAAAACAAACAGAGCAGGTGATTTAAAATTTAAACTGGTAATTACACTGAATAAATCAGTTTCACGTTGAAATTCAGTGTTCCCTGACACTGTTTGGCATGTCAGAGGCGGGCTACGATCCTAGCACATGCTCACGAGTGCTCACATTTTTCTCTAATAACTTAAGATCAAGTCGTTCAAGAGGCTTTTACTGGGATCATGCGATTAGAACCAATAACAACACTAAATAAAGCAGTATCATAAAATCAGTATTTTCCGATGCTCTCCTCACAGAGCAGCTTTTAACTGTGGTGGCTGATGCAAAAAAGCAGACGGCCCTATCTAGAGCCGTGTTTGGTTTGTCTGTTCTGTGCTAAATCCTACACACTGGGTCTTTTATACAAGGTCTTGCACAGGTCCATTTTTGAAAACCCGCATTCACCCATACCCGTAAAGGTTAGTATCAGAACTGACCCATTAACCGTCATTGTGTCTAAGTCAAAGTCAGTTTGGTGACGAAATGTGCGGGATTGCTATGATCAGGGAATCCAGACTAACTCTTTAAAACACCAAAGTTGAACTTCTGGTTTTGTCAGTTAAGAGAACATAGATAACAGCTCCAGTTCCCTGTCTACAAAGGCTGTCTGACCGCAAGGTAAAGTGGTGAAAAGATCCTCAATAAAGCGTACACTTAAAGTGATATTTATCTTTTTAGGTGGCTACATTGCATTTTGTTGCTGCCCCCAATCACAGCAGTCCTGCTCCTCAAACTGGGGGCATGCTGACTGACATCAACTGCAAGTAATACACTGACTGTGGGTAAGCACCTCATACAAACCCCACTTCAAAAGATCCAAACTATCCCTTTAAGTAACAGATTTGAGTTTTTAAACCAATGAGAGTAATCCATTATCTAAATCCAGGCTGCAGACAGATATGGTTTGCAACTGAATGATGATATCTGTGCTTCATCCACCCATTCCTAAGCTCCACATATAACTTCATGTTTCATACGTCACTCAGTTTCCTATCATGTCTGGCAGGGGAGTGATTGGTTCAGTGAACACGTGCAATTAAAAACATCCTAATTCAAAGTGACAGCTTCCATGCAGAGTTATGAAATGACCCACCAAGATATACTGCGAGGAAGCAGTTTCACACATGCTGGAATATTTTCTACTATCAGTCGCTGCCTTTAAGGTTGTGAATTAATGAGCTGACTCAATAGGCTCTTTGTGGCAGCAGGATTCAGGCCCTGAGGTACTGGATCAGCTTTACCCGTCTACCAGCAATGTGAGAGGAGGAAGAGCCTCGTCGGCTACTCGATAGCGGAAAACACCTCGTCTGCTGCAGAATCACTCTTTCGGAGATGCTGTGGTACGTTTGAGGGGTAAAACAAAGGCGGTGCGGGTGAGGCAGCGACTGACTGCCTTTTGATTTGAGTCGATGTTGCAAGAGAGGAATATCAGGGACTCATCAAAGGCTGAAGAACAAGCACAAGTACAACAAAACCAGCAAAAACAAGCCCAGCTGTCGAGCTTAACGAGCTCTGACTGCACGTTTAGTCCCAGCAGAATCATATCTGTAGTCGTTATATGTGATTGCATTACTAGTGTTTGCCCGCCACTCTTCCTCCATTTCATTTTCTGCTAATAATCCATGAAAACAGCCTAACGATCCAGACTGAAGTGAACTAATACCTCTCATTACAACACTTCCACTTTTAAAATGTCCCATTTCTCTGCTACACGTTAGCGGGTAAAATAAACTTGGCGAAAGAGCAGAACTATTTTTCTCATGAATTATTACCCCATTACAAACATTTGGAATTTAGGCCAGGCCTGCGGCTCGCTGCTCGGGGTAAATAAAACTAGAAACGGCCTCACATTTATCTAGCTTTCCTCATGCAGAACCTCCTGGGCTTTAAGTAATTATTCTCGCGCTCACCGGCCCATTAGGCTAAAACAACATGGCTGACTTTGGGTGATCTTGGAGTGCGGAGCTTTTTGAGCTTTTATTATTGTTTGATGATGAAGAGTCGCAGAAGGCGAGTGTTCACTTAACCTCTGCTGATAAACCGAAGCAGATCGCAGTCACTTACAAGACAAGGTTATTTCCAGGAGAGAGACGCAGGAACCATTCAGGCTGATTAATGACTTATTTTTTTGTTCTCTTCGGCTCTGTGGTGGCTGTTACTGTTTTAATCTTTTCCAGGAAACACTGACTCAGGACATTCTGTTTCACACTCGTACAGATACACAGAGTCACAGTGGAAGCTGCCAGATACAGTCAGTCCTCCACTGAGGGACACTGAGCAGCTGTAACACACTCCTGCAGATTCAGTGCTTTACTCAAGAGCACAACTTCCCATTTCTTTTACTGACCTCGATTTTTCTTATATTCAACTTGTGGTAGTTTCTTAAGGCTAGGTAGGCCTATGTTTTGAATTATTTCTCACAGTAGACTCAGACTGGCAATCTGGCAAATGCCAGAAGGGCTGGCCCATATTGGGACCCAAGGTCACTACCAAAAATGAGGGGAAAAATTGTTGGGAAAAAACTGACCTGCCGCTGCAGCCCACTTGGTGTTCGATGATTAGGAGTCACACAGCTCCAAAAGTTTCAACAGGCTCCCTATCCTGCAGTGGTACAGACAGCTTTTGAGTTTAGTTTCTTGCCCAAGGATACTTTGACATGCGGACTGGAGGAGTTGGGGATCGAACTGCCAACCTTCAGATTAGTAGACGACCCACACTTTCTCCCAAGCCATAAAGCAGATAACGTTTTCTTGAAAAAAAAAAACAAAGTTCTTTGAAAAACGAGGAAGCAAAATCTGAAAAGCCAGACTAGGACCAGGCTGGTCTGGAGGTTTGAGTTTGGTAACTTGAGTCAGAGCTACGCTGAGAACAGGGTTATTGGCATTAATAGGCCACAGACGACCTGAAGTGCACACCTCCCAAATCTACGTGTCAAACGAGCTGGTTCGCCAAACCAATTGCCAGAAAGTTTGTTGGCATTTCTGCAAACCACGAATACATTACATTTGTATATTATTATGCAGTGGATACGTTAAAACTTTATGTTTCAACAATGCTGTGGTTAACGTGTGATTAGGTTTAGGGACAAAAAACACTTAGTTATGGCAGGAAAAAGGACATGTTTTGGCTGAAGATACCCGCTTTTGGGAACAAAATCAGCCCAAAGCTGTGAACACAGCAAAACAACCGCTTTTTGTGTCACATATCTCCAATCGAAAAACAGCATCAGGTCTCTACAAAACACTCATGTTTAGTGCCTAAAAAGCCGCTGGAAACACAATG
Source organism: Epinephelus moara (assembly GCF_006386435.1). NCBI lineage: Eukaryota > Metazoa > Chordata > Actinopteri > Perciformes > Serranidae > Epinephelus > Epinephelus moara. The sequence goes on along the minus strand of NC_065525.1, from coordinate 39,876,772 downwards.
ATGACTCGCTGAAAAACAACCGGTTTTGTTGTTTGTTGGTCTTTAAAAGTGGACTGCAACTTGGAAGCCATTTTGCCAAGATCTCACACAGAAGATGGTGTGACACAACAGTCTAAACTCAGCTCACATTCTCTATTAGTGAGCGAAAAAACCAACGCTTGGTGTATTTTGCTTCACAATGATAGGACCAAGGATCAAAAAACGGCATCACCATGAACACTTGGCCGCCACAAGCCAGTTATCCCTGTGGTAACTTTTCTGACACCTCCTGCTTAAAACCCAAAATGTCAGGATGGTACAATTGTAATGTACTCCTGGTTTGCAGAAAGGCACAATGCCAACATTTCCCTCTGGTGACGGGTCCACGTCATTGGTTCGACAGCCCATTGGTTCGACATCCCATTAGTCCGACTGTCCGCGGTGCTGAACGGCTCGCGGTGGGCGTATGGTGCGCCACGACCGGCTTGAGGTGGAGCAGGCTCACGGCTTATGTGTTTGCCACTTTCTTTTTCATTTTAACCCACACCATGATCTTTTCCTGACCTTAACCAAGTGGTTTTTGTGCCTAAACCTAACCAGACCTTAACCACAGGGTATCATGATGATTTCGGAACGGACTTCGGAACAATGAGTTTAATATGGTCGGAACAATGGGATGTCGAACCAATGGGCTGTCAAACCAATGGGCAGTTCCCCTGGTGACTGGGCTGGGTTCGCCCAACTTCCTGTCAGGATGCAAGTTCCAAACAAAAAGAAAAACAACTCCAAAGAACTCCTGCTAATGTGCAGCCTGAAGAAGGATGTTCCAGTTTTATCCAGTCAGCCTTTGGATCTCACACCTGGTTTAGACTCCGGGGGAATCAGAGCTCCACTGGATGCAAACACCAAACTGGAGTTTTGGGAGAATCAGAGACTTTTCTGGACCACACCTGACTCTGACAGCAGCTTTCCTCTCATGGAAAACAGCCTCAGGTCAGAAAAATTCTTCTCCATAAAGAAATCGCCCTCAGAAACTTTCCGTGACCCTGCCTGCATATGAAGTGACCACCCACAGAGGTTCTGACCACAACTTTAAAAAAGTGAACTGAAAACTCCCGGCAGCGAGCTGCTGGGATCAATCGAGTCTCAGAGAGTTTTCAGCCTGAAATACCACAGAGAAGTCTGAACATTTGAGTTCGTCTGGCCTTGCATCATTAACAGCGCAAGAGAAAATCCTGATGTGAGGAGGAAGAGTTCACAAACTGCAGCTAACGAGCTGCTTTCAGGCCTGTAGTTTACTACCTGTGGATTTGCCATGGCTCTCTGACCTCTCTGTGGCTCCTTTCATCTCTCAGGTTCCTCGTGGCTGCCGTCAATGGCGTAGGGAGGGGTGTGGTCTCGCTCTGGGAGAGCGGGCTCACAATTCCCTCACCCTCCACCAAAGGCTGCTCTATGATTGCACATTCTGTAATGAATAATTTACCTTTTCCTAATCACCCAGTAAGCTGCTTCATTTAAACGCTGGCTTCCTCCTAGTGCAGTGATTAGAGCTGGGAGCCAAGGTGAGGGAGGAAGATTAGAGGAAAATTAAGACCGGGCTGTTGTGAGCGCTGCCGTCCTGCCGCACGGCGCTGCTCCGTTAGCTCTGCTCATTACTGCTCGGCCAAATGTCATCGCCGTGCACAGCAGGCGTCTGCTGAACAATTGGGGCCATTATCGGGACAAATAACTCCACTTTAAAGTTTCAACCGCAACTCGTCTTTTAGATCTTTAAAAAAATAAAGTCAAATAAAAAATGCGACGGCTCTAAGTGAGTCAGAAAGCTCTTCCTTTGAGAATAATAGCTTCTTTTATAGATGTATTTAGGTCTGAAGTAGAGCTTTTACGAGTGCATTCAGCTGTGGATGTTTCAGTGATGCAGGACCGTGTAAACACGCGTCTGGACATGAAAGCTTTTTAAAAGCACAGATCTGACTCAGACAATTTTCAGCAGGCCGACTGGCAGCACTTTCCTCAGCTGGTCCGTCTCCACCGCAGCCTCCACACTGATGGCACTCAACCTGATGACATTCAGGCTCCAAGGAGAGTGCTTCACTCTAAATTATTCCTCAGTGGAGGGTTTATACTGGGAAGCTCCAGCCGACCAATGACAGGAGACGGTGGTTATAAATGAGTAACTGGCAGGTGGAAATGGCTGCAGCTGGCTGAGTGTGATGCAGGGCTGGAAGAGAGTCCTCAGGCGGACCAATAACTGTTTTTAAAGTGAGTCTGTGGGTTGTTTACATGAAAAGTGCCACCAATAGTGTTATAAAAAAAAAAAAGAGGCAGAGAGACAAACTCAGCTTACTTTCTCACTTCTGCACAGCTCACCAGGGCTGCAGTAACATGTTAGGGTGCTTTCTGCCCTAGAGTGGTCTCCTTTGGTCTGAATCAGGGACTAATTTTGTTCCAAATTTGTATAATTGCCTAGAGTTGGTTCGTGTTCTCACGGCAGCATTTACAAACGGACCAGATCAAATGCCTTGTGTGAGAACGCTGCTCTTGATTGGTCAGAATTTCCATGTGGGAAAAATCCAGGAAGTAAAGCAAACGTTGAAGAAGAGTACACTTGCAAGATAAATGTGACACTTTCTAATGTCACAATGGAGGGACAACTACGCAGGTTGATTTTAGCGCTGCTCATCGTGGACTATATTGCTGTCATTGTTCATTTTAGTCAAACCATACAGTTTGAAAACGAGGCGCGGCTCCAACTAGAAAACAATGTTTTGATGCATTGGATGTGCTGAATGTGCATATTAAGGCAGTACAGGAGGAGGTGCACATTAATAATCCTCCAGGACTGTAACATGCTCATGTTTAACCCAAACAATGTGTCATGTGACTGCAGCTGGTTCAGATCCAGGACGGAACACCTTCTCACCACAAACCAACCGCACCAGAGTTCGTTCGTGCTTCCTAGCAAAGTGATCTCAGTAATTTAAACTGGTCTTTTATTGTTAGAGGAAAACACCAGAAGGAGTAAAGCGGTCCTGAGTTCAGAGCTCAGTTTTCACATCACCTGATTCCAGCTGTCGGCTATATTTTACTGCAAACCGGAGTCCTGCACTGGGTCATGTACCCGCGGGTACCCGACAGGTATCCGCAAGAACAGCTGATTTGCGGGTGTTTTTAAAAAAAATGTAAAAAATTTCCCGGGTTCGGATCTGGGTGGAAAAAATAACATGCGGGTCGGATCGCGGGTTTTAGATAAACACATCAAAATTAATATAAAATAATAACTGAGCTAAAAACTAATCTTTTTAGTTAGTTCGGTAAACTACAGATAACTATCTTGGTCATTATTTACTCTTTGAGGATCGCTTCCGCTATTTCGCAACGGTCATTGGTTCAGCTGTTTACACGCGTTTCACCATCTAATAACACAATTTGTGATTGGACGACAGAGTAAACATGGCTGCCAACGTCTAACAAGCGCCGCTTCCAAAACAGTAAATAATTATTTAGGTATTTGAGAAATAAGTGGATAAAACGTACAACTATCACTTTATAATGTTTCTGAAGGGTTTCCCTGATGGATTACTTCTCTCCTTGATGGATTCTAAAAACACGTGACAGCTCGTAACTGCTGAACGTCGCTCTGGACAGAAAGTAAGTCTATTATTACACATGTAAAGTTCCTTTACATAGATTAAAAGTTTAAAAGCATTAAACGTAACAAACGAGTGCTTTTACACTCGTATGGGAGAAGAACACAGAGGGTTGATGATGGAGCTGAAGTCAGGTTTTTATTGTGAGAGCTGCTTCATTCAGGTCGTTGTTTACTCACTGGCACCTTAACTGTGGCGATATGCTGTTCAATATTCAGCCAATATGACCCAAAATGATTACTTTAAATCCGGGTTACGGGTCGGGCTGCGGGTCGTGTTTCAACGGGTCGGACCGGGTTGCGGTACTAATTGGCCTGATGCGCGGGTTTGCGGTTCGGGTGCGGTTTTGTACGTCCCCGGGTCGGGGCGGGGCGGATTTTGAAAATTGGACCCGTGCAGGACTCTGCTGCAAACCAAGTTAGCTGTTAGCTGCCTTCCCCAGTTAGTTAGTACAACTTTTAGCAGCTGTTAAGGGCAAATATTCACCAGTTGTCAAATGCTCAACAAAACTCCAGTTCCTCTATACTGTACGTACGAGTAACACGAAGCCAAAATTTGCTTTGCGTTCAGTGTGAACACACCATTACTCACATGAGTAAATAAAGCTTTTTTTAAAGGAACACGTACTTTTCCTTTTCTTTTAAACTGTACTTCTACTCCATATTTTGAGCCAATAAAGGCGGCTGTAAATGTAGGAACTGAGCAAAGGGGGACAGAAACTCTACTGCAGACACCATGTTACCAGCTGCTTTGAAGAGAAAAGAAGCACCACATGTCTTTTAACCATGATGTGATGATGACAGAGAGAATAAGAGGCAGCCTCTGGCCGTACCTTTAAAAATCTAAAAAAAAACAAAAAACCCAAAACAACCAACACGTACATGATGAAGTGCTGCTGTACCTCCCCCAAAGTTCTCTGCTTATAAAACTCTGCTTATATTAAAGCACATTTGTTACGGCTGCTGGCCTGTGTTGTTTTTCTTTGTGTCCCCTTCCCTTTTTTTTTTCCTCCAGGTCCCACCTCTCCCTCATTACTAGTGGTTGAGCACACCTGAAGCCACTTGTAATGGGGGAACCATAAAAGCAGAAGGACTGGCTGCGACCGGGGTCAGTGGACCGTGACAGCAGAGCTGTGTGTGGCGTGTGTTGTCAGGTAGAAGCATTTTTGCATTGAACGACCGGTGGCTACTCCTCTGGTGTGGAAGGGAGAGTGTTGTTTTGCAGTTGCTGTTTTGTTGGCCAAAACTTTGCTTGTGTGTTAGGCGGTCCGGCTACTCATTTGGAGCAGCTCGCTTTATGTTTGCATTATATTCTGTTTTTGTAAATAAATCATTAAGTTAATGTTGACCTGCTCTCCTCTCTCCTTCTTCTGAAAACACCCGGTAAACATTTTATATGTTACTCCCCTCATCCCCTGGGCTCAAACGGGGACGTAAAAACATTGAAGACCAGCACGTACATTCTGTGCATGTATGAGAGGAAATAACGCTCCATACTAGCAGGCATCAGTAGTCTGTATTCGTCATTCAAAAAGGAAAAGCAGAAGACCAGCAGGATGGATTCAAGATGTCAGTTAACCATTTAACACATTAAAAACACAACCGGATATTGAAAGAACAAATAATATTTACCAAGCGCCAGTGAACAATAACACAAACAATTACAAACTGTTTCTGCTAAAGAGCTCAACAGCTAAAGAATAATCTTTGGCTCAAGTTCGGTTTGATCTCACACCCTCTTGACTTAAATGGTTTGTTTACTTTCCTCACTTCCATTTCTCTTCTCGTGCACTGAGCTGAACTGCCAATCAGAGTGATTTCATGTACTGACAGGCTCAACTGCTGATTCAACACACTGAATCAGCAGACAAGCAGCTGACAAGAACTGACTGGGGCCAATGGTTCAGGACACACCGCAGAAACTAGAGTACAGACGCTCACCAGTACTCTTACCACCTCTACAGCTGACCAATCATTGCGTGAAGTGGGTGTGAATGTTGGATTATCGGTTTGGGAAACTACCAAACATTTGCTCTACTGCACCTTCAGAGTGCTGCTGGACCCAGGTAATAAATAAACCACACTGTCATTACAAACTATATTCATCTCTTCCAACGAAATGCCTCAAAAATATCCTCCAGTCATTTTCAAGCCCAGTTAAAAACTGTGCAGGCCACCACAGACACAAGATCCTCTGTAAGCCAGCAGGATTCAACTTCTGCTCACTGAGATGCTGTAAATCTGGAACAACAAAGCCCATTAGCCTGAAAAAAAAAGAAAATGACCTCCTAATTAATCAATCAGTGGCTGGAAGCTTGAGTCCTGAGATGAGCATCCAAACGATGACTCCACTGTCACACTCCAAAAGATCAAACATCCCAACTATCCATTTATAGCCTCTGAAATCCCCAATCTATTAGGTAAGAGTGCAGCTAAATATAGACACAAGTCAAAGTAGCCGTTTTCTTTGTGTACACGCCATTCAAACAGAAGCGGCGTCTCTGAACATGAGTCGTCCCGCGGCCTCAGCAGGGGGAGAGCGATATGAGAGAGACCTCTACAGAGACGAAGCAGCCAGGGGAACAAGCTTCTCTGATAGTTGTATCAAACTGCAGGCGAAATCCATCCTTTATTGATAAAAAAAAAAAAAACGTCCAGGAAGCAACGCTGAAAGCCCATTAATACTGCTGTTTTGAATGCTTCTCTGTGAACAACCCAGAAGCCTCTGCTGCCTCGCCGCTTCACTACGAACACCAACAGGAACCTGGATGGGAAGCAGGTTTGGACTCATCGACACGCCCGAGGCTGATCTGAACAACTCAACAGAGTCAAAGTGACCAAACACACCAGAAAACAAATCCTTGGATGGATGAAAATCATCAGCAGTGGGGCGAAAGGAAAAGAGGTTTGTCCTGAAGGTGGCGAGAGGAACTTAACCCTTTAACACCCAGTTATTATTATTTACAAAGAGCTTCATTGAGTCGGCTTTAAAGGATAAATCAGGGCATTTCAGCTCTTATGGTTTTTACACACCAGGTTTTTTTAATTTTTAATTTTATATACTTTATTAAAACAAATTTTTTTTCACTCTGTTGTCATTAACACACAGATCCGAAATACACACACATGCACAAACAGGACCTATACACGCACAAAGTGGAGAGATGTCAGTGAACTGGCACCTCTCCAGCCACCAGTCCATGCTCCATATTTGGTCCAGATGGAGACTTGAACGGGCAACCCTCCGGTTCCCAACCCAAGTCCCTATGTACTGAGCTACTGCCGCCTTTTTGCTGCAGCGAAAAAGTGATAACTGTTTTTAGAACGAGGTTAAATTTTCCGAGCTTTTGAACAGCGGATAAATGCAACAACCAATTACATCGCACCTTTACCATAAGGATGACAGAACAACATGGAAGCCAGGGGTGCAAATATAGACAGTGCAGGCAGTGTGGTTGCACAGGGGCCCATGGGATGCGTGTTGGCCAGAGAGCAGGCTCTTGTAATCCATCTATATTGCCACTTTAAAAATACACCCATCTTAAAAGAGGAACTTATTTTTAATTAAAAAACTGCGGTCAGCTGCTGCATATGCCGTCGTAAAGGCAAACCCATCTCCATCATGTTTTTTTTTTTTTTTTTTTTGGGAAAGAGTCAGTAACAACCCTTTCTACAATAAAATTATGTGTTTACTTTAAATAAACTATAAAACAACAAATAAAGCATAAAAAAATATTTAATTGATTGAACACTTTCTTATTCTATTTGTTATTTTTTACAGATTTGTGTTGAAGATTGCTGGGTGATATGTTGTCCAATGTCAAGTCGTAGGTAATTTAGATGTAAAATCTTTCCCGTTCTTACCTTTCACAATAAAAGCCCTACACATATACACTGTGTAACTGTTTACCAGACGGAACTCAAATTTACTCAGAGCATTTTCACTTATTCATTTTCTATATCCGCTTATCCTGTTTCGGGTAGCTGGAGTACTAGGGTTGGGTCGGTATGAGAAAAAAAATAAAAAAAAAAAGGGTCCGGTTTTTGTGAAAAACCGCATCAAGTCGGTAATACCAGATTTTCGCCACTTGGGGGCGCAATTGACTCATTTAAAATAAAAAAAATTCCTTACAAATAAATTTTGCAGCTTACTCAATCAGTGCAAACAAGGGTTGCCTCCTTCGTCTGCCTCAAAGCCAAAGTGTTGCCATAGTGGCGCATTCTTTGATTTCTTCGAGACTAAATTTTCCGCAATTATCGACTCCCCGTCACTATTAAACAAACTCCAGGCTACAGTAGAGGCCTCGCCGCATGCGCACTCGCACCCCCTAGCTCAGTACCCGCCCCACCCCCACCCCTCTCTCTCCTGCTTGCTGTGCGCTTGGCGAAGAAGCAGACACCTAGGTGCTCACAGACTAGAGCGTACTATAAGCGAAGTGGACTCCACGAGGAATGTCCGCAGTCATTCAGGCTTCCATAGTCAAGCGCACTTCCACGTTGTAGTTTCCTGTAAAAATGTCCGTGAAAAATCCCTGCGATGTGAAAAATACATGCCGAGCAGTCACTGGTGCACAGAGTGGAGTCCGCGCGGTAGTAAAATCTGAGCCTAGTGCGCACAGGGCTTGCGGATGCCCACTTTTAGTCCGGGTGGACCTCCGGGGAGTCCGCTCTGCGTACGTTCTGCGCTGTAAAATGACGTATGCGGTCCGGTCGGTCTCAAAAAAAAAAAAAAACCCGGTCCAAGACGGAGTACCGAACCGAACTGGTATTGCCAAGAACCGACCCAACCTTATGGAGTACCCCGAGAAAGCCCTCGCTGACACAGGGAGAACATGCAAACTCCGCACAGAAGTAACGTTCTGTGCCCTTCAGAGCATTGCAAATGTGCATCGCTGCCGATATGAATAGTTAAAATGCAAAATATTCGCAGGTGAGTATTTCACATTTTCGTGTTGTTTATTTATCCAAAAAAAGGGTCCCATCTAAAGCCAGTGTTTGGTTTGTCAGTCCAGGGGCCGCATTTATCAAGCGTCTTAGAGTGCCATTTTAGTCTTAAGTGCTGAGAATTTGTGAAATTTAGTCCTACTCTCAAACTTAAGAATAAAAGCTATTTATCAACCTTCTCAAGTCTAAGAATCACTCCTACTCCCCCAGATATTTAAGAGACCTCCAGAGGTGTCCTAAGTGGTTAGGAGTTGCCAGTAGAGGATGGCACTGAGGCGAGAGAGACGTGCGCAAACGTTCCGGGAGCGGAAGGATGTCCTGGCTTTGTTTGATGACGAGCAGCTGATCAAACGGTATCGTTTGGACAAAGCGGGTATTATTATTGTCACAGATTTAATAAGGGACGTCATCTCATCAGTAACATCACGCAGCAGAGCTTTCACGGCAGAATTAAAGGTCATCACAATGCTTCGATATCTTGCCACTGGAAAAATGCAACAGTGTAACGCTGATTATTTGGGGCCATCACAACCGTCAATTAGCAGAATTGTTATGGAAACAATAATGGCCCTTACTGCTCCTCACCTCGTCATGCATTTCATTGACTTCCCAACTACACCGATGAGGGAGGAGATGGAAATGCGAGCGTCCCTAGCAACATCCATCCATCTGATAGTATCTCTTCTTCTCTCCAGTTTGGTTTTCTTTTTGATTCCATGTTGGTTTCAGCTTGGTGGACTGTGGCTGCAGTATATAGAGCCACTCCATTAACCGCACACAAGTTAGTTGCCTAATTAATGAATTGGAAAGATAAGGAAACATTTATTTTTGATTCATTGCCAATGTATATTTTATGTTTTGTATTATTTGTAGATTATTGTCAAAATATACACTCCCATTGTCCATTTAACTATTCACTGAGATATTTCTAAGATATTTCTATATTCTTAGATAAGGGATTCCCTTCAATGATTGGTCATTTCTATGGACTTGGAAGTGACGTCACCTAAAATTCCGTTTATGGCACATAGTACTGTCGTGATTCAGCTCTGAGACCAACACTTAAGATTCAGTCCTATACTTCACTAAAAGTATGAGTAGGACGCTTGATAACTAACTTTTAAGTGCAGCTTTCAGTGAAGAATTTTTTTAGTCATAAGTCGACTCTTAGCAGTGCTCTTAGGAGTAATTCTAAGAAGCTTGATAAATACGGGCCCTGGGCTACCGTAGAAACAACATGGTGGACTCAACGGACCCGCTTCCTCTTTAATTCCTTCAAATTCCTTAGTTCCTTTAATTTAATGATTCCTTATAGCAAAAAATGATTATTTTGTCTGTGTTTTGACAGATTTACTGAACAAATTTTATACTTTTTGTTCTTTTGTTCTTGTTGTTAGGCTGTTTCATGTGTTAGTGGGATCAATTTAAAGTTTCCTGCAGTTAATCGGTTACAATTATTTATGTGTTGTTTGTTTCTTTTATAGCTGAAAGCAAAACAGAAAGGGGTGTCAGCTTTGTCTTTAAGACAATGTGTTAAATGGGCAGATGATGCCGTCTCATATCAACGCAGGCCCCTGGATCAAATCGAGTCGACATCATGTTTGTGCAGACTTTGTGATATCAGCAAATATCGTATCGTTGTCAAAAGACTATGATATCATATTGTGATCCAACTACTGATTTAGACCCCTACCAGTGAGTAACTAAATCCACCTCAATCTGATCTTTGTGGTCTCTGACACCCACACATATGAAAGGCAACAGTCAGCCAAGAAGAGACACCCTGAATGTCTGTCTACTGGTCCAGACCAGAGGACGCCTCGGTCGCAGCGTGCACACTGTTCGATCTATCACCTTATGTAACTGCAGGCGGGAGTGATCAATGGGAGAGTCTGGACTGTGGTGAGTTCTGCCTGCTGGTTAAATGCTCCAGGGATCGATGACATAATGACTTGCCCGAGTTCATCTGCTCCAAGGTGTACTTTTGGAGGCCGAACAGTCATTTCCTCCCCTCCTATTGAGTGGAGCATACTGTAGCAGGAGACGACAGATAGTCTTTACACTTCCCGACAGGCGATGCAAAGACAAAATAGATCCATCAATCTCCCCTTAACGCAGAGAGCCTGATGAGAAAACATCGGGCGGACATCGAGCTGGAATGTAACAGTTGCCGTCCTGCGGTGAAAATGACCCGAATTCATCACCGGACGAATCTACTCACAGAAAAACCCTGCAGCAAGCCGAGTCGGGCTGGGTTCCTATTGTCAATAAATGTTTAAAGCTAACGCTGTGAGGTTTTAGAAAAAGCTAATTTAAACCTATACAAAGTCCAGAAGAGGGTGATTTATCTTAGCACTGAGCTAGTGGAGCGTTCAGAGAGGGAAACAGCATCCAGAGAGCACACAGAGCTGTAAACGGAGCCGTTTGGCAGCATCTCTTCTACTTGCTCATCAACGCAGGGATAAAACCTCCCACCTCACCAACTCTACCTCACTCAAATGCTTGTTTTGTTTTGTAATGAGATGAAAGATTAATCTTGTGGATTTAAATCATCTGACTCAGCAACTTCTCTGCATCTTTGATAAACAGTGTGAGTTGATTTCAGAGGAACAGAAACTCATCTTGGATGTTTGATGTTGTTGTTTTTTAACAAACTGCAAATGTTTATCATTGTTTTATGGTTCATTTAAGGATCATAGCAGCCACTGAGGATGACAATTCGTTGTGATAGGAAAGTTTTGCTGGTTAAAGTGTGACGTTAATGACACGTTGGTCTGAATCATTGGCCATTACATGTTCTTCTATCGTTTCACTACTGTTTTAAATCTTTAGGAATCGAGAAAAAGTCAGTTTAATGCTGGTGATGTTCTTTATTTTTGTATCTCTGTGCCAGTATATTCCATAAATGAAGCCAATACTGAAGTGCCAAAAACTGCAGTTACTCTAACGGCCACTTGAGGCTGACTCCAGAAGTGAGTCAATCCCCATAGACTACCATGTTAAAATGCCCAACTTTACAGCAGAAAAAAACATGTTAACAGGCTGGTACAAAAACGATTTTGGTGTCTATTGGGGTGGGGCAATTCATCAACATAACTGACATCATCAATTATGAAAATACGTCAATTTGCAAATCGTGCGTCGACGCGTTGCATTAAGTCCAGTGAATTAGGTTATTTTTTTTCTCAGTCTATAGCTGCTGCAAGAGGCAACAAAACATCCTTTCATTTTATAGTGGAATCAAACAGCATCCTTCAGCCACAACAGTCAAGTTTCAGACTGGGTCATAGCACTACCACAGCTACAGCACTTGTCATTAATAACATCATAAATGGCATGGACTCTCACCAGCACTGTGCAGCTCTCTTTATTGACTTGTCAAAAGCCTTTGACACTGTAGACCATAACATCTTGTTAAACAAACTCTCGTCCATCGGCCTTGATAGCCTCTCTCTCAACTGGTTCTCCAACTATCTCACCGGGAGAACGCAAGCAGTTTCTGCAGATGGAGCTAGATCCAACTCTCTCGTATTGCACAAGGGTGTTCCACAAGGGCCTATTCTTGGCCCTCTTCTATTTTCTCTCTATGTCAATAATATTGTTCCCCCCTCCCCAACCTGCAACGTCCATTATTATGAAGATGATACTATCTTATACAGCATTGCCCCCACTCTTAAATCAGCTGTTGATAACTTACAATCTGCCTTCAACCATTTCCAATTGTCTCTTATAGCACATAAACTTGTATTGAACTCTGGTAAAACCAAATGTATGTTGTTCACAAGGTCCAACGAAAATAACTCTTGTTTTAGCATCCACACATTACACGGTCAACTTATTGAAACTGTCAACACTTAAAAATACTTGGGCATTTGGCTGGACTCCAAGCTTTCCTTTCGTAATCACGTGGATCTCCTTATCAAGAAACTCAGGTCTAGAATTGTTTTTTTATATAGAAATAAGTCTTGTTTGTCATCACATAGTAAGAAGATTATTGCACATGCCTCTGTAATGTCTGTTCTTGATTTCAGTGATGTAATATATATGCATGCTTCAGCCTCAACTCTGAAACCCCTAGATGCTATCTTTCATAGTGTCCTACGCTTTATCACCGGGGACCCATATTCAACACATCACTGCACTTTATATAGCAAGGTGGGCTGGCCATCTCTCACTGCCCGCAGAGAACAGCACTGTTTACTATTCATCTATAAAGCACTACTTGGAATGCTCCCTCCGTATTTAACTTCACTTTTAAATTTCCGCTCTACAGGTCTCCATACCCGCTCTCAGTCCCATATCAGACTCCACCTCCCTTACACAAATACAGAATTAGGAAAAACTGCCTTCTCCTTCTATGCCCCATACCGATGGAACAAATTACAGGACTCATTGAAAGTTGATAGATTCATCTCACTTGAGGCTTTCAAAACTCTACTTCACACCACAGTACTGGGTGCTCAGACTTGTTCTTGCTTCATTTAGTCTGTTTACTATTATGCCTTAATTTTTTATTACCTTGTCTTCATACCTGTGTGTTTACTGTATTGTATTGCTGTTTTTTTTTTGTAATTTCTGTGTTTTGAGCTCTGTTTGCTACAGGGCGTCCTTGAAAAAGAGAGCCCGCTCTCTATGGACCTACCCTGTTAAAATAAAGGTTAAAAAAATAAATAAATATTCACAGTTTATTAATAAAACTCTCCACAGTATGAACAGTGGGTACATGAGCCTCCAAACCAGCCAAAACTCAGCCCTGAGCAGAGTGACCGTCCTCTACTGACCAATCAGACTGCAGTGTTCACAGCTCCACCTTTAAGTACAAGATCTGTGTGCTAGGTACCCCAACAGAGGGGGGACCAAACATGGGGACGGTACGGAACGTTTCCATTGGTACCATTCAAAACTTTTCACAGTAGAAACTGAAAAAAGTGTACCGAACTGAACTGACCTGAACCATTTTTTAAAAGGGGCAGAAGTGATTGGCTCAGATCAAAGACCAACAAGCCAATCATCAACACCAAGCCAAATGAAGTTGGCCGGGCTGCAGACCGTGATCTTTTTTTTTTTAAATTCCAAGAGGGATGTGTGAACCAGCCAATAATACTGTATAAAGCTGGACATTTGCAGGTGTGCATGCGAGAGTGAGCATGATGAGAACCTGCAGCAGGTTCAACACAGTGTTGGTTTTGGTATCTTAAGGAGATTTGTTAACAATGAGAAAAATATAAAGGAAAAATATAAAGAAAGCGTAAATGTAAATTTAAAGAGAGAAATCTAAAGCTGGAGAAGTTTCAGAGTTGAGCAGGTGAAAGTTAGACTGTCTTGCTATTGTAAACGACATGAGTGGGATCTGTGAGTGATTATTTTTAAAGTCTAACCCCCGCTGACTGCTGTCAGGATCGCTGTCAGATTTCAGTCTCGGTGAATGGCAGACGGCCTCACACTGGACGAGCTCGACCGAACCCAGCATGATGAAATCAAACATGTTTAAAACATGCTGGTTGAGAAGACAGTCTGCACTCTTAAACAGGAGAGCGGCTGCAGAAAGAGAGAAAAGCTACCTGTGAATTCAGGCCACCTCTGATTTTTGGACTTTCATTTAATAGACATGAATATTTTCAGTCTGCTCTGAAATGATTAAAGTTTAAAGGTGGGGTACGCAGTTTAATTTTGGCATCATTGAGCAAAAATCCCATAATTAGCTCTGAGCATATTACAATTCAAATGGACTGAGAGAGAGACTACACGTCTGCACCTCCACTTGGCTCTGTTTTCAGGCTTTAGAAAATCTGGCCTGTGACTGGAGACTTTGGCCAAACACAGGTCACTTCAGAGAGTGGGCGTTCCTACTGGCTGTTCTACAAATGCAGATGCACATGCACGTCCCTTCAGTGAAAGCCTGATTTAATAACGGAGAATCCTGCAAAGAAATTTGCTTTTCTGGCATTGATAACAACTATCTACACTGCAAAGCAACCTAAAAAAGGAAGGCGGACTTTTCACAGTAAGAGTCTGAAACAAGGTCTGACAATAAGCAAAATATAACACGTCAATATCAGCAAAGTGTTTCAAAGGTGAAGAGAAAATGGTGCTTATACTTTAGCCTTCTGCTAACTGGAGCTAAAGGCTAACCACTGCAGCTTCAAGATCACCTTTATGTAGCTAACGTTAGCTAGGGCCTCGAATCATAGTGCTTCCTCCACCTCACTCTCTGTTGCTACAGGCCACCTTGCCGGGAGGAGAGCGGGCAAACAGACCCCCAGTCAGCAGCTGCAGCAACCCAAGTCCGCCCAGATCAAACTCAAACTCCAGGGGATCAGACAGCTCCGACTCTCTGCCAGATCAGAAAACTTTCTGTTGCTGCTGTTACACAACTTAGACCTGGCACTGCTGCTGGCCACCAGCCTGCTGTGACATCCTGCACTGAGTGGTTTCAGCTAGCCGAATTTGAGCCACTACAGCTGCTGACTAAGGTCTGCATCTTGCCCGTGGAGCTGTCCACAATGGCGAGGAAGGAGGATGAAGGACCGTGGGGTGGCTAGTAGCTAATTCTTGTCTCATTTCTCCGCTGATAAACAGCGCTCATGAGAGAGGCAAGGAGCGAATGAGCTGTGTGCAACTGATGTCAAAGATGTCCTGGCCTACACATCATGTTCTACAGACTTCAGAAAACATCTCTGTTTGGCAACATAGTGGACTCCACAGGCAAGGACCCATTCCCAATGTAGATTTAAATGGCTCATTGTAAAGTAACAAAAACATTAAAAAATATATATATCTTCAGGTGATTATACACTGAAGAAAATACCTATTATATTATATTTAATTTCTGCCAATATATCCACCTCAGTCCTGCACACTGGACCTTTAAGTTAGTTCATTATATTATACTGAATTTAATCTATAAATCAATTAATTCATTACTTAGTAATACGTTCACATCTGAGGCAAAATCTGCTCTGTGATGACCACATGTGCTTTGAACTCCAGTGGTTTAGTTGTTGCTATAGTAAAGGTCCAGCGCTCAGCCTGCCCTGCAGGACGTTGAGAGATGGACTGAAATATTAAGCGGGTCATATTAAAAGATGGAGCTAGTGTCGGGAGAGCAGGAGGGAGGAGATGAACCAATAAAGAGCGTGAAGGTAATAGAGAGGCGAGGGGGTCAAAGGGCACCCCATCCCTCACAGGAGAGTAAAAACGAGGAGGAGATAAATCACCGCTGGCTGGAGGTCTGACACCAGCAGTCCCCTCCAGATGGCCACCTCCAACAAACCCCTCATCTTCAGAGACAGAGAGAAGACGCACACAACGTTCATGACACAACCTTCAAGATCCGAAACAGCTCGAAACTTGTGTGTTTCAAGCGAAAAAGGATTTTTAATCTGCACAACTTCCAGAAAGCAGCCCCCCGGGCGACCAGTAAGTAGGCTGCTGGGAGCGCAGCCAATTCTGCCAACAGCACACTTAAGTTTTGACATGCTAATGAAAGATTTATCCACATGACTTTACCATGTGTGCCGTTAATAATGCAGCAAATAATGCACCTTATTAATAATGAACATGCTGTGCTTTCATTTTTCAGAGAATATAGATTTAAAGGTTACATAAGAAAAACGTGAAACTTTCTTTTGCTGATCAAAGATGTTTAAAGGCTTAACCAGTAGTTTCTGTTTATGGCTATACCATTTACATTGTATGTTATAAATATATAAACTAATATGGGTTAAATATGAATGAGCAGTGATGTAAAATACTTCTCTCAGTTTCACTCGCTCTGCATATGTTGCATAAATGATCTTAATGGGAGTGACGTGCACCAGCTGGATCAGAAACTGGAGACTTCACACATCACACTCTTTAATTACTTCTTAATCCAAATACTAAAGGCTTTGGTTAAAAGTTATAAAGCTTATGTGCTTGATATGATCTGCAAGGCGACTTGCTTGGTCAGTTCTCTCCCACTGTGTTAACATGCAGCAAAGAGCGGTGATCATCATCTGCGGGTCACATCGGCATGGATCGAGGGGAGCAGCCAGCTGTGCTGAACCAGACTACTGAAATATGGACGAGAAGAAAAAAAAAATGATGTGTGGAAACACATCAGTCCTTAGCTCGTAATACATGTTTTAATATTAAAAAAAATATATTTCTATTACAGTAGGAATTCAGGTTGTGAATCAGACTTGGGTAAAAAGTGCTGCTGTGGGTCGGGTTTGTGTTGGGCTTGGACAGAAACTGTGTGGATTCATGTAGTGTTGGGCCTGTTTTTTTGGGCCCAATCAGAGCTCTAGGTCCAGTGCGTGAAGGTATGTACGTAGATTGATGCACACAGTGCAGAACCAAATATCATCAGAAAACTTTTAGCCGTATGCAGTGGTTAGCACGAAAAGCTGATTGGCTGAGAGTCAGTCACTCTATGACAAGCATCAATGAAATGGAGCCGGAAGACCCGCCTGCTGGTTGCTGGTCAGCTACAAGAACACTGGAGACAGAGTTCTGTATGAGACGAGGATGGTGTGTCTGCGTCGCTCAACTCTTGTAGAAACATATTCGACATGCCATCTCGCAGTCGACGGCATCACACAGACATGCCAATCACCGAGCAATGGAAAACCAAACACTTGGCACCAGACTGTTGTGGTGAGCCAGAAGGCAAAGCTTTCGATTTAACCCTCATGAGCTCTGGGTAGTGACCGAAAAAATGAGATCGAGGATACAAGCGGCCGAATTGAGTTTCTTCCGTGGGGTGTCTGGGCTCAGCCTTAGAGATAGGGTAAGGAGCACGAAAATAGTTCACCAGAGGTGCATCATCTCTTTGAAGACTATGAATCTTTGCACCAAACTTCATGTACATCCGGTCATTAGTCGTTAAAATATTTCAGTCTCGGCTATAACGACAGAGCAACCAACCCACTGACAGCCAGCAGACACCGGTGGAGCTACAAAAGCCTCGGATTCATAAATATGGCTGCAGACAGAGTGATTTGCTGGTTTCCACCTCTGCATGATTAATATTCTGTTCATCCCCATCAGCTCTATCTGCGTACAGTCGACTGCACGAGGAAATGAAAGAAAAGAGCGATCAATTATTGCCTGAGAGAGTGATTGGCAGGTGTGAGAGAAATGAAATTGATGTTATTAATACTATCGCGCAGAGAATAATGAACCCCAGCACCTCCACCTCCACCTCCACCTCCACCCTTGCCCCCGGTACGTTGATATGTGCTGTCTGTCACGGAGCGCTGTGGGTGGTGTAACCTTCCGGTGGAGCAGGTATATGTGTGTATGCGGAGCGGAGAGATGTGAGCGTTGATTCTGATCACTGTCATTATCTCCGAGGCCATTAAAGTGCCCTTCAGAACATCAGATAACTGTAACAATTAACTCCTCTAATCGATAGTTCTGTGTGGAGACAGGCGGCCGAGTGAGCCGCTCCTCTCTGCAGGTCACTGAGGTGAAATCACAACAACACCAGCCTCCTGTCTGCAGGTCAGGATGTTTACAGTAGACAGAGACATTTCTGCCTGATGCCAGAGGAGCAGAAAGAAATCAGGCCGCTTGTCGACTCAATCAGAGCTGGGTTTTCAGTAGTTTTTGTATTTTAATCTGAGGACGTCTCCGCTGATTTTCATCATATCTCTTGTTCTTCTGTAAACCTGATGGTCCTGAAACACATTTCTCCTCTTGCTAATTTAGGAAACACTGGGCCTCATGCAGGAAGCCATACACAGAATTTTTTTTCCTTGTTTTTGTTTGTATCCACAATCCGTTCTTATGTTGGTGGTACCCACTGATCTCTGGGATTCACCAATGTTTTGTTATTTTTGCTCTTCTCTTAGGTTAGAGAACATTTTACGAGTGGTTGAGAGCACTCTCCCCCGCGATAAGAGAAAAACATCTTGTGCTCACTGTCCACAAATTATTCGTTCAACACGAGGAAACACACATTTTAAATTTGAGGAACACTTTGAAAAATACAAGAATTTCATATAATCAAATTTAGATTATTTTATGTACTACATACAATACAATACTACTATATTTCAGTTCCTGTGTGTCCCTCTGCTGACCATTGGTGGACTGTAACTAAGCACATTTACTCAAGTACTGTATATAAGTAGAAATTTGAGGTACTTTTATTTTACTTGATTATTTTAATCTCATGCAACTTTCCTCTTTGACTTCACTACAGTTAGTTTACAAATTATGATTTGTAAAGTACAAAGACCCCCGTAGAGTTGTCAAGAAATCAGCTATAGAGACCAAAACCGTTTTTTGTTCCAGACTGTAAATATGTTTATTTCTGCTGTAAAGTTGAGCATTTTAACATGGGGGTCTGTGGGGATTGACTCACTTCTGGAGTCAGCCTCAAGTGGCCATTAGAGGAACTGCAGTTTTTGGCACTTCCGCATTGGCTCCACTCGTCATCCCTGGACGTTGCCGCTTGGTTTAACCCAAAGAATGTGTCATGTGACTGCAGTTGGTTCAGATTCAGGTTGGAACAGGTTCTCACCACAAACGAACTGCACCAGAGTTTGTTTGTAACTGGACCGAGACCACCTCTTCAAGAAGGTCTCAGTCTGGTTGTTTTGGTGCACACCTGAGTGTGATTGCTGTGTTCACAAACGACCTTGACAGGGCAGGTGTGAAAGCACCCTTAGATGATCTTTTTTGGAGAAATTAGGTAACAAGAAAAAACTTCACTGTTTTCACTGTTTATGGCACTGTGTTTTTTTGTTTTTGTCTTAAATGTGTTAATTTTACATTCCAAATTTTTCAGCTTGGAGACCTGGAGATGTTTGGTAATGTGGTACTACAGTGCCCAGAAGTCACCTTCCCCCTGACACTCACAGACCTGAGAGAAAAATCCTCAAAACTTTGTCACTCTGTTAAAATCAGGTAACAGCGATTCCCTCCAGAGAGGAGCTGAATGTCTTTTTAAAGGTCTAATTGTAGAAACCCTCCTCTTCAGACCATCTGTCTCTGTCAGATGTCTGCCTCCAACTACTGCTCTGATGTTGCCATCAAACAGAACTGACTCATTTAAGGAGAAATTTCCCCTAAAACCAGTTAAACTGTTGGAGTCGACTACTGAGGACCAACTTTCTCTTCCTGGCTCTATTTAGCAGTCTGGGGTGTGTTTGTTGTTCCTGTGGAGAGCTGGCGAACGTGAACAATATATTGTTTACTTCCAGGTATTTTCTGCAGCACCAGTGGAGTTTGAAAACCTTTCAGTGATCTCAAACATTAACAGTAAATGTCAGTTTTTCCGTCAGATCCCGAGAATCAAAGAGGAAGGACTTCTTTCTAGAGCCGCCATTTTGTACTGACGTGCACAGCGGGGAGAAATCCAACAGAGAAGAAGAACACAGAGAGCTGTTTCTACACCCACAGGGGCAGGAAATAGACCAGAATGCAATGCAGCTACAAGACAGGTTGTGTTTTGAATAAAGCAGGTCTCACACTATTTTGTCAACTGGGAAATCTCCGTGCTGTGGTTACGGCTCTCTCCAGCTGCACAGAAAATCAGAGCTGGAACAAGTTCACACCTCTGCACTTTGGGCCGTAGGAAGGCATTCTGGGAAACGCAGGACATCACACGGGAAAGTCAAAGCAGAAGGATCAATCGGAGGGATGTGAATCCACGAAGAAGTAAAGCCTCGTGGAAAGTGTTGAACATCGCAGGCTAATGAGATCCAACATGAGAGGACATCAGAGGCTGGATTTTTCCTCCCGCATGTAGAGGGAGATTTATTTTGCGCTCAGTGAGACCTCGCCTCTTTCCCTCAAAAGAGCAAACAGACATGAAGCACGTTTCCTTTCATGTCCTGTCACAAGTTAGAAAACAGTTTTCATCAGACGGCGTACGGCTGCACTCGCTCCTCTTCCTCCCAGGGGTGACAGCTTATTTATTCAGAGAGGCTCTTTACAGGCCGGCCTCTGCGCGCGACATGGCAGAGCTGTGAATTCATAAATGGAAAACAGGCTCTAACTGTCAACCCCGGCGCCCAAAGGGGAGTCAGGCAGTTAGCCCGCTGCTCAGTTGGCCCACACTTTTCAGAAAACAAGAGGAGAGTCTGTAGATGGTAAAGATGGAGTCAGTGTGCTGTGAATCAGAGGACGTCTCCCGGGAGCTTCATTAGGAGATCTGCAGCCTACTTTAAGACCTTGTTTGAAGCAATCATAGAGAGCAGACGCAGATTCTGATCCCAGCGGGAAACAAGCTGCGCTTTTAGCTGTACGACCACATTCATCTTCAGTCCAATGAAAATGTCCCGCACTCAGCATCAGGAAATAGATGTGATGACACGAATACAACAAAAGGTAATAAAAAATATTGAGCAGAGTGATAATAAACTGGACCCAGTCAATGAGAGCAATGCTGCAGTTTGTGGTCTGTAACCTTGTACACAATGAGTCATTCTGGTGTGCCACAAGATGCATCAAGCAACCTGTCTGCTGGAAACTTTATTTATATTCTACTGATATGTTCTGTAAGAAATGTAACTGATGCCTTGATTATATTCACCAGCAACATTTTTTCTCGTGAAGTGTTACACATTTGTACCATATAGACATCACAGCGAGATGAGCTGGGTGAAAGGTGAACGAACAATGTGCAGGACTTTGAAAATAAAGGATTTCTAGCCAGCCCAGTCGCCAGAAGAAAGTGTTGGCATTGCACATTTCTGCAAACCATAAATACATTACATTTGTAGGTTTCACACGTATCATATCAACGTTTCTAAAGCCCAGTTCAGACCAAAGATTTGTGACGAGATTGAAACAGGCAACTGCTTGCAATGCAATCTAAAAACCTGCTGGTTCACACCAATGCAACTAGATCAGATGAGACTGTGTATCATCTCTATGCAACAACTCTCTGTACTTCTGTTCTGATTTGCAGCTTTTCAGGTTTATTTTGTGGCTGAATATAATTTGTAGTTTCTTAAACTATGAGTGAGGATAGTGATAGTGAGATACTGGCTGCATTTGTAGTGGTGACGGAACGGCAAAAAACAGAAACAAAATGAGCATCAGATGGACTGTATTCATAATAAATNGTTTATTTTGTGGCTGAATATAATTTGTAGTTTCTTAAACTATGAGTGAGGATAGTGACAGTGAGATACTGGCTACAGCTGCATTTGTAGTGGTGACGAAACGGCAAAAAACAGAAACAAAATGAGCATCAGATGGACTGTATTCATAATAAATATGCCACAGTAACATATATAACCAGTGCCAATTAAACAGTCAAAGAGAATGTGTGTGTGGGCGGGGCATAAGCACATACAGCGAGCAGCAGCAGTGACCCACCGTCTGACACCGGCGCACCGTGAGGACGGAAACAGAGGGCTCGGCGGGGACGGAGGACCTGCTGCAGCAAGTGCACACAGCGTCTGCGGCCATTTTGACTTGACCAGCGGACTTCACTAAGCTCATTGGCTTAGAAACATGTGACATGCTTTACGTTCTAAAACCAGCCACTGGCAATTTGACCAGCTGAGTTGCAGATGACACCATCAGCCGGCTTGAGTCGAGCTCAGACCGGCCAGTTCACACCTCTGCAACGTTCTAAAACGGTTCCGTCTTGTCGCAAATCTTTGGTCTGAACTGGGCTTAAGGTGATGTAGCATATGGGCTGAGTTTATTATCAGGAGGTGGAAGGGACAGTGGAAGGTATTACACCTAGGCGACATGCCTGCCAAGCTGGAAACCACTTTTTGAGTCCAACAGGCAACGATACTGGTTGTTTTTTAGTGAGTCATTGCTGTGTTTCCACCAAGGACAGTGCCACAAATAGAAGTTCCCATTTGCACTTTTGGCTGTGCTGACTCAAACCATGCCGGGCTGATTTGCGTTTCCTTTGTCAGCTTTAACAGGCTGTGCCAAGCCACGCCCGAGACCAAGCATCTCTGGAGGCGGGCCAATATCCTGCCAGACTGCTGCCAAGCAAGTAGCGGTGACATCTCACCAATTCCAGCCAAACCCTGACAACCCGCCTCCTCTCCTTGAAATAAAGTGTGTTTCGAGACTCAGCTCACATCTGTGCAGGGGACCAGAGAGGAAGGCATCTGAAAAGTCCTTGTGTGTTTAACTCTCAGTATTTTTGTAGCTTCGAACTGAATCTCTGTGGTTTGGAGTTTATTTTCTTTCCTGCATCCTGTTTGTGTTTTAGATATCTGCTTTATTTTATTATTTCAAGTTCGCTTTCAGGACTCCTTGTTCTAATCTGGGGTAAAGGAGCCCCTCTGTACATGTACAGTGTTTGTATCTTCAACAGTCCAGAGACATGCAGGTTAACTGGTGACTCTAAATTGTCTGCAGGTGTGAATGTGAGTGTGAATGGTTGTCTGTCTCTATGTGTCAGCCCTGTGATAGTCTGGTGACCTGTCCAGGGTGAACCATGCCTCTCACCTAGTGTCAGCTGGGATAGGCTCCACCCCCCTGCGAAGCCTAACAGGATAAATGGTTATGGAAAATGTATGAATAAATGTTTGCTTTCAGCTGTATGAGCTGTAAGTTACAGCTGGGGAAAACTCAACATTTCCCTATTTTACTGCTTCTCAATAAAAGCTTTTACGTAACAACATAATGAGGGACTTTTATTGTGACAAATTTTTAGGAAATAAAAAGTGTTAATCACCAAAATTAGCCGAACGTAGTTAGCAGCTTTACTTCAATACAAACAAGCCTAATAATACTGCAGCAGGAAGAGTAATAGCCACATTGACATATTTGATGAAGAGCTGCAGACAACAGGCTCTTACTTCACCTCTGCAGACAACTCATCTCCAACAGGTAAACTTCTTTTACCTGTCGTGCTGTGTGATGGAAAAACACTTGTAGCAAAATGACGGGGGACTTTTAGTCAGGGATCAGCCTGCTGGTTTTAAACGTCCGACACAAGACAAGCCGTCATCAGTTAAAGACACATCTTCAAGCAGGTAGCCCTGTTGAAATGGAGGCGCAAATCCCTGCCATGCTGGGCTGACGTGCCGGCCGGGTAAAACCAAACCAAACCAGGACATTAATGGCTTCTCCAGCTGTGACTGTTCCATTACAACTGAGTTTTTTTAAACCAAAATGTGATCTTTTCCAAAAGACAACCAAGTGGTTTTTGTGCCTAAACCTCACATTAACCACAGCATAGTTTTCCACTACATGCAGAAACATACAATGCCAACACTTCAGTGTTTTAAAAGGTTAGTTTGGATTCACCAAATTCACACAATGACAAAAACAACTAACAGATCGGGGCTGCGGTAGACCAGCAACTCCTGTGTGCAGCGAGGTAAAATTTCTGCTTTTATCAATGGGATGTGGCTTTAAAGAGAGAAGTTGTCAGTGTGTCACCTCTGTTTGCACCACATGGAGTGAATTTGTGTCCACTTGCGTCTTTCAGTTGACTTTGTATGCAGTCATGCAGACTAGGATTCACTTTGCATTTAGTCTGAGCACACTCTAAGACGTCAGTGTATAAAAGACCAGCTAAATCTTACAGTTTCAACATCACACGTTTGGTGGGATGAAGAAAAACAGAGTGAGATCTGGCGTGCTGAGCTGCAATGAATGAAAAGCAGCTGATGCCTACAACCAGGATCAGTTTGGGTCAAACTGCAACGCTTAGTGATCAAACTTTGAATCTGCTTTGTCTGAAACCAACATGTGTTGCTGGACCTTCTGACAGAAAACAGAATCTTCCAGAAAAATCTCTCAGGAATTCGTCTTTTCATTCTACCCTGGATTTCACAGAGAGTCTTCAGCGGGAATCCGTCAGCGGAGAGCTGATGGCGTCTGATGTCCTGATCAAAGAGTTCGGTGCTGATTCTGACCTCATGAGGGATGAAAGCATGGCAGGATTTGTCACTGCAGAGCCCACGCCTCCTGTTTGAACACCACAGTCTAATCTCCTCTGGAGCCGCTGGACCCTGATGAACACTCACACAACTTGTTTTCCATTTTAATGAAATTATCCAGGATTTTAATATGCACATTTGTTTTTGTTTTTTTTATAAAGCATTTGCATCTTGTTTTGGCTCATGGTGAGCTGCAGGTGGTGACGATTTGGTGTGAAAACTGCCAGCTGGGTTGAAAAGAATATCACAAATTAAAAGTGTGAAACAACAATAATCTGAAATTAAAAATAACTGCAGTGGTTTTCTGGAAACACAGAGTCCAGCTGCTGAAACGTGACTGATAAACCAACAGGAGGAAACATTGGCAGGGTGTTATCATAAAGTCAGGTTTAAACTAAAAGAGGTTGTAAACGACTGACAGGAAACAGCTCAGACCTCCTAACCCCTGATGACCTCCAACACAGAGGTCACATGATCAGAGGAGCCTGAATCAATATCATTACACGGTCGTGACGGCTTATTGATCCGCAGCTGAGGCATTAAAGGACATTCATGCAGACAGAGGAAAGACACACAGGCTTCTTTAGGGAACTAACTAACTAAAAACCACCTCAATGTTCTAATTGGTGTTAATGGTTTACAATTTTGAATTCTGAACCAAGTGGGCAGACTAGTCATGCTAGTCATGTCATTTATGCCGACATCAACCCAGTGTGTCAGTCAGTGGATATGGACAAAAATTAATATGTCAGCATTTTCAGGCTGAATGGCGATACACAATATACAGTATATCTCTACAAAATGAGCTACATGTTCAGCTCCACGTCAAAGCCACTTCACAGAGAGGTCATGAGCACTTTTATAAATCCAGACTGTTGTGCAAAATAGTGCAAAGACAAAGACTTTTTCCCTGTTTGAAAATATACAGCTGCACAACATGTACATTTAAGGTTTAAAGGTTTACAGCACAGGACACAACACTATAGCATGAGTATAAAGGTATCAAGTAGGTCTAAATCCATTGTGGTTTGAAACAATTATCTTTGTGGGCGGAGTTAAAAAGGCGTTTCCATCTATTGGAAATGAATCTAGTGCTGGAAAATGATTGAAATGGCTATTAATCTTATTCATGCACAGAGCATCGGACACTTTGTCGGTGTTATACGTCTTGAATATGAAACGTCTGTGCTGTCGCAGCATCTTTTCAACACATCAGTCACCTGCATCCAGGCGCTGTCTCCATGTCACACATTAGACTCCCACTACCAAAGAGCACAGCAATGATGATCCACCTCACACACAAACTAGCGAACAAACAGCTCTGTCTCTCACACATGCAGCACAGCGCGGGACTGCACATGTGCTACTGCTCTAATTTCATTCATCTCACAGACGTGCAACATATACACTGATGTCTCACTGTAGACTAATGAACAGACAGATTAAACAGAGGAGCAGCTCTGTGTCTCTCTGAGTGTTGATGGAGAACTCGTGAGTGTATGAGCGGAGCGGGGCGGAGCTGTGTGTAGGGTGTGAGAGAGGAGAGATGCACACTGGTATGCGTCATGTAATGCAACTTGACCCTATATCGATATAAACAGTGTTGTCTAAATTTGTATCTCGCTTGAAAATATATATATACTAGTCCATACCCATTGGTAGCCTTGTCACCTTCTACCTATGCCAATCCTCAATGCCTATGTGCAGTTTCACATAGATTGACCACGTCAGTGAGTAGAAAAACACAGCGATCGGTCGTATTTTAGCCATTTTGAAGCATTTTTCTGTTGTTATAGCGCCACCCAGTTGCCAATTAGAGTTAAATTTCTCNGGGAACTTTAGATATTGGTCCCTAGATTATGTTCACCCAGTTTCATGCAGATCGCTCAAACTTCCTAGGAAGAGATCAATTTTAAAGCCTCTACAAGGAACTTTCATTTTGAGTTGATTTTGGCGACCCTGTGGACAAAAGCGGTAGTGTTTTGCTGGAATGAAGCCTACATTTCCCATGAGCTCTAGCGCGTATTGTTGTGAAGACGCTTACCTGGCTCGTGCGTGTGCTTGTTTTGGGGATGAATGAAACAACAAGACGGGAAAACTTTGCCCCCGCTCCTATTGGGGGATCCCAGCTCACCTCTGCCGCGCCCCAGCTCCACCTCTCCGGTGTAAGCGCCACCGCCGCCGGGGTAAACGCAACGGTCGGCTGGTGAGGCTAAAGGCCTGTTTGGCGAGCACTTCCACGGCTTCTTGGACTGAGTATGGAGCGGTGCCTCGCCTCTTTATTTCTCGGCACTCGCTGGACCCTGTCGGCGCCTGGCTGGTACCTGTCATCGGCCCGGATGAGGTGTTCCAGCCCCGCGGCCCCTGCTCTCCTCGTCCCCGCTGGTGCGGGGTGAATTTGCACAACCTGCGGCCTCTGTGTGTGGCTCCCCGGACAGCTAACTCTGTGGACCCGCCGGCTCCTGCCAGGATTGGGCTGGTAAATGCTAGATCGCTAGCGAACAAAACGTTTATCCTGAAGGATTTCCTGACTTCCCGAGGATTGGATTTTCTCTGTGTGACTGAGACGTGGCTGAATGTTGGTGAGTCCAGTGCTTTCATAGAACTTTTACCCGATGACTGCTGCTATTTTAACTCCCCGTGGACGTCGAGTCGAGGAGGAGGAATAGCGACTATTTATAAGAGTCACTATAAATGTAAGCAGCTAGGTAAGATGACGTGTGCCATCTGAGTGCTGTAAATCATTTCGTCCTGGAAGCAACCTGGGGCGGACCCGGAGACAGTTTCCTAAAGGTATGGATATACACTATATAGAAATAGCTTATCTTCACAATGATAGTCTCATTTGCTGTTGTAGGTCACGCACAGACATCAGCAGAAATGAGAGACTTTTGCATATCCAGTTAAAAGTTCCTTGTAGCGGCTTTAAGTGTTTTTCAGAAAATTCAAAATGGCGGAAAATCTATATAACCGGAAGCTATGGGTTCTTGTAGCAAATGTGTTCCTCATGAGGAGAGGCATCTCTGTGCAAAGTTTCATGTCTCTACGACATACAGGGCATGAGATATGCCCATTCAAAGTTTGCAATTTCAATCGGTTGCTATAGCGCCCCCCTTTGGCCAATTGATGTAATATTGCTTCATTCGCATCCTCCCATGACCCTCTACCACTGTGCCAAATCGTGGAACTACACAAAAACAAGGAGCATCACATACACTACAAGCTAACGTTATCCCTGCAGTATTTAGGCAGCTATTCCCAACTGATTCAAACAGGACAAAAGAAATCACAGCGGCGTGATGACTGGTAACATTACATTTATAACCACGGATATAAAACCAGACTCAGAGGAAAACACAGACTTTACGAACACGCTTCATGAAATTGAGCCCCGTTCCAATAGTCCTTCACACGCCCTTTTCTGACACACCGTAGTTCCTGCTTTTACAGAAAAACACAAAAGCCCAAATTATGATTTTAGTTTAACAATGTTTAGAATAAAAAAAACAAGGACATTTCTCTGGCTTTTCAGGAACAGAATTGTTTCTATTGTTCGTATTTGTTTATGACTACGATTTCATTTTCATAAGGAGCTGTATTTGTCTTTATGCTGCTAAGAAGACACTCAGGTGAAGCGCCATCATTGTTCACAGTCAAAAAACATCACACTTCTTGATGTTAGTATACATTAATTAAAAATGTCTACTTGTTTGCTGTATTGAAAATGTACCTTCGTATCGAAATTGAACTGTGAATTTTGTGCTACACTGCTACAACCCTAAAATGTATTTACATGTATTCTACAGTGGTTGCCAACTGGTCCAGCCACAGGGTCCAGATTGCTTACTGCCTATTGAGTCATACTTGTGTTTCACCATGATTGAGCTAGTTTATTGTCTCTGTCAAGTTGCTGTCCGTTAGTCGCTCACTCTACAGCAGGAAATGGCACTTCAAAATAAAAGCTCTGCACCAGAAATTCGTTTTACTTAAAAAAATTTTTTTTATTGTATTTCAAAAAGCGTTTTTTACAAACTGACACATTTACGAGTCACCTGTGGTCCGTTCAGAATGGACCCGTAACCCGCCTTTGGACCACGATCCACCAGTTGGGAACCACTGATCTGTCACAATGCATCATATGTACAAGATCATCACGTTTTATGTGTAAAATCTTAATCTCTAAAATAACTAAAGCTGTCAAATAAAGGTGGTGGAGTAAAGGCATGACACTTGTACAGTTTTGGAGTAAATCTCCTTGGTTCGATTTACTGTACCACTGTGAGACGCTCTTATGAGACTGAAAACTGTAAAAAATGAATGTGTCCCTTCTTGGCGAAGTTTTTTCCCCTAAAAAAGAGGACACAGGACTTCAAAGATCCATACTGCTGCAGCAAAATGATATGAATTTTAATTTGAGCTGGATTGAAAGAGGAAGCCTTCAGCGAGGAACTCTCAATGCCATTTAGGACAACTGTTGAGATAAAATACTTGATGAACACGACTTCAGGAGGAGACGAAGAAAAGGAGGAGGAGGATGAAACGAAGAAGAGAAGCACGAGGAAGAAGGAAGAGGAGGCTTGGGGGAGGAGGAGGATGGAGAACAAGAGGAGGAAGAGGCGGCCCTGGCAGGATCAGAACCGCTCTGCTTCGTCTTCACCGATGATTTCTCTCTGGGTTTAATTACTGCTGAGTAAGTCCAGTTTTTCTATTGGATTTGTCCAAAACAAGGAGTTGTGTGAAAAACTCTTTCTGGAAATTAAAGGGTTGTTTTCAGGGGAGAACATGATGGAGGGGAAGTTACTGAAGATGAGGAGGCAAAAATAAAAACTCACTGGAGGGAGTTCGGGTCAGAACCAAACAGTAAAGAGCTTCCCCCCGCAGCCTCCACCCTCCAAATGCTTGACAATATTTCATTCAACTTTAATTTAATCCAAAGAAACAGAGCAGGAAGGCAGAGGGATTGATGGTGACAGGGACAGAGAGACATTTAGCTGAGCACAACAACAATACCAACGACAAAACAAAACTGTGACCTCAGAAAATACCACAGAATTGAAGCAGAAATCCATCAGCGTTCAGAGAACAGATGAAACTTTATTGATCCCTGTGGGGAAATTGGGTCTCTGCTGCAGAAAACAGCAACAGGGAAAAGTGATAAGAAAAATAGACGATAAAGAAGACTGGCGGAGTCAAACACTGACAATTACAACACTTCAACACGGAGGAGACATAAAAAAGAGGCAAAACAAGAGCGTAGAACAGACTGACAGGGAATAAAACATCACTGTCAAGTGAACAAACTGCAACTTGACTTCAAGTTTGTATTTCTGATCTCACTACATAATGTCAACAGCAAATTATCACATAACTTAAATGTTATTGATACAAGCTTTTAAACTGAAATTTGAATTATATGAATAAAATATAACGATGCTGCAGCTTTTCTGCATATTTTCCCATTTTCTCACAAGAGGATAAAACTGTTTTTGGACATGTTTGTGGAAACAGTGTTTTAGGCTTCAGGCTCTGCGAGTGGGTGTTTCTTATGACATCGTTTGACTAACAACTGTGAGACGGGTTGATAGAAGACACGCTATCAGCTTCCTTCATACTGTAAGTACTGCTAACAAAGTGTTTTTGTCCCTTTTTAACAAGGCTGTGTAACACGCTGTTCACTGTCAATATAGCATTCAGTGTTCAGGAGCATCTATGTGCTGTTAAAGGAGAAGTCCAGTATTTTGCACTTTGAGCCCCATCTCTGGGTTGCTTATGATGAAATAGAGTGGCTAAGACCAAAATTTTGATGATTGCTCATTTTCGGAGAATTTGCCTGGCTTATCACTGCTGCCTATGGCCATGTGTGAACCTGTCCTAAACCACCCTAAACGTTTGTTTTCAAAGTCATGAAACTCACCGAGTGGTCAGTGGTGTTCGTTGATGTTCTGACATAAAAATCGTAGTCTGCGGCAAAGACTAGTGTTGCACGGTACACTGGTACCAACGGTAGACCACGGTACTAAAACACCACGGTACATATGATACCATAATGTTGGAGTACCGTAGTACTACGGTACCTCACGGTACCACTACTGTGGGATAAGTTCAAAGTCCAATCACAAGAGGGTGAGTGTCCATGCGCCGTCCAATAACAGCGCGTGCTGGCCACCTGGCACTCAATATGCTGCTGCAGTGGTTTGTGTCAAATGACATTTCAGGTATTAGCTGAGCTATTGAGTATCTTTGAGCAGTGAAAGTTATTATTGATTTATTTTTACTTGTAGGCTAGATTTGTTTATATATGCTGCAGTGATTTGTTTTCCACAGAGCTCTACGTGCGAGCATTTTACTCGCATTTGCAACTAAAAATAGTTTTGTGTGAGCAAAAGAAATCATTCAGCACGCTGTGTGAGTACAGATTTCAACCAGCAGCAGAAACGAAAGGCGAATCCTGCCAGTTGTGGGTTGAACGGGGGTCACAGACAGGCATACAGCGGAGCACTATGGCCACCGCCGCAAGATAACAGCTTACCGGCGACGGAGACGCGCGGCTCCAGGTCCAATAATTTCCTCTTCTTGGTGTCATGACTGCCCAGAAGTACCTGAACAGCCGAGCCGTGGCGGCACNATCCTGATACTACTCAGAACCGTGATACTTTCACTGGTATTGTACAGTGGGTCCCAATTTTGGTACCGTGACAACACTAGCAAAAACACAGCCTTTATACATCAGATGTCTGCCCTACCAGGTGAGGTAGTCAGAGTGCCAGACCTGAAGTTTGATAAAAAAGATCATGGTTTGGGATAAAATGAAAAGATTTCTTCCAGAAAGGACTTTCTGGTTGAAAGCCCTCAAGGTCAGCTTGTGCTGTGCATGTGTTAAGTGTGTTAGTGGAGTCAGTTTAAAGTCAACTTTACAGCACTTAAGCGGTTACAGTTATTTACACTATTATTTACACTATTTGTGTGTTGTTTTTACCTTTTATGGCCAAAAGCAGAAATGAAAGGGATGGCAGCTTCCTCTGTAATGAATTGTGTTAAATGGGCAGATGACATCATCTCATATTAATCCCAGGCCCCTAAATCGCATCAAATCAAAACTGTATCGTGGCAGACTGTGTAATATCAGCAAATATCGTATCTTTGTCCAAAGAATCGATATAATATTGTATCATAATGAAACCAGTGATTTACACCCCTACAAACAAACAGGGCAGACTGTCAATGGGTAACTCTACAGTCCACCTTTAAGAAAAACAAATGACCAGAACATCAAAACTCGCAGCAACAAGTCGTCCTGTAACCTCTCAGCTCTCTGTCACATGAACTAAGTAATGGATGATGTTCAAATCACAGCGTGTCCAGCTGGTTAAATGTCTGTGTCTGCTGGCATTAAAGTGATATAATGAACTATTTTTAGTGCCTCTCCACACGGATAAAGCTCCGATCAGTCCCCACCAAACATTAAGAACAGTAATCACTATCACTGCAGAAAAAACAAAAACACTTTTCTTCTTTTTGGTGGGGAAATGTTGACCAAATATGTACAGTCAAAGCAAACACCAAGGAGATTTACCTATACTGATGTCTTGGCAAAATGAATCTTAATAAACGTGTATTATTCTTTCAGTTTTTACATTTTTGTTGGGGGAAAACCTTTCATTTCCAAACTGCTTATCTCAAATCGTAGTTAAATTCAAAGTTAAATTCAAAATCTCATAGAAACATATGCTTGGATACATTAAAAAAATCTGTTAGGAGTGAGGAATAAAACAGAAAAATCTAACAATTAGCTAGATGAAAACAGTGTAAAAAAAACCCCAGCCTGCAGCAAAGACCAGAAACATGCAACAACACACACACACACACACACACACACCACAGTTTAACAACATGCACTCACTGATAATCACACTCACACAGGTTGTTGACCCATAATGCCTTGCTGCATCAGCGGCTAAGGGGAATCGGACGATCAGCATATTCAGTGTGTTTTCAGTGTCAGACTGTGGACGGATGTACTTCAGTGTTTCTGCTGCAGCTGATCAATAAAAATGACTCACTTCACGTCACTTTCACTCTCAGATAAACATGGACGTGATTGTTGAAGCTGATGGTGAATTTAGGGGAGAGATGATGCATCGACCCTCCAACTGACTGTCCGGCTGTTTGTCCTGAGCAGATCTTTGGTTTCTGCCTGTTTTAAAATGACTAAATAAATTCATAGATCAGCTTCAGGTTCAGCTGTTGACCTTGAAGTGCTCCGACCTGCCTAAACTAGAAGTGTTAACGTGTCACACTGCTTCCTCCTACAGCTGCTCCGACAGGGAAATCAGTTGGCAAAAGAAAGAATATTGCAGAAAAAGCTAACACTAAGAGAGAACTTGATGCTGCAAGAGCCAAAACTCGGGTCAACACGGTCAACATCGGCTCTGCTTTCGAGCGACGGCGAAGACTGATGCAGCTTCATCCTGAAGTAAAAAGGGACGAGATGGTCGCAGAGTTTCTGCTGGACAGGTATTTTTAGTTTGCCTCTAATGTAACATAAGCTATAACGTTATATATGACAACACAGCATCCAGTTGCTAATGGCTAACGTTAGCCTACTGTAGCGTAGCCTCTGAAAAATTAACGTTATCTTCCTTGTGCGTTTCCACTTACTAGTAACGTTAACGCTACTATCTAACATTAGCACTGTAACCTTATTCTAAAACGCATCAGTCATCACTGACTCCGGTTGAGTTTTAAAACTCCGGGGTTGCATTTGACTGTGCAGGACAGGTAACGTTATGTTTAGTTTGCTTCTAATATAACATATATGTTACATACGTTATATGACAACACAGCATCCAGTTGCTAATGGCTAACGTTAGCAATCAGCAGCAGGTTTTCCTCCTCTGCTCTTCTACACTTGTCTTGGCGTGTTACACTCGCTCTCCTCTTCCGTGTTTCTAATGTTACCTTGCCAACGCCAACGTCTATCATGGACATAATGGAGGAGGAGGGAGTAGGCCTTTAGAGGAGGTGGAGTTGTCGATGTTCAAATTTTTTCTAAGTGCTGTGTGATACTCGTTACCTGGAGAGGTTGGAAAAAGATAGACGTTTCTTCCCTGTTCCAAAACCAAAATCAGACCCTGAAAAGTGTAGGGTTAGCTAGCTAGCTACTGAAGATATAGCCTACTGAATGTATACACATGCTGCTTTTGCTTTTTAATGATTGTAACAGTGAAACAAAGACCGACCCTGCTGTACAGGAACCAGTGAAGGGAAGCAGGGAAACTTTGCTCAGATTCAACCAGCTGTGTGTCATCACAGATGAACGCTGTTTGACGTCACCCGGAGATCCCTGCCCGTCCACAGGTGTCCAGGGGCGCATGGGGCGAAGCCAAACACTGCTCATCTGCACACACTGCGATGCCACACAGCTGGTTCAATATCAGCAAAGTTTCCCTTTATATTCATTGTCTTGTGTGGCGATCAGCGGTGATGTGGTGGTTCACTTTTACACTGTGATCTGTAGCCTATAGTTCGGCTTTAGCTTCTAACTATCTTTGTCTTTTTAACCTGTTGTTGCTGCTGAGTCAGTTTGACATCCTGGATATATCCTTCAAACACAGACTGTAGACCCCTCTGTCTGCTTCTCTCTGACATCACTCTTTCAGTTTTCCAAAAATATGATAATATTTCTTCAGTGAGTGCAGTTAGTGACAGTTTGGGCCCCATGCTTACTGCGACAGTTTGTCGGACCATCACAAAGGGGCAGGGCTTAGGGAAGTGTCAATTAGGAACAGATCATCTTTTGGCTTAAAATATCAGTTTTTTTGTGGCATTACCTTGGCTGGATAAACACAGAGACTGGTCGCTAAAAATACACATTTGGTGCTTAACAAGCTGCTGGAAACACATCGAAGACTTGTTTGTTTATTGTATTTATTTCTCAGAGACAGTGCATATTAATAAACATTACTATAAATATGCTAGAATTAGCCAGGAGGCTTATTTTCGTCTGTAGTCCCTGGCCAGATGTGAGTTTGTCGGACTAACTGCTAATGGTGCTAACAGAACACTGGGGCGGCAGTAGCTCAGTCCATAGGGACTTGGGTTGAGAACCAGAGGGTCGCCAGTTCAAGTCCCCGTCCCGACCAAATGCGGAGCGTGGACTGGTGGCTGGAGAGGTGCCAACTTTAAGTAATGTCCAACAGATTTTGTTTTGACCTCTCTCTGTTTGCTTTTTGCTGGTGAAACACTGGATACTTTTACCTCTTTGTGGCCTCCAAATATCCCTAAAATGAAAGAATTTGGGAAATAGAAATGATGCTTGAACTTACTGACGGTTTACAAGGAAACTTTTCCTCATTTTAAGGGGTAACAAGCCCAAAAGGTCAGGCACCACTGCTCTGGACCAAAGTGTTGGATTGCCAGGCTGACAGACGGCTGAATATAACATTTGCACACATTTTAAAATGTCTGCTAAGAATCTACATCATCTTGAATTATGTCAGTGGGAGAAGGTGCTACAGAGAGTTCAGGTGGGTCTGTGGTCGGTGCTGTTGCAGCTCCCTGCTCAGTAATGGATGAGGAGTGTCCAGTTCAGAGCAGCATGAACCTGTACAACGTCTCCCTGCATTCAAATGAGCTGCAGGTTAATGGAGAGGGAGCTCTGCCCCGGAGAGATGACGGCGCTACAGTAACGCTGCGGTGGATTTCTGTCCAATTAGAGCTGACTAATTGCCTCCTTAGACACGGAGCATCACTAACTGTTTCCAGTACTTGCAAACACTAATAAGAGCGAATGTGACAGGGCCATTACAGCTCAGATTTATATCCAACTATTACGATATGTGTGATGTGGGCTGGGAGGAAATAAAAACAGTCCTGCACAACTGGGCTGCATGCTGAGCCGTTGCCATGACAGCAGAAGATAAATGGTGGGTATTATTAATGCACTATAAAGCCTAAAACCACAATAAATATGATGATGAATAACGGCTCTTAAACAAGCTAGGAGTCTTAATGAGCGTTATTATAGCAGAGAAAACAGCCCTCACACACACAGTCCCGACAAAGCTGTGGCGCTCTGTTAATCCTGGAATTATAATGAAGATATAAATGTCAAGTTGGATCTCTGTTGACTTTCAGCCGTTTGATGGGGATTCACAAGTCTGCGGTCAATAAACATCACAAGGGTTCAGTCAGGTCATCATCCTCATCATCCTCACAAACTTTATCGATCACAGCTTCTGTTTGTCAGCTCGAGGTTTAACTGTCCCTGTTAAAGCTGCCATATGGACTCACAGTTTGACAGTTTGACTCCAAATCTGATGTTCAAGGTTGGTGCAAAAAACGGACTAAAACACATTTCACTTTGTATTTATTATTCTGACTTCTATTCCATGTAAGACAGGACGGTGATCAGGAAGATGTGAAGGCCGTTTAGACTAGCAGTAAACTAAATCACGTCATTTGATGGCTTCCATGCAAGACTGAGATCATTTTTATATACTGCATTTACACAGCACTTTTATCCAAAGTGTTTCATATAAACACTGATGTCAGAGAGCTATGATGTAAGGTGTCTGTGTGAACGTCAGGAGCAATCTGGGTGTTCAGCATTTTGCCGGAGGACCAGCAGACAATTTGAGGGGGGAAGAGGGGGACTGTCATCCCTCTTCCAAGACAAAATGTGTCTTGTCTTGTGAGTTGCGTTGTGTTGCGTCGCGTCGCATCCACGAGCAGCGCCACCAGAAGCTGTTAACCTGCCATCCTTCTTCATCCCCCGAGTCCGGATGAAGATGCTGTCTCATCCAGACTCAGGTCTACAACTAGTTATGAGAATAATAACATTTTGACAGGGCTTTTCTATTTTACCTGGGGCAGAATTTGTAACAATGGATGTATGAAGAGAAATGGATACGGCCTTGGAGGGGGGGTCCCTGTTCATTCCTATGAATGTTGCTCAGTGCCACATGAAGCCAAAAAAGTCCAACTGCCACGTATAAAATCACCCAGATGATCAGCACTGCTTCTGCATCATTGGGCCCATAGCACAGGCGCACTAGAGACTACCACCGGTTGAGCCAGCTATTTCCAGTTTAGCACTTTGTTAACTTGTATGGTGATAAAATGATTTAATCGTGTGGTTTTACTAGACTTTCTGAATGTTATCGGACGCCATGGATCAAATCCCGATCACGAAACAAGTCATTTTGTCATCACTTGACAGGCTAGGAAGTTGTAGTTACACTGTTTGGCCACGGCAAAAATTCATTTCAAGGCTGCACCTCCTGGGGGCTGGTTGTCACACTGTTTTATTGACCATGGAACTCAGTGCATTTCAATAAGCATTCCGACTCAAGTGAGTGAGATGCACACAAAAGAGATGAGACAAGAAACAACAGAGGGAGAAATTATGGAGTCAGGAAAAAGTTATTTTACATGGCATGGTGGACAGTGAAAACAGAGGTTTTAATCCAGAATGGACAGACTCACGCATGTTCATTCTTCCTAAAGGACAGTTCAAAGCCAGCATGTCTCACCATATCTTCTGAGACTGTGGAGATTATGAAAAGCATAAGCATAAGTTAACATACCTACTGATATCTGAACTGAGGGCACAGAAAAGAGAATATTTTATATCAATCAATCAATTTATTTGTCCCATGAGATCTTACAAGGCAGAACCAGGCTCCCAGAAACTGCAGGCTTTGAAGCCAAATTTCATAGTGGCCAAACAGAGACACATGATTAAATCATTATATCCCCATTCAAGTTAGCAGAGTGCCATACCAGAAGTAGCAAGCTCAGACTGTGGAAGTCCCTAGTGTGATTGCTCTATAGGCCACACAGTGCAGAAGCAATGCCATCCAGGTAATTTTACACATTGCGGTGCAGCCGCACTGTAACTAGTGTCATAGTGTTTTATGTGCAGGAAAACAAAGGAAAACAGTTTGCTGATACAGTCAGCTTTAAAATATGCTCATTAAAAACAATTCCTCATTATAGTGACTAAAACTGATCTGAGCAGTTTTACATTTCCTTCAAAACATATCCACTGCTGCAAATTTGTGTATGTATATAATTTTTAGGGTCAGGTACACAATTAGAAATTGCTTAGTTTGACTAGATGTAAAAATGGAAGGGCTTTTGTACTGAACAGGGACGAGAACAAGGCTGTGCAGAGACAAGTTTAACTTACAAACACTGAGGCAACCAAAGACAACGGAAAGTAGAAAAGTATCTAGTATGATGTCACAGTGAAGTTGACTTTTGACCTTTTGGATATAAATTGTCATTATTTCATTATTTTATCCTATTAGACATTTGTGTAAAGTTTTGTCATAACTAGCATATAAATACTTGAGTTATGGCCAAAACCATATATTGTGAGGTCACACTAATCTTGACCTCTGACTTTCTACTACATGATTCTAAACAGTTTATTCTTCAGTCCAAGTGGACATTTGTTTCAAATTACAGCAATTCCCTCAAGGTGTTCTTGAGATATCATGTTCAAGAGAATAAAACAAATTCAAGGTCACTCTGACCTTGACCTTTGACCACTTAAATCCAATCAGTTTATTGTTAAGTCAACGTGAACATTTGTGTCAGATTTAAAGAAATTCCCTCAAAGTATCCTTGAGATATTGCATTCACACAAATGAAACACACAGTGACCTTTGATGTGAACATCTGTGCCAAATTTGACTAAAATGCCCATAGATATCAGATTCACGAGAATGAGACAGATGCAAGGACACAGTGACCTTGACCTTTGACATTTTGATTACCAAAAACTAGTCAGTTCATTGTTGAGTCCAAGTGAAATCTTAAGAAATTAAAGAAATTTCCTTCAAGCTGTTCTTGAGATATCACGTTCATGAGAATAAGATGGATGCAAGGTCACAGCGACCTTGACCTTTGACCCTTGACCACCAAACTCTAAAGAGTTTATCCTCAGGTCCAAGTCAACATTTAACCCAAATTTTGTGAATTCCCCTGAAGGCATTCTTGAGATATCTTGTTAACAAGAATGAGACAGACAAGGTCATAGTGACATTGACCATTGGCCTATGACAACCAAAAGCTAATCAGTGCATTGTTGAGTCCAGATGGACATTTGTGCCAAATTTGAAGAAATTCCCTTCAGGATTTCTTGAGATATTGTGTTCACGTACAGGCAGACGGACAACGTGAAAACATAATACCTCTGGCCACGGCTATCCCCAGCTAATGTTAGCTTAGAACGTTAGAACATAAGTTGCTGCTAGCATAAATCAGGTGAGCTATTGGCTGTTGAGTTAAATAGGGGGTAATGTAGGCACCAAGTTTTGACGAGGAAGCAGAATGCATGGAATAAAACAATCACTGAGCAGTTTAACCTCAAACTAAGTGGCTCTATCACAAACTGTGACGTTCTTGACTTACAAAATTATCATATGTGTTATTCATGGCACAATTTAAACGGGATCAGAACATTATTTGTCTCTGGCTGTTAACTAGCATATACATTTCTCCTGAAATAAGGTCCCATGTGGGTCCACTGGAAGGACTCCACCTCTCTGTATGAGGAGGACAACGTGCATAAGAAAGTCATCTCTCTGCATATCCCTACATAGTTACAAATACACCTGAATAATAGTGAGTGGGACGAAAAAGACTGAAGACGTCACACCAAACAAGATCAGCAAGATACTGCCTGATTTAGAAAATGAGTAAAGATGCCAAGTCATGGCAAGAACTGGCCTGATATTCATGCGGTGTGTGTGTGCAGCTCGATGGCACCAGAGAGCCTTCAGTTAGAGAGCTTCATGTGTGCTAAAGCTGTTTCTGTTTCTGCACCACTATTCTTAGCAAACTCTCTCAGAGCCTCTTTCACTTCCACATCAGAGATTTCAGGACAGATGCACTTACAAAAGCAGCATCAATGTGACAAGCAGCTGATCATCAGACTATTTTTAGAAGACCTCTGACTTGTATCCTGCTTCAGCACCAAACACAAGTTGATTAATTAACAGACGACGTGACGCATCCAGCAGCCATATGATGTGACAGGAAGACTCGGCTGTATCTCATTCCCAGATCCATAAATTCTTGGACACTTTATTTATTGGAATACTTCCACTGAAACCACTCCAAGTTACATGTGAGACCATCCGCACTCAGGTCTGCACATCGTGTTTCTTTCATCCTGACTTCTGAGGCAAACACCATGCTCATTAACACATATGTGATGGCATGTTAATTTATGGGAAAAGGCATCCATGGAAGTCCTCTCCCGGTCACTGATCATCCTCGGGGGGAAGAGCCGCTCGGCAGCGAGGAGAGCTTCACACCAACAACAAAGTCACATCTGATGTTTAATGCAAAAGGCCACGATTTCAATGGCGACGTCCGACGCTTTCATTCCCTTCCCATCAGTCTGCAGTGTCAGCCACCAGCAGGCCGGACGGCTTCTGAGCAGCCTAATAAGAGTTCTGGAGAGTTTTAAAAGGGAATAGACTTTGACTATCACACATGGCCAATCCCAGGCCTCATTAGCACCGAAACAACTTCCAAGAAGAAGGAAAAAAAAACCCACAAACAAAAATGTTTAATGTAAGAAAAACTGGCCTCATCTCCTGCAGGATCACATTTACAGTGAGCGCACCTGACTTCAGGGAGAAGGTAAACAGGAAAGAAAGACGAGGATTAAGGTAGTTTTAGAGATGAAAGTCCACCGTACAGCAAAGTCAACATTTACTGCTGCAACATCAAACTTTCAGCTGCTCTGCTCTGTTAAGACAGGAAGCTCAGCAGGCCTGAGAGTCACAGTGGAAGTAAAGAGGAAGGAGCAGAGGAAGGCTGAGCTGAACGATGGACAGACATTCAGTGTTTGGAGGAGAATGGTGATAAACAGGTCAGAGGAGCAGTGTCAATCTAACTAAAATGGAAGGAGTCTCTGAATGTCTGTCTGTCCTTTGATTTTGTCAACAACTGTTCATCAGTTTGACTCTACACTTGGCCGATGTGTTGCTGAGGTCCCAAGGAAGTGCAGTGTCAGCTGTGAGCTCTTGAGATCTATGGACATACCTACATACCTATTAAATCAGGGTCTTCCCTGGGGGTTTTTTGAGACCAAGGTGGCAAAGGCCTGTGGCAGGGGGCATCTTACTTTTAGATACGGTCCCCCCCTCTATTAAATATGAAAGGAGGCCCCCACATGCTTGAGCTTTACACTGCTGACTTGTATAATCAGAACAGACATGTCTGTGATTTTCAGTCTTGATTATATTTACCCTTTATAGCAGACACATCCTGACAGCTGAGAACATTACTGTCAGGTATTGCCCCCCCTCTATTAAATATGAAAGGAGGCTGAAAATCACAAGACATGTCTGTTCTGATGATACAAGTCAGCGGTCCTGAAATGTGTGTTTCTCTTCTATAATACACATTCTACATCCGTCTTTCCACATACGGGCTTCCTTCGCCTTTCAAACGGGGCAGAGCTCCGTGGGAAATAGTAGGAGAGACACAGCCCGAGGGGGAACCGGGATCTGACACAACACTGGAAGGAGAAGCAGGTCTGCGGAGCTGTGCGCCGGATGAAAAAACAAGCAAGTCGCACCAAATATGCGCCACTATGGCGTCGTTTTGGGTTGTGAGCCCGCATTACGCGTCTACATTGAAAGCAATGGGTTTGTGCGCACGAAAGACGCTACATCTGAATGCCCCCCCATGCACACACACACACGCTTTAACCAAAGCGGTGGCCAAAATCACCCAGACGGCCCGCCTTTGTCTTAGATAGGCAGGGAAAACCCAGAGGGGACCCCTATTTACTGTTACACCACCAAATGGCATGCTGGGTACAGATCGCTCTCCGTAAGTCACTACAGTACATTCAAGAACAGATGAAGAAATAGACACCAGAGATATTAGAGATATTACAAACTCAATAGGCGGGCTTTGACTTCATCAAGGCCATAAAATGTTTGTACCTACATGACATAATCTAGCATTGCTAGGGGATGCAACTATATAGTGGTGGCTGTGCTGCTCAGGACCCAAGGAACAACAGTGCTGAGTGTGAAGTCATTTGGATGAACAGTTCCTGAGAAAGCTGCAAGCAGCAACACCAGAGCCCAAGCAAACAGCCTGTCCAGAGTAGCCATGTTTTGCTTTGGCTAGTTTGCTAATTCCACCATGCTTTTATGCTAACGTCACAGTGGTTACAGAAAATGAGCCGAACAAATACTCATCTGATGATAGCAATGTGCTTTCATATGTTGTGTTGTGTCGATGAAGAATTATGATGTCAAATTTTACCCATGTAGCAGCTGGCTAGTTAGCTTGCTAGCTAGCTTGCTAATCCCACCATGCTATCATGCGACACCAGTGTTAAATTTTGACAGCAATTTTAGATTTAGTCTTAGCCTTGAGTCAGAAATGCTGATTAGTTTTAGTTACATTTTAGTAATTCTTATCCTTCATAGTTTGAGTCTAGTTTTAGTCCCCAAAATTCAAAATGATTTAGTCACCAAAAATTCATGACATATTAGTC
The DNA here is from genome assembly GCF_006386435.1 of Epinephelus moara. Taxonomy (NCBI): domain Eukaryota; kingdom Metazoa; phylum Chordata; class Actinopteri; order Perciformes; family Serranidae; genus Epinephelus; species Epinephelus moara. The sequence continues at coordinate 39,834,798 of NC_065525.1, read as the reverse complement.
AACTTTTAGTCATGATGTTTTATATGTTTTTCAATCTTTAAACTAATCCAGTGAGGCTAATCCATGTACCAGAAATTAGAATCATGGTGACAGGCTGTATAAAAATTTCATTTAGACAAATAATTTCTACACACTTCCAAACTGTCATTTTTCCAGTAGTAACTGACAGGTTTAAGGGCACACACTTACTGATCATCATCTGAAAAGCTCAACATCTCTCTATATATGCTCTCAAAAACTGCCACCACAAATAATCTGAGACAACTAGGATTTGTCCCCAGGTTCAATGTAAACTCTGACTCATCCATCTCAAAGAGCAACGGCCAACAGGGACACACCAACACTTAAGTCATCAGTCACTCAAACCAATATTGAAACTTCAACAATCACTCACAACTGACACACTTTCGCTTCTTTTGATAGGGCTGGCCTCACATCGCCTCTGCGGTCCAGCCAGATGAAGAAAAGGCCTCTATGAGTCTCTCTGGAGGACTCATTATGCTTAAACTATTTCTATTAACACTGTAACTACTACCTCTGCTTCTGCTTCCACGATGTAGCGTGGTCTCTCCTGCTGCTGTCTCTACTGCTGCTATTGGTCGGTACAACAGAAAATAATGCTTGTTGTTTTTAAAGTGCCTATAAAGTAGCCGGTAGAGAATATTATCAAGTGCGTTTCCTTGTTAAGTTCTTGTGGTGACATAACCACAACTATGGAAAAAAACCATCTTGCTCAGTGATTACTTTTGTAAATACTTTAAATATGTGTGGTGCATCCTCTGTTTTGACTTTCTTTTTGCAGTTTATTGAAAGCAGTTGAGTGACTGATAAGCAAAGGATGATACAACCAATGCATGAATGTGTGTGTGTGTGTGTGTGTGTGTTTACGTTGGGAGCTGCTGTTATTTAGTTGCAGTGCGGTCAAAGTGGATGGGTGGTCCGGTTAACTTCCCCATGGGGGGAGATTAGACTGAAGTGTTGCCCTGTGGATGTGAAGGAGAGGAGGCAAATACTTCATCTGCCCCTGCAGGAAACAACTCAGTCCAGATGCCTGAACAGCAGGGTCGGCTTCAACACCACTCTTTAATACAGAGTGTGTGTTTGTGTTTCTGTGTGGGCGAGAATTACCCATCTAGTCATATTCGAGGAGCTGCAGAGTGCCACTGACTCATAACACACACAAAAGCAAAGAAAGAGACATATACTGTACACACACGCAAAGACATGTTATGTCTCTATCTGAATGCTGCACAAATTTAGAGCGTAGTTCCTAAAAAGTTGGCAGAAGAAAATAAAACTCAGTGTGTGTTTATCCATCAGATGGAGCCGTGTGAATATTACATAACGCTTCACACCTCAGATGGCAGTTATGGCATTTAAATGAATGAATCTGTTCTCCTCAGTCCACAGACAAATTCACAAACAATGGTTTATGGTTGCTGATAGCACCAAGAACTGCGCATCACCTGCAGTCGTTATCTGCCCCGTCTCAAGGTACGATTGACATGAGATATTGCTCTAATGATAGTTACAGCACAAACATGCTCATGACGTTTTGCAGCTGAGTTTTTATTTGCCATTTTTTTGTTTGCTTTTTTAGTGTCTGTACTTCTGTGTCAGCTCTATGCAGACCCTACACCGTAGCCTACACACATTGCCTACGCCGCTGCAAGCATTTACTTGTGCAGTGGTGTGTCTGTGTTACACCTCCATAACACTAGTTGGCGGTGGGATTTCTGTGAAGTGCTGTAAAGTTTAGTTGATTCAAAACACACATTAAACACACATTAAACATGGCTAAATAGCAACAGTTTCAAACACAAGTACACAAATCAGCTTCACTATAACTCGCAGCATTCACAGACAAACACTTGTCTTTATCTGGACACATTTTCCCCACAAATACAACATGCTAATGTTATTAGCACAGGCCTATAGCATTTTACATTGTATAACTTAGCTTAGCGGCTAGCAGACTTTTCCTCTACTTATATGAAGCCTGGGACAACAGCAACATTTAACTAAGGTAAGGTTACAAATTCGGCTCCATTACAACTCACAAGGTTCACCGACAAAACAACTGTCTTATACTTAAAACGTTTCCCAAACAAATACAACATGCTAACGTTATTAATTCATATATCATATAAATTAGCCTAGCGACAAGTGGTGAATTTCTCTGCTCATATGAAGCCAGGATAAATCACACACAAGACTTAAAATGCTGTTTTTGTGGAGGCTTTATTGTCTTCACAATTTATTGTGTCTTATCTGTGGAATAAAAATGAATAAAAGTTTTGTTTCCACTGAGGAAAATGGTTTCAGCTTACGAAAATATACAAGAGGTCTGTATCATCGTGACGGTGCACATCAGGCTACGGCGTAGGTTATGGCATAGGCTCCGGATCAGCATAGTGCTTGCGCAATAGTTACGGCGTTGCTTCGACGCAGAAGTATAAATACCGCTAAAGGGCTCATTTATGCTCAACATTAGATACTTATATGGACATGGACGGAGCCTTCACTCCGTACTTTGCATTCATTATGTCTGTATTTGTGCACGTTTTCGTACAGCTTCCAATTACGGATAGTGCAGTACCACTGGAGATCATGGGGGCAGTGTAGCGTAATTGAAGCAACATACTTACAACCACAGGAGACGATGAAGACATTTAAAAAATGGCGGACAAATCTGTGATATATTGAAAATAATTCTCCATCCACATGTCACTGTTGTTTAATAGCCTCACAGACCACCTCTGTGTACATCACTCTGTCTTGCTGTGTGACACTTTTGACTTTGCCCTCTAGAGACTGTATCAATGCCATCGTAAAGGACACATGGAAGAATGAGGGCAGTGACAAACATTTGAAAAGGACGTATGCATTTTCATACATAAAGGGAGTATAACTGAGCCCTAACTGTCGATAAAGACCGGCCCTGCTGTACAGGAACCAGTGAAGGGAAACAGGGAAACATTGCCAATATTCAACCAGCTGTGTGACATTGCAGTGTGTGCAGATGAACAGTGTTTGGCTTCCCCCGGAGATCCCCACCTGTCAGCCTGCGGATTCCAGGTGCTGGCGGCGCTGGAGGAAGCCAGACACCGTTCATCTGCACACACTGCGATGTCACACAGCTGGTTCAATATCGGCAATGTTTCCCTTCAGTTTCACTGTCTTCTGACACAATCAGCAGGTGATGTTATGGCTCATCCTTACACTGATCTGTGAGGCTTTAGCTTTCATCTTTATGTTTGAAACCTGATTTTGCTGCTGAGTCAGTTTGACATTCAGGATATATCCTTCAAATACAGACTGTAGACCCCTCTGTCTGCTTCTCTCTAAGATTACTTTTTTGTTTTTCCAAAAGTATGATAATATTTCTTCAGGGAGTGCAGTTAGTTACAGTGTGGGCTCCATGCTTACTCTGACAGCTTGACAGACCATCCCAAAAGGGTGGGGCTTAGCGAAGGATCTTATTTGTGAAGGTTTATCTGGTGCCAAAGCTGCAGTCCTTTTGTAAATTCACCTGTGAGTGTGGTTGTTTTGTCTGCTGCCCCTTTTGATAATTCATATTTTTGTCTTTACTGTGGAGTAACAGGAAGGAAACACCAAGGTGCAGAGCTAAAGAAGAAGCAGCCATAACATCACACTCCATTTGAGGATTTTCTCTCCTTTCTTTCAGGTGTTTGCATCCAGGTTTTTAAAACTTTAATCACTACTTCAATCAAAGCTTTAATCACCCCTATTAGACTTTCCAAAACAGAGGACAATTACCCCAACCTGCTGTATGTTGGCATGGTTGTTCTTTATTACATCTAATCTGAGAGTTCTCAGAGGTGAGAGTTTTTTGGTCAAAGTTAATTTTTCTCCTGCCAGGTCAGAAGATTCAAAGCAATGTGCTCATTATCTATTAACTGTCTTTTTACGAGCGGCTGACTGTCAGCCAAAAGGAGCGAAAAACATCTTTTTTTGGAGTGACTAGAAGGTAGGAAGACGTATTAAGATACTATACTACAGTAAAAGGACCAATAAAACTATATAGTGTGATCTAATCTGAGTTAAAGTCCTGCATTCAAACTTTAACTGCAGTAAAAGTACATACGTATCATCAGCAATATGTACTTAAAATATCTACAGTAGAAAACGGCCTCTTTCAGTGTTATATTATTCTGCTGGGGTTTTTTTGTTTGTTTGTTTTTTTACATCATTTTAATGGTGGACCTTACCACTTTGTGTTATATTAGTTAGTATAATTTATACTATTAGATTATATTTTATAAACTGATCATATGTTTTGGATTAAGAATATTTCATATGTAAAGTAACAAAGTAAAACCATTAAATAAATGTAGTGAGTAAGAAGTACATCTGAAACACAGAGTAGAGAAGTTCATAATAGCATAAAATGAAAATACAAGTAAAGTACCAGTACCTTGTTGTATGTAAACTATCGTGTTATTCTGAGATTTAATTAAATAAATACAAAAGTAAAGAAAAAAAAGAAACCAAGTGTACATACAGAATTTATGAGATTAAAGTTGTAATTTTCTGGGGTTTTTTTGTTTGTTTGTTTTTTCATCTGCAATGGCCCTAATACTCCCTTAAACTCTCCTGGTTAAATAATATATAATATATATTTATTTAATTATATAAAAACATGTCAAACCCACTTTTTATTTAAAATACTGCATATGAAAAATCTGTCTTGGCCTAAAATACCAAGTGACCCCAGGAGAAACCCTTGTTTATAGTAAATAACACAAAGAATAACTAGTTATGAGATATTTAAGGATATTATATGAAAAATTAATCAATCTTGGTTGCCCATCGACAACCAGTGATCAACACAACTGATTAATTTTGCGTAGAATATCTTAATCAAACTCACATCATATCACATGAAAAATACTAACTACATTTACAGAACATTAAAGAAACATGATATTTCAACCCAGTTGCCACAATAACTGTTGGCATTGTGCGTTTCTGCAAACCACAGATATGTAACATTTGTAGCCTGCGTTAATACATAGTGCAGTGGTTTTCAAACTTTTTGTGCCCAAGGCACACCAAAGGACAAGCCAAAATCTCAAGGCACACCTGTATTTATATCTGTGCACGACAGCTTCTATAACGTGTGTTTTCACTCTTAACACGACATAAGACAATAAAAATAAGAAAAAACAAGACAGGTAGCTTTTATGATGCTGTCTACTGACCAGTGGTAGGTCATCTTCACTGGTGCTTTGTTGTAATTTGCTCCGTACAATGAAACGATCCACTGTCCCGCTCACGGCTTTCTCCTTTTAAATGTTATCATCCCTCACACTGGCTGCCAATCAAGGCTTTGATATGCCACACACTTGACGAGCAAATGGCAACCAATACATTCCTCAAGGGTTTTTTTTTTAATGAAATGAAATTAAATTAGATTTCTAGCTAGAGTTTGTCTCTTTGTTAGGAAATGGGCTCACACAACATACTGATACAGTCAATTAAGAATTCATTCATAACTTTTTGTGTAGGCCCAGTTAAATATTGCAGTAATAATCAGCCTTGCGATAATTAACACAAATTCAACGAAAGTCCGCAATATTTGCAGGGGCTTGCAATTTTTCAAAAGTCCTGCGATTTTTCTGCGTTTTTCCACATTTTCCGGCAGACCGGAAGTCATTTGAAACGTCATCAGACACGTCATCAGATGCGCTAATGGCATTGCAGTATGGAGAAACACTCTGTATTGACATAAGAATTTGCACTGTTTAAATGCATACAATATGTGTTGAATGTATTAAAATGTTATGTTTACAGAAGATGTAGCTTACATGTTGTTTAACAGTCACATTGTCTGGTTTGAGAGCTACAATATTTACTCAGGATTTTTTGCAACATTACTGGAGTCCATGTTTTGAAACTAATTAAATAAAACTAAAGAAAAGAACTATAAAAAAACATTTGCAGCTATTTTTGTAATATTCAGTATGATTACTATAGCAAGTGACTACATGACTTATTTTTTTAGAGGTAGTAATTAAAAAAAATCACTTTTTTTTTCTCTTTTTGTTATTATCCGCAATTTTTGCCTGCAAAAAAAATCTTTTTTTTTTTTTTTTTTGACAAAATTGGTTGCAAATTCAAGTTTTTTTTGCTGCAAGATACTGGAGGGTCTGAATAATTTGTGGTTATCACAAACAGCACACCTGGATTGGCATCATGGCACACCATTTGAGAACCACTGATGTGGCGGATCCACTGAAATTTTTGCTTTTCTGTTTGAACACTGTGGTTAACATGGTTGTGTTTAGGCACAAAAACCACTTGGTTATGGTTTGGAGAAGGAAATGTGCTTTAAAACACCCGCTTTTTGTGCCACAATTGCTGCTGAAAATGCCCAAATGTCTCTCTTAAAAACAACCGGTTTTGTTGTTTGTTGGTCTCAACCAGTGACCTGCAGTGTCATCAGGAGGTGGGGACAAAGTCAGCTCATAAACATGTAATCAGAACTACATTACTTTAGAAACACTGATATGATAGCTATGAGGTGTACAAATGCCAACATTTTCTCCTGGTGACTGGGCTGGATTTTTTCCTTTACTTCAGAGACGAACAAGAATTTAATCTTCACTCCTCCAACATGGCGGCCCATTTCTTGTGACCTCAGGCGACCTCTCTCCAGGGCGTCATCACAGCACAGAGGGGCAAAAAAACTCTGCATTGTTCCTGCCGCCCTCGTGTGTTAATATCCCAACATGGCTAATGGGATGTTTTATCAGCACACAAGCTCTGATTCATGCCTTATAATGAGGGAGAGATCCTGGCAATAAATCGAGGGATAATTAAGTAATGGGACATGATTAGCAAGTAATGCACTGTCACTGTCATCCTGCTGCCCTCCTTTCACAGCTGGGACGTCATGAAGCAGATTAAGATGATCTCTAAACTAAGAATGAAAGAAAAAGAAAACAGCCTCTCTCCAGGCTTACAGTAAGCAGATTTAAAGGGGCCGGGGCCCCGACAGACGAGGGGCCGAGGGCAAACCACAGCCACCAAGGAGTCGGATTTATATTCAATATCAAGACAAATATGGGAGTTATTATCCACAAATTACAACATTTAAGATTTTCAGTTTACTCTGACAACAAGCCTCTGGAGGAATGTGGTTGGAGCAGACAGTTAGTGGTAATGCAGCGTCCACAAACCATTTATCTTCTATCCTCTGTCAGTGGCTTCTGATTTTTATTAAAATGGATAAATATGTAGGTCGTTTTGGAAATTTCTCCCAAAACTTTTGCTCATGTTATGTCTTGCCAACACATTCTCAATCCAACCTCGTCAAATATAGACGTTTGGTCATGGACTTTCCACGTCCACATAAGACATGCAAGGTACCCTGGGTGCGTTGGTAGTTCTACCTGTTACATGCATTGTCTTCTTTCAAGATACACAGGAAATTTACATTGGTACAACTCTGCGAAGTGACTTTTTTTCCTTCAACAACAAACACACATGTTTGGATTTAGGAAAAAAGAACAAGGTTTGGCTTGAGACTCTTATGGGACGCAAACACCGCTCTCTTGGGTGAAAGTCGGTGTTCGTTGGACCCATCCACTTGCCCCACTCGGACTTTTGCCGCCTTAACTTTCATTCTTGTCCCGCCGTCTTTCCCTGATGCTGCTGGTCGCTACTTAACTATAATTGCAACCGGCCGTGCATCGTGCCAACGTTAAAGGGCACCTTTTTTCATTGGTTTCTGACGCAGCAAGTCACTGCCCAAGTGCCGTATTTCGATGCTTTACACCTGAATGCTCTACCTTGTGTTGAGTTTAATAGCTGCACGTGTATATTTATAACCACCTTTTTAAGATAAGGATAAATAAAACAAACAAATCTATATTATGGCTTGAGTTTTCAGAGTTTGCTTCGGATCATTTATAGGATGACCTTGATGCTTAAGTGTTGCATTCCTACAGTAATTCATTTTTAACTCAAGAATGGCCCGTACACACGCTGCATTTTTTTGTGCCCTAAAAACAATTGTTGTCAATGTGGATGTGCAAAAGGCATGCAGGATATGACCTATAGTGGAGCTACACTGTGAAACTTTTCACTGTAAATTTACAGTAATTTACTGCCAGCAGCTTTGACAGTAAAGTACTATACGTTTTATAGTTTCTTACTGTATTTTAGAATTAAACTATATTACTAGAAATACTTTTGCAGTTCTTTACTGTATTTGTGTAAATTTACAAAACATTACTGGCCTGAGTTTGATCAGTAAATCACTGTACATTTACATGTTTATCTGATGTAAATCTACAGTATGTATCCTGAGAGCTTGGCTCCTCTTAATGAGACATCAGTTTCCCTGAAAACACGATTTGTGAAATATTGGGTCTCTAAAATACTGACAATATTTTTGCCATGTATTTCTGTATTTTTATCATCATGGATCCTGCGTAACATCAGGCTATTATTAATGTATGATTCATGCATGAAGGTGACTCATCACTCAATCACTTTAATGAAGATACCCGGCATGCACAGCTATTCCTGCCATCACTATTAAAGCATGGCAGCACAACATCAAAAGCTTCACTCACTGTAACTCAGAGATCAGATTAAAACCAGCTTTCTTAGTCTCACTCATGTTTGTGCACCAAATCACCATCATTCATTTCTCCATTTTGTGGTGAGAATACAGATACGTCATAAAGAAAACAAAGATATTAAAACTATATTTTAATACACATTTAAAAAGATATTGGTGTAGATTCTCTTACAGTAAGTCCTATATCATAGAGACAGATGGTTTGAAAGAGGCATGAAAGAAGCCATCTACCCCAAACTGGAACAGCCATCGTTAAACAGAGGAGGTGGCCTACGACAGGGGCTAAACAAGTCCCTGCCTCGGAGTAGGTACTCAGAACAGCCCTGAAAAACTCCTGGATGGGGCTTGGGGTTTACTTGGTGCTGATTGGATATACTCAAGGCGGGATGTGACGTCAACAGAAAGCGACAAAATAGCCAGCACTTTTAAAACTCAGCAGACGAGGAGTCGCAGCTCAGCTCCTTCCATGTTGATAATCGTCTTTCTTATGTCTGCTTTCTTCTTCTTACTTCTGCTTCGTACTTCCGCTTCTTCTTCTTTGTTGTTGTTGTTCTTTGTCGCCCCGGTCAAAATGGTCGTGCAACGATTACATCACATCCAGAGCCCGGTAACTTTACAGGAACCTTCCTCCTACTCCGCCCTCTCAGTGGAGACACGGTGGTTGAGAGGGCCGAGCTAGAGGACGTTCCTGTGAAGTTCCTGCCCCCCAAATAGTACCAGGAACTTCTTCAGTGGAAACGGGCCTTTTATCAGCCACCTACAATGCGGTCTTGAGATCCCTCCCCAGACAGCTTAACACCCATTCACATCTTGACCCATCCAACCCTAACGACACTCATGATAGACGGGTGGGTCAACAACTCACATGTGACCTCAACGACTCTGTAGGGTTCAAACAGACGGTACAAACAGAACCGTCCACACTTTCGTCACCCCTCTGTTAGGATACCTAGTTCTCTGATCCAGTACTAAAAGCTGGAGCTAGAAACACTGCAGTCTGTTGATTGGTCAATAGAGAACTATCATTCCTGCTCAGGGCTGAGTTGTGGCTGGTTTTGAAGGTTGTGTAACCACTGTTCATACCGTAGCAAGTTTTTCATACTTTAGTAAACTATAACTATAAAATGAAAGGATATCTTGCTGCCTCTTCACCATAACTGGTTAACAGTTGATAGCTGCAGATTGAGAGTAAATTCGAGCAGTAGGTCCCAACTGGTCCAGCCACGGGGTCCAGATTTCTCCTTTTCAAGGATCACAGAGTTGAATATATTTAGCATCATACTTGCATTTGGCCATGTCATCAGTTCGCTGTGTGTTGGTGCAACCTGCCTCCGCGGCCTTCAAGTTGGCACAAGAGTAGCACCCAGCGCCTGACCTTGCGTTTTCCAGGCAGTAAAAGACGCAGCATGTGTCCCACCTCAAATTCAGTCTGGTCTGAGTCAGCATTGTTAAAAGGCCTAAATCTGAGACCTGAACGCAGCCTGCACTGATGTCTTCAGGACCAGATATGGCCAAACCTGACTAGTACTTCCTGTCCTATCTGCTCTTCCAAGCTCCTGCATCCTAAATTTGTGACTGCATGAACCACCTCATCATGAAAACATGCTGGTCTGCCCTTTAAGCAGATGAAACACGGAGCTCTGCGCTGGTTTGAACCCAGGTCTTGTGAAGGATGGGTGATCTCTTTGAACGGTAATTAAGTTCTCTGACATTTACTGACAGACAGGTATCAGGGAAAAAAGGCACAAACTTTTTTGTTTCTTTCCCTCCGCTGTCCTCCTCACCTGCCCTCCTGCAGCCCTCCTGAGGAGAAACCTTTCCCACATCCTCCCCGTCCGTTCACATCAAAACAGTGCTTATCTGCCTCATCTGCCCGGACCGCTGCAAATAATGACTTCAAATTGCAAGAGCCAAGCATCAAATGTGGCGCATGCCTGACATGGCTGCATAGTAATACTCCTCTATCTACTCATTAGCCTGCCAATTACAGTGGGAGGCCTAATTTCACACACATTTAATGATGTTCCCCCGCAGCTGGAAGGTTCCCTGAGCTTTTAACACTGAGGAGTGGAATTTTAGGAAGAAGGTTACATCAGATACAGATGATATTTAAATCTGTGTTACATCACTTGCATCAGGTTGAAAGGAGGAAATAAAAATGAGCCGGCTACTTCCTGCTGTCCAGGCCACTGAGACGAGATGCGGGCTGATCAAACACACCCAGGCTTTAAACACCTTCAACAACTGAACTCATGTACATGACCAAACACTGAGGCTTTCTAGTAACAATCACTGCTGCTGCTTCGTCAATAAACAGAGGAATTAGAGCCAAGACAAACAACAGCTGAATACAGTGAGTACATCCACACCTGTCACTTTACATCAGATCATCACACTAAATATCCGAGTCATTGTAAATACAGTAAATAGACTTCCAAGACAAGTCTCCTGGCAACCTCCATCATGGAGGTAAGTCTGCATACCCTTAAACTAATACTTGGTTGAAGCACCTTTTGATTGTATTACAGCATTCAGTCTTTTTTGGTAGGAGTCTATCAGCATGCCACATATTGACTTCGCAATATTTGCCCACCCTTCCTGGCAAAAGTTCTCCAACTCTGTCAGATTGCGAGGGCATCTCCTGTGCACACCCCTCAGGTCCCCCCACAGGTTCTCAATTGGATTTAGGTCTGGGCTCTGGCTGGGCCATTCCAAAACTTTCATTTTCCTCTGATGAAGCCGTTCTTTTGTTGATTTGGATGTATGCTTAAGGTCATTGTCAAGGGAGGTGACATTTCTCTTCATCTTCAGCTTTGTCAAGGGAGGTGACATTTCTCTTCATCTTCAGCTTTCTGGCAGACACCTGAGGGTTTTTGGCCAGAATTAGTCTCTATATACAGACTCTACATTCAGTGAATGTAGAGTCTGTAGGCAAACCCCGGAGATCTTGCCTCTGGAAGAAGAGCGGAAGAGCCCTGGTTTCCGGTTGTAGGCTGTTTGTAGTCCGCGTGATATTGACCAATCACGTTTGAGCCGGCTGCAGTTGTTGCCAGGTTAAACGGTCCGTGCGGTGAACTAATGAGGCGGAACATAATTGGCGTCACCTCAAACTCTGAATCCATCGCAATAGTTCAGCATATTTACTTATATATAAACGGAAGTTGGAAACGGAAATTCGCCTCCTCCGCCCAAATCAAACCGGAATGCCAAAAAATCGTGGGGTCTGCCCCCAGAGGCTGTATCGCCATCGGCCAGAAGTCAGACGCCGAATACAGCCAATGGGTTCAGGGAATGGGCCAGAATTGACTTGTATTTGGAACTGTTCATTGTCCCCTCCATCTTAACTAAAGCCCCAGTTCCAGCTAAATAATATCAACCCGAAAGTATGATGCTGCCACCACCATGTTTCACCATGGGTATGGTGTTCTTTTGGTGATGTGCAGTGTTTTTGAGCCTTTCTGAATTGTGACCAAAATGTTCGACCTTGGTTTCATCAAACCATAACACGTTTTCCTACAAGGCTTTTGGGAGATGTTGATGTACTGCTTTGCAAAATTTAGTTGGGCTTGGATATTTTTCTTTGTAAGAAAAGGCTTTTGTCTTGCGACCCTACCCAACAGTCCAAACGTGAAGATACGAGAGATTATTGTCACATGTAGTACACAACCAGTACTTGCAAGACATTCTCGCAGCTCCTTCAGTGTTGCTGTAGGCCTCTTGGCAGCCTCCCTGAGCAGTTTTCATCTTGTCCTTTCATCCTTTTTGGAGGGACTTTCAGTTCTTGGTAACGTCACTGTTGTTCCATATTTTCTCCACTTGTTGATGACTGTCTTCACTGTGTCACCATGGAAATTTTTTGTACCCTGATTGATACCTTTCAACAATTAGATCCTTTTGATGCTTTATAAGCTCTTTATGGACATTTGTGGCTTCTGCTGTAACATGTGACTAAGTAAATGTCGGGAAAATCCTAATAGGACAGGTGAACTTTATTTGGGGTTAATCAGAGTCACTGTAATTGTTGGCAGGTGTGTACTGACTACTATTTAACATGAGTTTGAATGTATTAGTTTAAGGGTGTGCACACTTACGTAGCCAGGTTATTGTTTTTCCCCCCTTAAAGATTTGTTTGTTTTCAACTGAATTATACAGGTTATAAGTCACATTAAAGGTGAAAAATTTTTTAAATGATTTATCTTGGTCTCATTTATTACATCACAAAAACCTGGCATTTTAACATGGATGTGCAGACTTTTTATATCCACTGTACTTCTATTTATAAAATCAAAACAGACAAAATCAAATACATCCTCAACTCTAAAAAATGAAAAACAACTCCTGACTGGTTTCAACTATTCCATTGCCAAGAGGCAATGACCTCCAACATGGTGGCCAGTTCTGGTAAGTGAAAATAAGACGTTTATCTTGGAACTCTGCCTCACACACAAACCTCCAATGTGACTGCTGGAGGATGCATTGAATAAATAATCCCACACAAACCTTTTCAAGATGTAATATTGGGTTTGGTGAGCTCACATAAAATAAAAAAAAGAAACCACAGTACATACCATGACCACACTGAAGGAATAAAACAAGCACTGAAAGAAGAAGATGATCAGTCAAACACTAAAGCTGTATGTGTAAATGGAGCCCCCCAAAAAAAACAGTGTTCCACTGGGATGATATCAGGTCCATAAAACAGCTATGATGTGGAACATCACAGTGTCCTGTGGACAATAATAATAACTGATGTTTAGAAGTCAGAGGGGAACTCTTAGACATCAGCATGTTTCCAGGTGTTTCCAGGTGTTGAGGAGTAATACTGCATGTGATTAAAGTAGTATAAAGTCTAAAGTGTCTGCAGAGGGAGCTGTGGGATGTCTGACGAATGTCCTGAAGTGATGTCACTTGTTGGTTAAAGTTTTCAAAGAACTCATGGCAACGAAGGCCGACTGTTTCATTACCTCACGCCACATGTGTCTTGGCCAAAAAATTGCACCTGAACACACCGCAGAGTACAGCTACACATACGTTCTGCATCTGTGGTCTGTATTCATCATTCACAAAGGGAAACCTGACAACATTTGAGCCCATTGTGACTGTCACCTGCCGTGAACGTCACCTGCCAAAAAGATCTGCTGGCTTGTTTGCTTATTCACCGAAGCAACCGCCACCACTGCAGCTCCGTCGGCTGCCATTTTCACAAGTTTGGTAGTCCCCCCCCTTCAGCTACTTAGCCAAGATGGCAACCACTGAGGGTGAGAAGTGTCCAGCATTCCACACTCAACTTTTTGACCATTGTGAGCGCACCATCCATGCACTCACGGTGCACTGCATTTTGCCATAATCATTAGTGTAAACGTACTTATGCACTAAAAATGATATGGAAACACGGAGGAACATGAATTGAGATACAACAGATCTCTCTGGTTCTGTTACATTGATTTCTATGCTGTGTTCTGTGAGTCCGGCAACTTTGAAAGAGTGCAGTGCTGAATCTGTGGAGAGCTCTTCTGGGAGGTGAACAGCCTCTGGATTAGTACATTACACAACCTGGCTGCTGAAATGACTCAACCCTCCATGAACTCAGTCAGATGCAGTTGTAAGCTCTTAAAAGAACTGCTAGATTGACTGAAGCATGATTCAATATTTCTTTTTTATTTTCAAGGTCAGAAATAAACCACCATGCTTATTTTGTTGTTAAGTTGTAAAGACTTTCAGCAAGCGATGATAATATACTAAACCTCTAAAACCTATTGAGTTCTGATACATTTTACAAAATATGATGTCAGTTTCGTGACGCTCCATGGTTACTAGCTGGTCCACAAAGCCTCTCTCTGGTCATGTATAAGTTAACATCAATAAGGCTAATATTATTTATATTTAAAAGGAGCACTGCAGGCATATTAGCAACCTCCACAGCCTTGTGCTGCACATGAAAAGAGCACATGAAAACACAATTGGCCTTGGCTGGTGGAGGTCTCGACCTGAGTCCGATTTAAACAGTCCTCGTTCCTTTACAAACGCCCTACTGTGCAGATTTTTGAAGAAAGAAAGAAAAGACAACACTTCTGCCCAGGATTGTATCAGTGTCTGCAGCTTGCAGAAAAAGGTTTGTTCATTTTTGACCATCACTATTCTCCGCCTGTTGACTTTTGATTTTCCAGCCTGGTCTCGATCCCAGGGCGTCAAAAAACACATCTTGGTTGGTGGCCCTCTAACGTCAGATACAGATGCACAATGCCCCGTTTAGCGCCTGAATGAGACGAAGCGGGCTTTTAATCAACTACAATGTAAACCAATCCACGTATTTATTAGACGGTCAGAGCAACAGTGGATAAAGAGTGAGAAAGTCCACTTAGGGTGGGTGGACCAACATCAACCAAGATATTTTCCCAACCCTAACTAAGTAGTCAAAACCGTACCCTGCCCAAGCAACAAAGTATGACTGGACGTGACGAGCAGGTGTCAGCCAGTCCGCAGACAGGACTCGAGCTGCTGACTGGACTCTGGGATGAGAACACGTTGCGATTTCTGCAGTGACTCCTGCAGAAGTCCACCTTTACTTCTTTAGTTTTAGACACATTCATCTCTTACCTCATTGCAGGCTCCACACCGGCCCCACCGGGGAAGAAACCTCACTACTGTATGCTGTTAGAAATCAAACACACTGTTCTATTAAATCTCTGTATTCAGCAAATGTGTTTTTAAGTGCACATAGTGTTTTGGGTTGTTAGTTTTCGAGTGAGAAACACCCTTGTTTAGAATGTTTTCAGAGTGTATTCCTGTTAGAGAAACACAGCAAACAGGATCTAATGAGCTTCTCCAGAGACACACACACACACATTCTTACACACAAACATTCATACACACACCTCCCACACAGAGCCAACCCAAGGCCACAACATAAAACCACCGATATATAGTGCTATTCACTGGAGAGATGGGAGATGGAAAGAGTGGGGAAGATGGAGGGAGAGTGTGTGTGCATATGTGTGTGTGCATGTGTGTGTGTGTGTATGGGGGATGAATTAAAGCCTCTGGCTGCTCTGTTTGTCCTCTACGTGGCCCCATCCTTCATCAGCGGAGCAAAGCACGGACACTGAGGATTGGAGATATTTTAGAAGATAAATTGCTCCGATACGGAAAACTGACCCGCTTCTCGGTCTGTAAGAGTAGGCACTTACAGTGGCTTGTTACTATGACAACCAGGTCTGTTACCAACCTGCACCCACCTCTACAAGTGCAACTAACAGATTTATTTTACATACACTTTGGTCTCACTGCTGTAACGCTCAAATGTAAATCTGGTGATATTTTATATTTTTTCTTCTTGTCAACAAATCTCATGTTCAGAAAGCAGCAGTGAATGCATCCTCTAACAAGTACAGTGTGTGTCTACAGCCTGATTTATCCTCCTGCTGTGTGCCACAAAGCTGCAGTGTTGTAAAAAACACATTAGTGAGCCATACTGTGTCACAGGGTGACACGTTCCTTCATAACCATGAACACACACACTAGTTTATTTCGACTCAGTCCCACATACACCATCCTGCTGACAGAGACACTCACTAGAGGACCAAATGTGGATTAATCCGCTGCTGAAAATAGTCCCCAACAAATGAAAAATTTCCTCCTGCTTGTTTAATAATAAGACTCAAAATCTAGTATATTGCTGGACTATGTATGAAAGGCTACAGGGCTTTTGAAATGAGGACTTTTAATTTGAAACAGGAAGCAGTGGCATATACTAAGTCACGTTGTCTCCTTTGGTCTGAATCAGGGACTGATTTTGTTCCAACGTTGTATAATTGCCTAGAGAGTTCGTGTTCTCACGGCAGCATTTACAAGTGGACCAGATCAAATGCCTTGTGTGAGAAAGCTGCTCTTGATTGGTCAGAATTTCCATGTGGGAAAAATCCAGGAAGTAAAGCAAACGTTGAAGAAGAGTACACTTGCAAGATAAATGTGACACTTTCTAATGTCACAATGGAGGGACAACTACGCAGGTTGATTTTAGCGCTGCTCATCGTGGACTATATTGCTGTCATTGTTCATTTTAGTCAAACCATACAGTTTGAAAACGAGGCGCGGCTCCAACTAGAAAACAATGTTTTGATGCATTGGATGTGCTGAATGTGCATATTAAGGCAGTACAGGAGGAGGTGCACATTAATAATCCTCCAGGACTGTAACATGCTCATGTTTAACCCAAACAATGTGTCATGTGACTGCAGTTGGTTCAGATCCAGGTCGGAACACGTTCTCACCACAAACCAACCGCACCAGAGTTCGTTTGTAACCGGACCGAGACCACCTCTTCAAGAAGGTCTCAGTCTGGTTGTTTTGGTGCACAGCTGAGTGTGATTGTTTTGTTCACACCTGGGAGCTGCTTTCTCTAGAGCTGTACCCACTGATCATTCAACCCAACCCACCCCTCTTTAGTTCCAAAGTCCCCGGTCCTATTGGCGCCAATGGAGTACCCCAGGAATGAGTCCTAAATTCTGGAAATCATACCCCACTTGTAAACTTTTAGGGATTGTGTTTTGTTTTGTTTTTAGCAGAAAAGTGGTGTCAGGGCATTGGGGAGCGTGTCATCCTAGCACTTCATTAAAAAAACTTTTTTTAGCTCACCATTTAGTTCTAATACAAGATCATATGTTACCAGTTGGTGCCGTTGTTTCAAATGGCCAAGCTCACAGTATGTCTTCCACCAGTAGGAGCGTTTATTGGTCCAATGAGGCGCAGTGCATTCTGGAAATTGGAGGATTTTCTGCCTCTTGAGCAACAGCGAATGCCACAACCGTTTTTCTCTCTATCCGTCTTTCTACTGCATAAACAGCCAAGTTTTGTGAAAAGACCCTCCTTCCAGCAGTGAAGGTCTTTAAGATCCAAACGTTAAGGAGGTTTTTAGCAGGAGCTGAATTATCCACAGAGGTCTCTTCCTCTTCAAAACAAACGAAACTGGTGATTTAAACAGGTAGAAACACTGAATAAAGCAGATTCATGTAAAAAAAGTAATCAGTGTTTTTCCGAAGCTCTCATCGCAGAGGGGCTGCTAACTGCGGTGACTGACGCAAAAACGCACATGGCCCTATTTATCGAATCTGTTCTTTCCTCCAATATTGTTGGTTGGTTTGGTAATCTGAGCCTTAAAAGATCGTCCGTTGTCCCATCTGCTATTGCTTTTCTTAAAAAGCGTTTACCATTAATGTCCATTATTTACCCCTGATAGTGTGTGATACTGGATACTGTGTGTTATGTATTTGTACTGTCTGTAGCTCAAATTGCCGCTCAGGGACATTGAAGTTTTACCTTACCATACCTATCTAAAGCCAGTGCTTGGATTGCCCGTTTTGGGCTACTGTAGAAACATGTTAAACTAAAGGTGTGGACACATCAAACTGACATCAAAGAACTAGAGGCGACGAAAGCCAACTGTTGCGTCGTCTACGTCGCCTCACGTCGCCCTGTGTCAGTTGCTTTTGAACACACTACACGGCCAAGTAGCACGTACGTGAGAGTAGTACATCCTGACAGTCGAGGGGTTTCCTATCTGTGCAGCCGAGCACCGCAGCACCTCCACAGACTATTACATCCAGACGGTCTTGGTGTTTCCTCCGCAGGCTCCACTTCACTCAGCTGCCCGACAAACCCGCTGCTTCTTCCCACTTTAACCTGAATAACAAACCAGGGCTTGATGCTCCGGTTGGATCCAAACGGAGAGCCGGGGCTAGCTCAGAGACTAGTGGGAAGAAGCAGATTCACTCCCTACAGGGGCGAGAAAATAAAACCTGAACAGCCAATCAGAGTGATCTCTCTCACCGGCAAGCTCCACCGCCGATTCAAATGCCAATGGTGCAGAACACATCGCAAAAACTAGGCTGATAGACGCTCAGCGACGGCTCGACTTTGGTCGATGGCCGACTGTCGGCTTGGTGTGTCAGGGCCTTAAACATGCAAACTGGGACCTGCTTCTTATGTTGATATAAATGGCTTGCACTGAGGTAACAAAAACACATTATACACTAAAGACAATATACTTATTATATAATATTCCATTTCTGCTAATATATTCTTTTAAATCCTACACATGGGACCTTTAATTTTAACTTTTTTTATTTATTCGTTCTTTCTTTTCTGCAGCCATTACGTTACTGCTATAGGGCATATGTCGTAGGCAGGTACTGGCCTCTTCTTTTTGTATTTGTGTTCATAGTTTGCTGCATATTAACATTTTAGATTTCCATATTGTAAAGATGTGAGACGGCGATATTGGCACATTTTGTCCTCAGTTTTGATGAGACTGTGTGTACGTTCGTTTAAATCTCCTCTATGTATTGCCTCTGTGCTCCCACACAGGCAATACGATATGAGATGGGAAAATCAAATAAAAATGTGGTACCAAAAGCAAACAAGCAAAAAAAAAAAAGGTTTTCGTCTTCTCCACAGTAGGAGCCAGTGGACTGAGTGGGATGAGAGCTGCAGACGGGGTAGAGGACTCGGAAAGTGTTGAGAGACAAACTAACACATTGTTATTTTTGGTCTTTTTATCTGGTTTGTTGGCAATAAGAAATGTCTAGAATAAGCAGCCTTGTTTTAAGTACCAGAGCACCAGAGTCGGTCCAGCAGGCAGCAGCACGCCACACAGCCTGCTGCCTGCTGGCTCAGCATGCAGCACAGGGACTAATAACATCTGGTTCTCGCTCCACTAAGCCCTGCCAGGGCCCTTTATCCACACCACCACCTCCTCCTACTCCTCCTCCGCCACCTCCTCCTCCTGCTCTCTGCTGGTTATTATCAGAAACCTACAAACCATCTTTCTCCTTGATCGCCGGCCGCTCCCATCTCCTGGTCTTTGTCTTGTTTAATTAAAACTGTGACAGGACACAGTGACAAAAAAGTGGAGCTGCAATTTATAACCGTGACATATCTTCCTGACTGAGCCCTTGTTTCTAGCAGACCGAGCACTCAACATAATCAAAACTCTCTATGGGAGGGCGGCGGCAGTCTCAAAGATGGATGAGCCCATGTGACTGCAGCCTTCAGCCGGCTGTCAGAGGAAAACTATCTTCACCTGCCTCCTCCCCTCTGTTTCCTCTCACACAACCCAGACTGTGCAGGTGAGTGTCCATGCTTTGTACTATCACAAACTTCTTCTTCCAGTTGACAAAAACCTGAAACTGGTCGGCGGGAAAACTTTCACATCATTATGAGTTCTTCCCAGAAAAGATGGTGACTCGGCCTGCTGCGACAAACCGAGTGAGATGTCACCGCTCGCCTCCAGACACCGGGGCTTGGACATATTTTTGGACACAACAGTGTTCAGGGGAGACTTTCCTGAGAACATATTTTCTCCCGGCAGCCTGTATGGTCAGTCAAATGTGTGGAAATCCAAACAAACATGATTTGGGGCGACCTGTTAACCCTGCCTGCGCTCTATAGCTCCACATCACTCAGTATCTGCTAAGCCGTGCCCACGACTGTGTGATCCAATCAATTCTGAAGGATATCTTTTCAATCCCTTGTCACATATCCCATATCACAATCACATGTTCACCTTCACTGTGAAGCAGCACAATACAGGATAGCAAAGCTCTGACTGCTTTGTTATACACTGAGGCGAATTTTGGCCAATTCACCTGTTATTTCAAGTTTTTCAGTTTAAAAACAAGATGCTCATATTTAACAAGAGCCAGTCTGACAGCAGCTGTGTGTATTATAACAAGTCTAGTCCACTGTTTTAAAGGTCCAGTGTGTAGGATTTAGGGGAATATATTAGCAGAAGTTTAATATAATAATAACTATGTTTTCATTAGTGTACAATGAACTGAAACTAAGGATTGTTGTGTTTTTGTTACCTTAAAATGAGCCGTTTATATCTACATATGTAGCGAGTCCTCTTCCGAGAGCCCCTTTTACACTGCCAGATTTTTGGTGAATGTTGGGCGTTTTGTTTAGACACACAGAGCCGGATTGGCGAGTTGATCCAACGTGCCCAATTTTCCACCGCATAAGGGTAGACATATTGGCAGAACCTTTTTGGTTAAAAAAGAACGAGGCGGCCTTCCGCCACAGGAGGGGCTGTTGAAGACTTGTGGGAGGAGCTGTTGATGACGCCTTATGTGTGACCCACTGGCAGTGGACTAACAGGAAACAGCTGATAGCAGGAATTAGCGAGCAGCTAGTAGCAAGAGGGAAACACAAACCTGACAGACACTGTAAAGATGAGCAACTGGGGAGACAAGGAATTGCCCGCCCTCCTTGTCCTCGCAAACGAAGAGGCCATTAACCATGACATGACGGGGACGGTGAAGAACGGGCCGACTTATGAGAGGATCGCAGAAGGACTGACCAGCCGCTGCTTCCCTCCCACGTCACTGTTTACGTCACACGCTGAGCTTCATGTTTTGTTACTTGCTCACGCCCCCCATTGCCCCGAAAAAGGCGCATTCTGCATAACAAAAGTAGGTAGGCGGCATTTTGCTGCACTCCCCGATTTTGTTTTTATACTGCCGATGTTGAAAAAAGACTGATTGGGCTTTCCTGCAAATTTGCACAATTCCTATTTAAAAAGGACTAAGGAGTCCACCGTGTTGTTCTACAGTAGCCCATAATGGACAAATCATACACTGTATCTAGGTAGTGCCATTTGTGTTTTCACATCAGCCACTGTTCTTCTCCTACAAGTTTGGGACACAGGAGTATTTGGCTTGACTTGGTTGCAATGTTGCAACATCACCGCAAGACAGCACGAAATCCTGCACACTGGACCAGACAGAGGCTGTGGCAAACAGCTGTTTGAGATTTTAGTCGTGTAAAACAGCCCCAAACCGGCAGGACTGTTTATCGTGTGCATCCTTGTGCACTTGTGCAACACAGTTAAAATGGGGATCCACTCGTAAAAACAGCTCCATGGTGCTACAAGCTGACGTCAACTCATGATTGATTTGTTTATGTGGTCATCTGCTCCAGGCATTACATACACGGCTCCATGTAGCTACATGCTAACATCAGGGAAACATGTAACTTGTTGAGGTTGTTATTTTCTCCCAGATTTTGGATCATATCCTTACTGGAACATGTCCAGTTGTGTTTAGGAGCTTTTATTGGTGATTTTTCAAGGAAGAACATTTCACTATACTGGGCTTTTTCAGGAGGGGGTCTTCATGAGACAGGTACTAAAACAGAGCGTCTCAGACAGAGGGTAAATGCAGCACAGACAGTGTGAGGAAAAGAAAGTGTTTTTGAAATATAAAGCAGATAAACATGTTGTCGTAGAGACTGAAATACAAATATGAACCTGAAAATGAGCAGAATAGGTTCTCCTTAAACTACTTCCTGCTACAGGCTGTAGAATACACAGGCACTATGACAACACCAAGCATCTTGTTCTCACTTCACTGCTAGCTCGGTCACAAGTGGCAATAAAACCATCCAGTGAGAGAAACAATAAGGTGATACACCATCCTAAGAACAAATAAAATAAATGCTACATTGCTGCCTCACAGCAAGAGGGTTAGGGCTCATTTATGCTCCCTTTACGTACGAAAATGTATACGTCCGTTTTTTAAACAATGTTACCGTCACTGCCCACATACTTCCATGTGTCCTTTACGTTGGCATGGATGTTAACCAATATATCCACCAGGAGGCAGCCCAGCGTCAAAAGTTTATGACAACAACAAACTCAAAAACAAACATGGCGACTGTGGAGGAGATATTGATAATGTACCTCTTGCATAAAAGACAAAAACAGAGGCAGCGTTGTAGGAGGCGGTGGTCGGTGAGGCCGTTAAATACATCGCGACTGGAGGACGGAGAATTCTTTTCTCTAGTACTGCCGATGAGAGAAATTGAATTGTTATTTCTTCTTTGTGTCTCACTAGAGCTACGTATCGGGTAGTGACAGCAACACTGCCCCCACGGTTTCCGGTGGTACTGCTGCGTTTGGCCCATATCTGTAAGCTTTCTGGAAACGTGCAGAAATACGGACGAAATGAACGCAGAGCACGGACAGAAGGCTCCGTCCGTATCCGGATCCGCATTTAACGTTGAGCATAAATGAGCCCTTACTGGTTCGAACCCAGGGTGGACAACAGGGAGCCCTTGTGTGTTGAGTTTGTATGTTCTCCCTGTGTCAGCGTGGGTTTTCTCCGGGTACTCCGGCTTCCTCCCACAGTCCAAAGACATGCAGCTTAATTGGCGATTTTAAAACTGGCCGTAGGTGTGAATGTGAGCATGAATGGATGTCTGTTTCTATGTGTCAGACCTGTGATAGCGTGTACCCCGCCTCTCGCCCAGAGTCAGCTGGCATAGGCTCCAGCGCCCCTGCGACCCCCAACAGGATAAGTGGTTATGGAAAATGACTTAATGAATGAACATTTGATACACAATCAAGACCACATTATGTGTTGACAAGCTGTAACTAATTCTACTTGCCCAACAAAGCCATTAATCTTTTAGTCTATAGTATAATAATAAAAACTGCCCACTGCAACGTACCAGAGCTCTGTCTTACTAATGTCTTGTTTTGTGTGACCAAAAGTCAGAAATTCAAATATTCAGGTATTATTCATTCAGATATTCAGTCTACCATCATAATACACTGATAGATTCAGAAAATATTTGCATTTTAGGAGCTGGAACATATTGTTTTCTTGGTATATTTGCTTGACTGTGAAGGGTAATGCACACCTTCAATTTCTTTCAGACAGGTGGTTCGAAGAAAATGTCCATAGGCAAGAGAGGAGAGAATTCCTGCACAAGGTCCTATACCTGCAAAAAACTTTATCTCAGAAATACAATGTCTCGGTCCTTCATCAGGGAAAGTGCATAAAAATTATCTGCAGTCCAGTTGTCTGAAGAAAATATTGGCATTGTGTGTTTCTGCAAACTACAAATACATGGCATTTGTATGTTTCATACATATCATATCAACGTGTCTAAAGAAACTTACTACATGAACTGACTATGTCAACTGGAGGCAAAGGGGATGGTGGATGGTGTGACACCTAAGCAAGACGCCTGCTCAGCTGCAGGACTGTTCAAGACTGTTCAAGACCTGTTCAACAAAACCGGCTGCGATTTAGCAAGTCATCATTGTGTTTCCAGCGACTTTTTAGGCACCAAAAAGGTGTTTTTTTCCGACCCATTGCTGTGTTTCCACCGGGAATAATACAACAAAAAGTGTTTGCTTTTCTCTGAGACACCGCTGCATTTTCCAGCTGGGATTGTGCTACGAAAAGTTGATATTTTAAGCCAAAAAAAAAAAAGTTTCCAAACCATAACCAAAGTAGTTTTACTGTCAACTGTACGATTGAGCCGAACACTCGGATAGAAATGAGTGTCTGCTATAGATAATGTACTTTTTACAAGTATGAGTATCATACGAGTAAAATGTGTCATTATCTGTACCAGTGGCGACTGCTGGTCTTTCAAACAGGGGAACTCACTTGAAGTTTGAAGCTGAGCCTCCCTGGAAGTGACGATTTTGTCGCATTTATCCAATGACCGTCTCGCTTTGCTGCATGAAAAAAACCTGCTCAGCGCTGTCTCATAGGAATGCTTGGAGGCTCCGCGTCCACCTTGCTGACACGAGAATGTATGACAGGGAGGTCGCATTTAAAAACTGGTGATAAACAGCTGACGTTTGAACATCATAGTCATGATGTTAAACGCATCCTAGCGCACGTTTAATGCAATGTAAATTCTTATTTCAATGTAAATCCAATAGTGCATATTTGACCATTTCTTCTATGAAATTTTAGGGGAGGTTCAGCCTCCCTTGTTGTCTCAGAGCAATCGCCCCTGATCTGTACTCATGACAAGGGAAAATCTTTATTTTGGTAGCTGTATGTAATCTATTACTCTTGTTCTGTAAATTTTCTCACAGGTAATAAACGTTGCAACTTCTGATCAATTCATATAACTTTCATGCTTAAAATAAGAACTTCCCATTAGGCCCAACCCACTTTCTATTTAAACCACACCCCCTCTGGGCAAAAACCCCGCCCATCCCGAGTACAGATACAGATAATGGTGTACACTCTCATCCCTAAATAATTGTTTTGGCTTTAGTGTATCGTTTAATTCAGTAATATGTTTATAAGGATGTAACTTAGCCTATAAATCGTGCTTCATGTGGGAGCTGTTAGAGCAAACGTCCGTTGTGTACTGTCTGATTGTTGTAGAAGCTCCATGTATTGTTGTTGGTTTTTAATGGCCTACATTCAAAATAACAATAATACCACCTGGAGTCTCTTTCTCATTAACTTCATTAGTTAGTTGCTCTGAAATGTTCCTCTGATGTTAGAAATCATTATCAATATTATTTCTCCTCACTAACAAATATATCTAATGATCCTGAGAACACAAACCTGCTTCGGGCAGGATGTTGTCTTTGTGAAACCATTCATCAATATTATGGGTGAAGTTAACTGTGCTGGAGCACATCGTGTGCTCCTCAGCTGAAATTAAAGCCACTCTTCCTGGTATGATTCAGGTTTTAAGAGGCTTTGGGGAAACATCGATCCTTCCGTCACAGAGTTTACTACTTCAATAAAATTACAAGGAAAATGGACATTTACAACACAATATAAGTACGAGGACACACATGTATTCCTGCAGCTCGAATAAAGCGGAAGCAGCCTTGGCACAAATATACTGAGCAAATGTCTTGAAAATACAAAATCTAATATAATTCTACAATAAAATGGAGTGAAGAAGTTTCTTTAAATGTTTTTACAACTGTAAGCTGGAATGTCTGAATGTGATGTCACGTTTTTTTTAAAAAGTACACGCACACGGCGGCTTTTACACGATTTCCTGTCGAAGTGAGAAATGGTTTGATGGAAGGATCAGGGGCGTGGACAGAGGCAAACATCTGACAGAGACAGATGGTCTTCAGAGGAAAGTTCCTACAACCAGACATTTAAAAAGGCATTACACTACCAACAGCGGTCTCACTTTCATACTGACTCCGTCTCTGGAGAGGCCTCCTCTCCCTGCTTATCGGTTTGTGACCGCTACAACAGCTGTGACAGATGATCTTGTGCCGGGCTGTTGGCGTTTCATCTCCACCGATACAACAGAGACCCTCACCACTTCTAACTCCTCCTGACCGCCGTCTGAAGCTTTCGGAAGAACACAGAGGATTTCCAAAAATCCCAGCAGAGCGCCGAGGAGCAGAATCTGTCCTGACACAAAGCTTCCTGCTTCGGTTTATAACTGCTGAACTAAACACGTGTGGTTCCCAAACTGTTTCCTAAACCTAAAAATACAACAACTAAAGTGATTAAGGCAAAAACTGAGGACAGCTGTGTGTAACAGCATCCATCATGTCAGGAACTTATTCATGTTGTACAGGCAGTGTGGGTTTTGGGACTGACCTTGTATTCGTAATCAAATTATCCAACACATTCTCTCTCCCAACTCTTCAAACACCGACATTTGGCCAGTGCCCCTGCTCGTCAGACTTTGACACTTTATGCCGGGGTTAACACCACATGATATTTTTGTCTCATTAGGCGATTGTGGAGTCATAAAATCGTGCCGTGACATTGCTGACAGACATGACAGACTACACATTGGTCCACGACCAATCATCGCTGGTCGTCTTTCACAATGTGCATGATGTCATCTGGTTACTTTTGTCCTATCTTATCTCACTATAAAATGACGAAAACTGTGTCCCACGTTTTTCTCCTCACTGACTTGGTCAATCCATGTGAAATTTGGCACAGTGGTAGAGGGTCATGGGAGGATG
>NC_065525.1:39786057-39808146 GCF_006386435.1 Epinephelus moara | reverse complement strand
GACTGGAGAAATTTAACTCTAATTGGCAACTGGGTGGCGCTATAACAACAGAAAAATGCTTAAAAATGGCTAAAATGCGACAGATCGCTGTGGCTCCCCCTGTGGACCAATGTTTGTTTTTTTCTAATTTTTGGTATGAGTAAGTCATGGTATGGTATGCTGTACTCAATGGGTATGGACTAGTTTTTATTATTACAGTCACTATGTCTGTTCATGTCCCAGCTGAAATGTTGTTGTAGTAACGTAAAAAGTGCCACCAGGAGGCAGGAGCTTCATATAAAGTACCGTACACAAACATGCAAGTCACTGAAAGTTCCTGCAAATATTTCACAATAAACGCCTGTTAAGAAAATGAAGGGATACTCTCGACCAAATCTAAAATGGGCTTTTAATTTGAAACAGATAAAAGGAAGTGTTGAGTTTGAAATGATGGTGTGATGCATTAACTTCAACAGGGCAAACAGGATCGGATAAAAAATGAAAAGAGAAAAATAAAACAGAAATGTAGTCTGTTTGAAATGAAGCTGGTGCCCTCTGCAGTTGTGGTGAGTAGAAGCACTGCTAATATTTTTTTTATTTTACTACTTTATATCCTTCATTATGAAGATAAAACGTTCTTTGCTAGCTTGATGCTAATGGACTCACCAGGTTGATAAAGTGCCTCGGCTGTTCCACACCGGCATTTTTCCTTTTTCACTCTGTGTGGTAACGTCCCTACAGGAAATACCTAAAAGGCTGGGCTGTTGTTGTCGTACAGTTTCCACAGCAGCAGATCACTCTGTGTTTCTTTTGGTCAAAGTGACGGCTGTTATGGGAGATTCACATGATGCACTTATCCTAACTTCTGTTAACAAATTATAATAAGATTAAAATGACATGACCTGATTTCTGACAGAAGACTAATAACAGCTCTGGACTGTCTCATTTAAACCAAACTTGCTCTCACTGGTGCACCCAGCATCAAAATACCTCACAGACGGAAAGAGCAAATTTCAAGGTCAGAAAAAGTAAACTGTCGGAGTGCTGCTTATTTCACCAACACACAAATAAAGCTCCCAGTCTATTTGGAAAAGTGGGTTCAAATTAGCCTCATCATTTTAACAAAGAAAGAACAATAATAACAAGAGTTTCCAGATAATTACAACTATTTACAACTGCAGGACCCCTGTGAGAAC
Source organism: Epinephelus moara (assembly GCF_006386435.1). Classification (NCBI taxonomy): domain Eukaryota; kingdom Metazoa; phylum Chordata; class Actinopteri; order Perciformes; family Serranidae; genus Epinephelus; species Epinephelus moara. The sequence goes on along the minus strand of NC_065525.1, from coordinate 39,806,971 downwards.
GCCCCTGCTCACATGCTTTTGTGTACTTTTGTTCTGGGGCCTGAAAAACACAGAAGACTTCCAAAAAACCCAGCAGAGGGGCCGAGGAGGCCTGACCTGAAACCAGGAGGAAAACAGAGCATAAACAAAGCTTCCTGCTCCAGTTTTTAACTGCTAAACTAAAGCTCTGTGGGTGCCGATTGGTTGCCTAGCCCCGGTCAAAAACTGCAAAAAAAATAAAATAATAAAGGAACAGAGAGTCCCAAATCAAAAGACTGCTCACCAAAAAGGAGTGTTGTTCAGTCAGTCAGGGAGAGGGGGGCAAGCAGCTAAATTATAGAGTAGAATTCTATCGCAAGAAGCCGAAAAATATAAAGTTAGGCATTCAGCTTCCTGCAGAGAAGCCTTGACAGCAATCTGCGGCTGCAGTTTCCACTATCAAGATTCAGAGACGCCCTGCTGTCCGGCTCAGATGAGCTCCCCGTCGGAGCAGAAATAAGAACGGCATAAATCAGTCGCCTGGGAACTCCAACATGCTTAAACATGAGCCCCGGCTGAATGCAACGCTCAGGAGGAGCAGCGCATGGCCGCTCAGCCGCAGCTCTATGAATAGCAATCCACGGACCATCTATCATAGCACGCAGGAAAAAAAGAAAGAGGATCCTGACATAGTGCATCTTTTAATGACTTCCTATCTCTCCAGTGGTTTCTGATTATGAGGGGGACGAGGTGATTACTAATGAGTTAGACAGATCTGTGTGAGTGTTAGCGAGGGCTGGTAAACAGGCAGCCCACCTCCGCACACACTGACAGTAGTGACAGTGATATAAAGCCCACGCAACACTCCAGTTAATGAGGCCAACATGGACACCGGGACTTAGTCTCCGTCTAAAGCCGGGGCCTGTCACTGCAACGCTCAGACCAGGAGCAGGAACACACGCCGCGGTGTCCCGACACCAACGACTGTAGCTAGCAGGCAGCCACATAATGACCTGTCAGTGAGCCGCCCGCACAGGAAGCAGATAAACAATAAAACAACACACTCCAATTCAAATGACCCGTTCACAGAGGGAGAAATGGGACCTTTTCCTCCACAACTGCTGCACTTTTCTGTCTGCATTTACATAACACCTGTTTAGAGATGATGATCCAAAATTGTTTTTTCTTCCTATTTTGGGGGCAATTTTCCTTCTCCAGGTAAATGATATGACAGAAAGTTCTCCCAGCAGGGCTGAGGTGCACCTGACTTTTGCCAGCAGCCTCACCCAGAGTCATCGGTTGTAGGTTGTGACAGCAGATAGCAGCTAACAGCCTCCTTTAGCGGCTAATTGCCGTCATTACCTTCCCTGAGCCGAGGCCGGATCGACAGCCTGCAGGAGAGGAGGAGGCCGCGGTGCGTTGCTGATAAAACAACACGCATAATTGCCGACATAATGACAGCGGCTCAAATGCATCTGAATCGAAAAGGCCAAGGTCGTGACTCTGATGTCAGATAGCCTGGAGCAACGCCACCAATCACAACCTGCCCTCCGCCATCGATCCCCGCCCCCGCACTCTGCCCAGCCTTCACTGAGACGCCATCCAGCTCAAAGCCTGTGTTTTATGCTGGTGCTTTCCATTGATTTGGGGAAAGTATCCAAAGATTTGATTACACGAGTAACACATAAACTGTCCTGTGCCAATAGTAGTTACAGGCTGGGAAAAATACAGCCGTGGCCTGTTAAAGTAATGGCCGGGGCTAGATTTGTGAGACAGGTGTGGAGTTTATGGGAGAAAAGATTTCGAGGCTTTTTTTTTGTGCTGGTGCATTAGCTCCATTAGCACAGAGGAAAACAAGAACACCAGGCTGCTGACTTACTGCTGCAATTTGTCTGTTTAGGGAGTCGTCTTAATGCTGTGGTGTCTGTCTCTGTGTTTTCTAAGAGCATTTTAAGAGATATGAGCTTTAGAGAAGAAAACTGGTGTTATTTACACTTCATTTCAGCAGTTGTATGTCAACTTCCAGGCTACTATTCTTCCCAGTTTGCCACATTTCGCCCACCTGGTTCTTCTACCCACATCTCAGGTTGTTTTCAGCAGTTTAAAAAGGGTCTGGTGTTTTTCTCACTGATGGTTGTTTTTAGGCCGATTATCAATAAAAGAAATAAGAAATACAATAAAAACAAAAACATTTACAGAGAATTTAAAGGCGAATAACCAACCTTCTGTAGCATTTAAGCAGGATTTATACTTGTGTCAGCTCTATGCAGAGCCTAAGCCATAGCCTACACACGTGGCCTACGCTGTTGTGTGCATTTATACTTGTGCGGTGGTGCGTCTGTGTCACTCTGCAGTTACACCTCCAAAACACTAGTGTGAAGCGCTGTAAAGTTGAGTTGATTAAAAACACACACACATTAAACATGACTTAATAGAGACAGTTTCAAACACAAGTACACAAATCAGCTTCACTATAACTTGTAGCATTTACAGACAAACATTTTCCCCACAAATACAACATGCTAATGTTATTAGCACAAGCCTATGGCATTTCACATTGTAGAAATGAGCCTAGCAGCTCATGAACTTTTCCTCTTCTCATATGAAGCCAGGGACAACAGCAACATTCAGCAAAGGTAACGTTACAAAATTTGGCTCCATTACAACTCACAAGGTTCACCGACAAAACAACTGTGTTATACTAAACACGTTTTTCACACAAATATAACATGCTAACAACATTAGCACAAGCCTATGGCAATTTATATTGCATAAATTAGCCTAGCAACAAGCGCAGATTTCACTACTCTACACTAGCCAGGACATAAAATGCTATTTTGTGGAGGCTTTATTGTCTTCACAATTTATTGTGTTTATCTGTGAAATTAAAGTGAATAAAAGTTTTGTTTCCACTAGGGCATTAACGACTTTGATTTTTTTCAGGTCGACTTATCTGTCGATAAAGTCGAAGTCGAGTCGACAAGTCATTTGATGACGTCATCACAATGACACTGCGGAGGAAAGTGAAGTATCTCCACACATGTGATGTGTGTCTGAAGGCCCGAACATACTCGGGCGGAACGTAGGTGGAACGGACTCTGCGGAGGTCAGCGCGGACTCAAAGCGGACGTCCGCAAGCCCTGTGCGCGCAAAGCTCCTCAAAGCGGACGTCCGCAAGCCCTGTGCGCGCAAAGCTCAGATTTTATGACCGCGCGGACTCCGCATGTATTTTTCACATTGCGGGGATTTTTCACGCACATTTTTACAGGAAACTACAACGCGGAAGTGAGCTCGACTATGAAAGCCCGAATGACTGCGGACATTCCTCGCAGAGTCTGCTCCGCTTATAGTACGCCCGAGTATGTTCACTTAGTCAAGGATAAAGTGTCAGCGTAAGCCAGTCAGAGGCAGCGACTGCATTCCATACACAAGCACACAGAGAGAGAGAGGGGGAAAAAACACACAACTTGTTGACTCCTCCCGGAGGGTGTCGACTTGTGCCACTGACGTCGACACGTCGACAAATCGACTTTTCTGTTAATGCCCTAGTTTCCACTGAGGGAAATGGTTTCAGCTTACAAAGATAGGCAGGATTTCTGCGCCGCCATGACGTATCGTTACATTTATTGGGAGGTGCATGCCAGGCTACGGCATAGGGTACGACCTTCGGCTCACCAGACAAGAGAGAACAAAATAAAAAGCAGACAAATAGTCAGTGAAACAAACATACAAGGTCATTACAAACAACGACTAACTCTGCCATGTCTCGTCTCATTGTCACTCAAAAAAAACCCACATGAACGTTCCAGTAAACAAACACAGCGTGGCCGCTCTCTCCCCGCCCACATCTACTGAAATTTGATCTCCTTTACTGCTCTGGACTCAGCCTGTCTGACACTAGTGGTTCCATTAGTCCATAGGCCACATATGTTTAAATGAGGATGGTAGTTTGAATAAAAGAAAAGGGATCTAATATTATAGTTTATGCAATGTGTCTGTTTTTGGCAGCGTTTAACGAATGCTTTTTTTCCCTTAACACTTGAACACCAAAAGTTAAATGTCTCAGCTTGACAGAAGACGAGTCCATGAGCAAGTGATACTACTGTGGTTAGTTCACGTGTCTGTAATAACAGCAGGAGATTAAAGCTATAAAGTTGAAAGAATTAGTTTAGAAGAGAACGATGAATATTATGAAATCAAGTTAGAATGACGTTAGTATGCTCAAGCGAGTACTTACAGACTAAATGTTGTTTAGATTATGCTCTTACTTATTTTCTGTCATATATATGATGTCACAATGTCAGATGCTCTTATTTTTTTGGCCAAAGTCTCAAATAATGAGGTAAAGTATGTAAAAGTAATCTCTGTAAGCAAAACCTTCAAACCCTTCTGAAAACTCTGGTTCCAACGAGACGAGCTCACAACAGTTAATGAAGGATTTCTTGCTATCATGGTTCCCACGCCTTCTTACACGTCAAATTCAAGGAATTTTCAGGCCCAATTCCTTAAACTTCAAGGACCGAACACAGCATAGTTTGAGACATCGCTGAAGGTTTATCACTGTTTTCATAATGAGTGAAACTAGCAGGCTTTACAGGCACTCACAGACAACAATTAACAAAACAGAGAGGCTTGAATGCGTCAGCACTTGTCAGTTGTGCTGTGTAGGTGGTGGCAGGTGGCGAGTGAAACAACGACACAGCTGTGGGAGACACACATGCTGACAACGTAATGTAGTCTGTTAACTAATGTTAAGAAAGAAAAAAATCAAAAGAACTTAAACTTCCATTCTGGCTTTAAATATGTTTGTAGTAGGTTTGCTCGGGTTCGGTTTGGGTTCGACCCACTTGACATGCTGCTGTGTTGTGCTATGGCCTATTCAAGTGCTGGAATTTGTTATTTACGTGAAAACGCCTGAACGCAACACAGGCTCCGCTCCATTGAGTGTGTGTACGGTGCCCCCCTAATATAATGGTAGAATGGTAGAATCTGTGGGCGACAGGACAAGATTCTGGTATTGGAAGAGTTGGAAGTATTGCATCTGTTTGTATTCTGAGTAGTATTAACCAATTGCGTTTGAACGCCAGGTAAACAGGTGAAACACATTACACAACTCAAATCCCATCTGCTATCACTTGACGACAAGTTAGCTTTATATTAGTTTGGTTAAAATTTATCTGCATTCATATGCATAGTAGGGCTGCAACTAACGATTATTTTCATTGTCGATTAATCTGTCGATTATTTCTTCGATTAGTCGACTAATCATTTTATCGAAAAATGTGTGTCTGTTTCTCCCAAACCTCAAAATTATGCCATCTAATGTCTTGTTTCGTACTCACACCAAAGGGTTTTAGTTCACCGTCATGGGAGAGTGTGTAAAGCTGCCAATATTTCAACATAAGAAGCTGCAATAAGAGTATTTTGGGGTACTTTTATAGTACTTTTCTATGAAAAATGACTCAAACCGATTAGTCGATTACTAAAATAGTTACCGATTATTTTAATAGTCGATTAGTCATCGATTAGTCGATTAATCGTTGCAGCCCTAATGCATAGAGATAAGCCAATGGGTTCCAAAATTTTATATTCATCTGCTCCAGGCATACTCCTGCAAGTGTTAACATTATGCAGCCTACACTGCTACATGTAGCTACATGCTAATGTTGGAAAACATAACGGTGGTTCCAGATGTTGTAAACCTCTCCCCAATTTCGGATCCTATTCCTGCTGGAACACACTGGGTAATGAAGGTTTTGGTTCAGAAGCTTTTATTGGTGATTTTTCACAGTGTAGTGTTGCTATGGTCTTGCAAGTACACTGCTACATGTAGCTACGTGCTAACATCAGGGAAACATGTAATATTAGTTGCTGATGTTGTTTTCGGATCATATTCCTGCTGGAACATGTTTGGTTGTATTTAGAAGCTTCTATTGGTGATATTTTACAGAAGAAAGTGGCACTACTCTCCGTTACAGTCATTCCCTGGATGCAATGACAGTGCAGAGACGCAGAGATACAGAGGACACGGAGACACAGACCAATCAGAGCCAGCTGGACTTTTCTGTGAGAGGGGCTACATCGGATTGGCTTTATCGTCATCAGATGATAGCCAGTGGGTTCTGAGATATTATACTCATCTGCTCCAGGTACACTACTGCCAGCATTAACAGTAAGTAGCCTGCACTGCTACATGTAGCTACATGCTAACGTTGGGAAACAACATAAGCACAAACACAGACTTCCACGCAGGAGAGTGGTGTTTGCGTCCCGTATAATTATAAAGCCAAACCCTGTTCTTTTTTTCCTAAACCCAAACATGTGCGTTAGTTGTTGAAGGAAAAAATGTCAATTTGCGGTGTTGTATCGACGTAGTGTGTTTATTTTGAAAGAGACTGCATGTAAACTGTACATTAGTGAAAACAGAAGTGTATTTTGAAGGACAATGTAAGTAACAGGCAGAACTTGACACGGCATCCCAGAACATCAACAACCTTGCGCGTTGTATCTAGACATGGAAAGTCCATGACTAAACATCAATATGTGGCGAGGTTGTAGTGAGAATGTGTTGCCTGAGCAGCAGTAGACTACTACTACTAGAAAGTAGTAGACCTTGTTTCGCTCTATTCAGCACTTACTGAATAGAGCGAAACAAGGTCTAAACAAAGGATGATGATTTTAACTATCAGCTAGAATCACACTCTAAAAATGATTAATGGGGTCAGTTAATAACGCTTAAAATGCAGACGTTTTTCAGCATAAAAGCATCTGTTTGTTTCTTTGTTTCTGTTACGTGTTTTAGTCAGTTGAAACTTATTTTAAAAAATTGACCACTAAATATTACCACAACCTCTGGCTACAGTATATTGGTTCAACTTAATTAAGATTTTTTTGGGCAAAGCTAATAATGCTGGTTGTACCAAAATAACTGGGTTTGTAAGATTGTAAAATACTGATAGGATTTACTCAATGAGGGTAGAGCATGAACTACTGTACTTAAAAAGATATTCACCCAGTGGATTAATTTTTAGAGTGCAGTGTCAGGCGACAAAAAAGAGCTTTGGGAAACTTGAGCAGACAATCTTGTGAAAAATAGAGAAAAGGCTCCAGCCGAGAGGATCCCTCCACTCCTCCCCCTTTCTCATTTAAATGATGGCTTTCAAGGTGCATCCACTTAACTGTATTACAAAACTGTTGTAAATTCTGCAACCTGCGCCTCTCATCTTGTTTTACATCCGTTTGAGTCAATTCTGCAGCACAGACTCAACGAGCAGCTGAAACAGAATCTCTCCAGAACTGAGTCTGACCTCCATAACTGGAAATTCACACCCACACCTACAGGTGAGCGGGGAAGCCGACTTGCCAGTCATTTTTCACCCAGGAGAAATCACACCAATTGCCATTTGGAGAATTAATTCAGTGACCTATGGTAATTTTAAGATTCATTTGCTCTGTGTTGGCTGTGCTTGAACTAGGAATGAGAGCAGCTCTCTTGTTCCTTCACTCATGCAAAATTCATTGTGGATAATTATCTCTGAGTCCCCCACCCAAAAAAGACAAAAAAGCAGCATCTAATGACTAAATCTTTCCATTTGGAACGTGATAATTAAGATCAAACATTTGATCAGGAGCCAAATTGAGTTTCTTTGGCTGAGCGGCACTGAGATAAATCTATCTACAGTAGCTGCACCGGAGAGGCGAGCTCACTCTGGCCTTTTTCTAAAACGCCTGCAGCGATTTTCTAATCTGGCTGCACTGACTTCTCTGTTCAAGGTCAACACTGCAATGGACTGAACTCAGGAAAAAAATAATAAAAGTGTCAGCTGAATGAAGTACTTCCCATGTCTATTCTGAGCTCTTATTGATGATGGAATAGGGAGGCTGAGGAGCTGAGGGAGATGTGTGACCGCGGGAATTAGCTTGTGTCCGTCCATCTGTCTGTAAAATGTTATTTTAGACATGTCTAACGACGCCCTTTAAAAATTTTCATGTTAAAATTACCCTAATTGGCCCAATGGGGGTGTTACAATCAAAGGTCAACATTTTCTAACACTGAAAGGCCATTACTGCTACGTCACTGCATCCACAGAAGATTCCCGGATGATGCCTTCAGGCGCTTTGTTCTGCCATTTAAACACTTACTAAAGATGACATTTTTAAAGGATATGTCCAGTGATATTGTACATTTGTTTATACTGGAACAAATCTGATGAAAAGACCAATATTGGCACCAATGAGGAGCTTAAAGATGAACAGAAATGATCCACAACACAAGTCTGTGGTTGTGTATCACCCTCTGAAACCTCTGAGTAGTTCTATGAATATTTGGAAAAGGTACAGTTATCGAGAAATCGTGATGTGTAAATAAAATGATTGTAATTACTGAAGTCACATAAAGACTCTACATGTATTGGCAGATTGTTGAACTGCAACTTCAGTCACTTCAACATTTATTTCTTTTTTAAATTAAAGGATTTATTTGTGACCATCATTTGTCGTCAGTAGAAACCGACGGGCAATTTTTCCCATAAAGTTCATCTTTGGTGAACTCTGACACTCTGATAGCAAACAGTCCTGACAGAGCTGACCTTTGAGAGCCAGAGAGTCCCAACTCTTATTAGCTGTGTGTCACCATGTAGTTTCATATAATGCTTCCCTAACCAGAGCATAAACTGCTCCACAGCAGAGACATAGTTCACACACAGGAGTCCATGCTTCCAATACATCTTCAAACATATCACGTATTTTGAATGTTATCACTCAGTTAAATGGGCGTTATTAGTGGTTATCGGGGGGTTGGTGAGTTTCCTTTTTGTTTTTTGTTTTAGTTTTGAAAACAGGAGGCACCTACTACGTCTTCTAGTTCTGATCGATTTGGTTCGGGTGAGTCGATTTGTTTAAATATTTTGACGCTGTGTTCAACCGAGTTGCTGATGAGTTTACGCTAGTCCAACCATCTGTTGTTTGTATAGCCTACATACTGATCATACAGTGACGTTGGAGTCATTAGAGTCACATGAGGCCATTTGTGAACGACCATTGTTTTTAGAGGGTAAGCTGTTAAATCTCATGGGCAAGGATGAAAGTGGGTATTTCTAGGGGAAGTGTGGGTATTGGGACAGGCCCCAAATGTCACCAAATTGCCTGAGCAGCAGTAGATATACAGCAGTTACGGAATATGACAAGATCTTAACAAAGGAAGATGATTTTAAGCTCTTTTGTGGCATTTTTCAAAAAAAAAAAAAGGGATTTGCGCCTCAGTGAGTCGAGAGGAGCAGCACCTTAAATCTACCAACTAGCAGCCAGACAACAATATGAATGAGCTGTCATTGTGAGTACTACTTCCACAGTCTAAACAACAGCCTCTATAAAAAGCTTTTATAATTAAAGGTAGATTAGATGCATATTGATGAGATAACAGCAACATATAATAATAGATAATAATAAAGCCAGCTGAAGTCTGTTAAGTCCAGCTTGACTTCATATTTTATACTTTAATTTCTTTCTAAATCTTGTGAATATTTAGTTACATTAACATGTCACAGATGTGAAACATTAGCATTGACGTAACCTAGCACAATCTGGGGTTGTATTTACACTGACAGCAGCTGGCAGTAACACTGAGCCTTCCTCACAAAGGCAGGTTGATTCATTTCAATGTGTTTTTTTTATAGCTGCTGACCGGCTGAACCCATAGACATGATCTGATTTTCTGGGCTGTTCACGGGAGCTCGATAACTTCTGGTCGGCTCCAGGCGGCTTTCTGCCTCTCTTTGTTTCACCTGCTCAGCTGTGAAACTCACAATCCACATGAGTCTGTAAACCTGTTCCAAAATGTGCAATACATTACATTTTCTTTGTTCTACCTTTAAAGATTTCCACAAACCAAACACAGGAGGCTACAGCATCTAACTCAATTTCTGTTTCCATATAGCCAAGAGGCAAATATTATGGCTGGTGCAGCTGCTGAAGGTCAAGGCTGGATTAAGCCACTAGGGGGCCCCGGAGCAAAACTGAGCTGTGGATGGAGAATACAGCTTCTTATAAAAAGGCTTTTTTTTCTCTTCTTATACTTTTTATTACTCATGGCTGTAGTCGTACAGGTACAAAAGCTGTTTAATGATGGTAAACTATGACCTGAAAGACATTTTCCTGCCTGCCCTGTCCTTGGCTGGATGCCAGAGATGGCCGAATATTTCAAAAACAGACTGAATAAACCAGATGTAATCAACCCTGACAGAGAGAAGGGCAGCGATCATCATTCCTCACACATCGGCTGCTATCACACATCCCCTGTACCGCCAGATATCTTAAATCCACTTGCCAATATGTTAGTTCCACAACAGCAATCGAGTCTCAAAGAGATGTGACGCAGGTAAACAGCCGGTGTATTGACAGTGGCGCCGTGACGAGAACACACACGGGGGGTTTTATCAAGGAGAAGCATCTCTGAGTGAAAAAATAAAGCTCAACAGTCTCTGAGAGAGCGAGGCTTTCTGTCAAAACAACAGCTTCCTGATGACAGCAATAACTTTTTATTACTGTCAGTTTGCTTCTGAATTTCAGGAAAGGAGAAAAAATGTTTTTTTTTAGTAAACAGGGAAACATCCCCCGTTTGATGTCATCTGGGAGTCTGAGGAGAAAACTGGTTTCCATGGCGGTGGACGGTTACTCATTACCTCTGAGATTTACACACACATGCACAAAGAAAGACACAAACAAGCAAACAAATATCTTTTTATAAAGTACAGTATATGAACTCACACACAGCTGCACGGTGATGCCTTGTTTATGTTTGATGCGGTGTCTGAGGCGTGACAGTGTTTCTCTCAGGCTGCAGGACAAAGAAAGATTTCACTTTGCTGCAGCACCTCGGCTAAAACTACTCAAAAACTAGAATTACCGCTTCGCGATTGTATCCTCCACAGACCTGCGAAGTTGCAGTTACAGTTTACATCCACGCCTTTCCAGGCTCGTATGTAGCCATGACAGTTCACAATGCTTGAAATGACGCTGGAAAGAAGCTGCATATTCTAAAACATGGATGCTTCACACACACCTTAACCTCAGCCACACAGTTTCAAGATTAGAGTCACCAATTCAGTATCTCTCCTCCTGTGAGCCGGTCTCACTCCAAAGTCGTCAAAACACGCTACTTGGGCAGTGACTTGCAGCATCAGAAACCAATGAAAAAAAGCGTCCTTTAACATCAGCATGATACACGGCTGGTTGCTGTTGTAGTTTAATGGCACCCGGGGGCGTCAGGGGGAAACGTGGTGGGACAAGGACAAAAGTTAAGGCAGCGAAAGTCCGAGTAGGGCGGGTGGGAGAGGTGGTGGATGGGTACGCCAACTTTCACCTCAGAGAACCGTGTTCGCGTCCCGTGAGATCCTAAAGCCAAACCCTGTTCTTTTTTTCTAAACCTAACCATGTGTGTTTATTGTTGAAGGAAAAAAAAGGTCAATTCACAATGTTTTACTGACGTAGTGCTTTTATTTTGAAAGAGACTGTATGTAAACGTTAAATTTCCTGTGAAAACAGAAGTGTATTTTGAAAACAGACAATGCATGTAACAGGCTGAACTTGACACGGTGTCCCAGAATGTCACCAACCAACATACCCAGGGTACCTTGGACGTCGTATGTCAATTAGTATTGGCCAGAAAAGTGTTTAAGCAGAACATTGAGGTGTCAAGTTGACCTTTGACCTTTTGAATATAAAATGTCATTACTTCATTATTTTATCGTATTAGACATTTGTGTGAAATTTATCATAATCAGTGTATGAATTCTTGAGTTTTGGCCGAAAATACGTTTTGTGGATGTTCGTGCCAAACTTGAGGAAACCCCTCAAGGCTGAAACCTGATGTCAAACGAACCCCGGGAACTTAAATATCAAATCTGACATTATCGGTTCTTTATCAGTGCTTTAACTAATATTTTGGTTTATGGTTTTTGCTTTTTTCATCCTGCAGCCTCTCACCTGCACTCTGTGCCGGGGCTGAACTCCTCCACATACACACACACAAACACACACAGCCACAAGACACAGAGTAAAGTCAGTGAACAGCGGAGAGGTCACCATGGAGACAAAGTGAAGACAATCTAAAAATTACGAGTTGACGGCAGCTACACTCGTCACTGTAAGTTCAATTAAACCTTACAGAGAAAGAAGCCAATAATAAATCAACATGTGTTCAGCAAGCATGAACATGTAAACACACAGACAGCGATATTCAATATGCTCCGTCCACAGTCTCTCATCCACCGACACTAACGTTATGTCTGACACAAGGACAGCACGCTAGTTTGGCTGATAGTGAATTGTTACGAATATGTTAAATGTTTTTAGCTTAGTTTGCTACTTATCTTTAAATTGGGCAGATTCTTTTACACTTAGCTGCTGGCTGAGACAAACCAGCACACAGTGTATCACATCAGCAGAGAGGGAGCAGGACAGAGGACAGAGGACAGGGGACAGGAGGAATAATGAATAAAAACTAAACTTCACTCATTATTGTGATGTCAGGAATATTATTTATATAGTGACGATGTTGTAAAAATAACTTTTGCTGCTCTAGAAACAACACTTATTTATATTTTAAATATTCAATAATCATGTTCTGAATTTATTCTTTTTAAATTAATATATTTTCTAAAAAGGCAATTATTTAGAAATGAAAAAGAACTGATAAGAATATTGATAAAGTACCGAATCGATAAGGAGTATCAATAAAAGTAGTAGTATTGATAAAATCTTAACGATATCCATCCCTACTGAAGGCCTTCTTGAGATATTACATTCATGAGAACAAGATGTAGGCAAGGCCACAGTTTTGCCAAATTTGAGAAAGCTCCCTTAAGGCGTTTTTGAGAATGAGACAGACAACCTGAAAATACAACACCTCCGGCGAGGGCTGCCACCAGCACTGAGCGATAATAAAGCTTTAACTTAGAGTAACAGTAACGAGGAAACACAACATGAACATCTCATCACCTTCAAGTTGATGCAAGCAGCTGTTTATTTGCACATCCAGCAGCTCCAGATCAACATGATGATTCATTAGGACTCTTTGTGTTTGTGTCACCTGATGAATGTCAGTCCAACATTGTCTCACTGTCAGCTCTGTTTTTGGTCTCCACCATCTCCCGAGGGAAACATCTGTCCCTTTAGCTGCTAAATGCTCCACTTTGTTCACCAGCTAGTCTCTAACTGTGTGTGTCTGCTGTCTGCTGCTGAGCAGGTAGTGTCGCCTACAGTGGGCTGTCACAGCTTGTTTGCTGAAAACAGCTGGTGCTGCTGGAAAAACAACCATGATGTTTGATGTTCTGAATTCATTGTGCGATGTGTTACCTTTATTCTGTGGGCCATGTGAGCTTCTAAGGCCAAAATTAGGAATAAAGATTTTTGTTTTAAAAGTCCAGTGTGCAGGATTTAGGAGGATATACTGACTCATTTTTAATATGAAACTGGTTTATTCTGTGTTTTTACCGGTTTTAATCTCCTGGTCCATTTGTTTTGGAGAGGAAGAGACCTCTGTGGATAATTCAGCTCCCAGTAAAAACCTCCTGAACAATGAACACTGAAGGACTTCTAACCAGGAGAAGCTTCAGCTGGTGGAAATCTACAATCCTTACTGCTAGATGCCACTAAATCTCACACATTGCACCTTCAAGAGTTCTGAAAGTTAAGACTCTTGAAATGTTTCCAAAGCAAATGTATGATACAGTGATATAATAAAAGGGACATTATTAGTTTAAACAGGAAGGAAGTGACATAGAGCACAGTGCGTAAAAAACAAAACAAAGCCAGCAGGGCGAACCAGGAGAAGCAGAGGTAAAAAAATAAAAATAAAAAATTGGAAAATGTCTCCTGGGCAGACGTGGAGAAGTGAGGAGGCACTTATTGATATATGGTCAGAGGACTACTGGATATATCGCAGTTGCTTGTGGCTACCCACAAGGACAATGAGGTATTTAAAAGGGGGTGGATTTCTGTTTTTGGTCCGGGCCAAACAAGCAGCTGTTGTAACTGCGTGACATTGTCCAGGCGGTTTGGTCTGCTTTAAAAAGTGCAGTGTGAACGTGAACCAAACCAAAAGGTGTGAAGTTTTTCGGCATTCCCTGCCCAATCGAACAAAGTCCCCCGGATTATCCTGGCGTGAATGCGCCCTAAGGGTGTTTTCACACCTGCCATGTTTGGTTCAATCAAACTCAAGTTCATTTGCACCCTCAGTGTGGTTTGTCTGGGCAGGTGTGAAGACAGCAATCACACAACCGGACCTAGACCACCTCTTCAAGAAGGTCTCGGCCTAGTTGTGTTCCAAATGAACTCTGGTGCGGTTGGTTTGTGGTGAGAACATGTTCCGACCTGGATGTGAAGCAACTGCAGTCACATGACACATTGTTTGGGTTAAACATGAGCATGTTACAGTCCTGGAGGATTATTAATGTGCACCTCCTCCTGTACTGCCTTAATATGCACATTCAGCACATCCAATGCATCAAAACATTGTTTTCTAGTTGGAGCCGCGCCTCGTTTTCAAACTGTATGGTTTGACTAAAATGAACAATGACAGCAATATAGTCCACGATGAGCAGCGCTAAAATCAACCTGCGTAGTTGTCCCTCCATTGTGACATTAGAAAGTGTCACATTTATCTTGCAAGTGTACTCTTCTTCAACGTTTGCTTTACTTCCTGGATTTTTCCCACATGGAAATTCTGACCAATCAAGAGCAGCTTTCTCACACAAGGCATTTGATCTGGTCCTCTTGTAAATGCTGCCGTGAGAACACGAACCAACTCTAGGCTATTATACAACTTTGGAACAACATGAGTCCCTGATTCAGACCAAAGGAGACGACTCTAGGTCTGAAAGCACCATAATATTTGCTTAACATCACAAACTACAGCCTCAAAATGACCAGCTGGTTAAATCAACACTCTGAGCTCTGCCTGGCCTGTAAATCACATCTCTCCTCTGAAGCTGCACCTCATCAAACTACATCACAGCTTTAAAAGTCATCTGTATAATTACATTTCTTTACTGAGCAGCACCAGTTCCACAGCAGTTTAATTTCACACCTTCCTACCTCAGCGTACCTTCACATCTTCTCTCATTACCCCGCTCTAACCACAGTGCGTATGGAAACCAGCGTATTTTGTGCTCTTTTAAATGTTGCCATCTTTTCTAGAATAAATAATATATTCCTCTTGCCTTCTACGTTTCTCCAGCTTTTATTCTTTTTTTTCCTTTGGCCGTCCTCTGAGTTGGCGTTTGTTCTAACAGTTTCCAGCTTCTGTTTTTCTGCCAGATATTTTATAACTTCTGCCAAGAATGTTGTTGTTGTCGTTTGTTTGAGGTCCTGTTTGTTTGCTTGTTGTAACTCAGCAGGAGATCTGAAAACTTGTTAACAGACTTAAATGAAATAAGATGAAAAGTGAGAACAGGGGCCAAAGATCAAGTCAATACGTTTTGGTGCAGATCCCAGATTTGGGTTTGTTAGAATATTCTTTGCTTTACATTTTTATTTTTTTCTCATGAACTACTGCAGATGGAATAAAGACGTAAACATCAATATTTTCTTATATTAAAATAACTCATGCCTACCATACACTGGAAGACTTTCAAAAAACTAAAGGCTCATATCTTCTCACATCTCAAGACTCTGCAAAGACCATGTATCTTGCAGGGTCACAATTTGCAAGACTGCAGCTGGTTTCCTTTTGAAATCATCCCCCATCCTTCTCCTTCTAGAAATATACAAGAACAAAAACTTTGAACAAAGGAGCAGAATCAGAAGCAGCTTTTGGCCACAGCTGACCTTGTGCGTGTGTGTGAGCAGTGGTTTGTTCTGAAAAAACATCTAAAAAAGAAAAAGAGAAGACACCGCAGATGTGCTTTTCACTCCACAACACCACCAGTATCCTTTTCCACAGTCCAGGAGGGCCGAGACTCGTTCATGTTCTTGTGCCTCCCAAGAGTTCCCTCCATGGTTACTGTCAACTACAGCCTCGTCGACCAATAGTCATCATTTAGGGCCATTAGTCGACTAGTCGCCCGCATGTTTACGATATTAATCTAATTATTAAATGATATATTTTGGTGGTTTGAGTTGAAGGTGTGAGAAAGAATAGTATCAGTAACATTGTTAACACTGTGCTACATTACAGAGAAATACAAAACCGTACTAATGAACCTTCATTAATATAGGCCTATATTTTATCTACAAGTGCACGTCACACACTGAGCGAGCCGCCTGTTAATGACGCTGTGGGCTAATGGGCATGTAGCTACTTCCATGTTTCAGATGATACGTCATGTTTGTAGTCGACCAATGAAGATGAGTTTACATATCACCTTGGGTTCGTCCTTCACCTTCTCAAAATGATCCCACACTTTGGATTTCCTGCCCGACATGTTATTAACTAGCCTGTGGAATAACCGCAGGTACCAGCCCTGGAAATTAACCTGACTCCTGTCTGACTGCTGAGCGTGGACACTTCCTGTGTCTGTCCTTTCAAAATTAAAGTCACACATGAGTTTCACTTTTTTTTTTGTTTTTCTTTTCTGCAACTAAGCGACCAATGAAATTTTTTTTTCTTTCACAGTTGACTAACAACAACTATGGGGGCAGCCCCATTGTCATCTCAGTTTGCTACTTCCTGTTTGGTGCTGGAGAGATCATGTCATTGAGATTCAGTATTTGAATGAATCAAGACTAAAAGCGTTCTATAATATTGAACATATCTGACTTTATATAAACATGAACATGAGAAAAAGACTGGATTAAAAGAACACTTCACCTGCAAAATGACCACTGATATATTGATTCCTCACCCCGTGTTGACTTTGTGAAGAAAAAGTTTTCTGTCATGCCTCCACGGTGAACGGAGAATCCAAAAAAAGGCGAACATTCTTCATGAATTGACATAAACAGGGGTTGCATTTAACGACAGTAAAACTAAATCAAAACATCTGTTCACAAACTCTCAAATAACTTGTGCAGTATAATCCAAGTCTCATTTATCCAGTTTTATGCTTCCCAAACACATGCGCTGTCACGAAAATATTACAATATAAAACACGTACGCCTACGTGTAGTGCACCCTGAGCGTCCCTGAGCACATGCATGTGTATGAGCTCCTCTTGAGCAGAGTTCAAACGTACTGTATGCTTCTCGTCTGTGGGTGAGACCGTTTGTATCGATATGTTTTAAAATGTACTGTTTTATTTAAAATACATGTGTTTGTGAAGCACTGAGCAAACAACTGGGCAAAGGTGACTTGGATTATACTGCACAAGTTGTGTGAGAGTTTGTCAACAGATGTCAGTGTCAAATGTGAACCCTGTTTACTTAAGTTCGTGAAGAATGTTCGCCCTTTTGGATTCCCATGAATTCATCACAACATGAGGCGAGTGACTGATATGCAAATGGTCAATTACTGGCGACTTATTCCTTTAACACAGCTTGATCTGAGTTTTATAACCACGTTACATGAAATCAGTGAGATGACGGGAGAGCGCCGCAACTCCAGCAACAATCTGACAATTTTATCCCAACACTGGACAATAGTCCATGAAGGTGAAATCACTTGAAAAGTTGTTTGGTGCTGAATGCTTTCTAGAATGGAAGCAAAGACAAGCCGAAATAATTTGAATTTAAAGTGACATTGCTCATTTTTGGATCTTAAAGGTCCAGTGTGTAGGATTTAGGGGGATATATTGGAGATGTTGTAATAATATAATCAGTATGTTTTACTTAGTGTTAAATCACTTGAAAATAAGAATCGTGTTTGAAGAATGAGCTGTTTATGTCCACACAGGGAGGAGCGGGTTGGAGCGAGTCTTGCTTATGGAGATCGCCATGTTTCTACAGTTGCCCAGAACAGACAAATCAAACACGGGCTTTAGATGGGGCCATTTGTGCCAACGTAGTTAGAGCCCATTGAGCAGCATCAGACAGCCACTGATTTCTAATGTGAAACTGCTTTATTCAGTGTTTTTACTGATTTAAATAACCAGATCCGTTGTCTAGAAGAGGATGAGACCTCTGAGGATAATTTTGTGCTCAGTAAAAACCTCCTTAATGTCTGGATCTGAAGTTATTAGAGGAATAAGTTGAGCACGCAGTATGCTGCCTGTCTCTGACGTGCCAAACAGCATTGGAGAAACACTGATTTTGAAAAACTAAAAATTTAAAGTCTGAACTTTTCTTTCTTGGATCACATCACTCACAGAACTGAACCTTCAGACCACTGAACAAACCACCAGGCTCTACTGATTTTCGTTGGCATATCTTTGGTCCCACAGTTGCCTCCATTTTGCTTCCCTGACTCTAAAAATTACTTTGCAACTTTATTTCAAAAATTCCATATAAATAAAGTTGTTTGACTTATATTTTATGTCAAAATGTCAAGCAGTCGGAGCGACTCAGCATCCATCTGTGTTTGTCCTAGACCGTGCTGCTGCTCCCGCAGACACTCGCTGTCAATAAAGATAAATGTTTCTGAGACCTCGCAGCTTCTGGCGGTGACATTACAAATTCTCCCTCCCGCCTCACTGCTGGGCTCCGTTAGCTGGGGTGTGGTCCTCACTAAGGTCCTCAGAGAGCTCAGCTCACTGGTGTGATGAACAGGCCTCAAAGCTGTCGGCGTGGAGCCTCCTTCTGTTATCTCTCATCTGAGCCGGACAGCGGGGAGTTTGGAGGCGATGCTCTGCTTAAACGATGAAATATGACCTGTAGCCTGCGGCTGGTCAACCCCCCCACAGCACAGCCCACCACTCCCTCGACAGCCCTGCTTTAAACATGACAAATGACAAAAGGCATACCAAGGGCAGCCCTGTGGTAACACGAGGACCCCGAGTACCAGCCGAGGAATTATCCCGCTAATCTCCAAGCGAAAGCGGCGTGCAGGCTTCAGCCAGCTGCGCATTTATATTCCACCTACGCTGTGAAACTTTAATGCAGCATCTGACTGGGATAACCCGCAGTTTGAAAACTTCTAGCATCAAACATTCTCCTCAGCCTGCATGCAGAGAGGGCGTGTAAACAGGAATAATCCATGTGAAGCAGATCAGGGCTTGTCATGTCGAATCTCACAGCCGTCGCCTGTAAGCTTCTTTCTTCTCGCTACACTCTTGGCGCAAACTGCCACTTCCACTCGCTCTCTCTCTGTGTTCTGTACCAGTTCTGTCAATCATGTCATCCTCGTTGCATCCAGACAACCTGGCTTCCTATCACCCACCTCCTCCTCCTCCTGTCTGTAGTTTCACTAAGTTGCCGAGGCAACAAGCGGATGCTGCGCTATCCGTCATCTCTGCCTCTCCTCCGCTGGTGGCATCCAGACGTTTCCTGTGGCTGAAGTACAGGCGCACAGTCCTCACTGAATACAACTTGTAATTTAGATGATTCAGAACCTGACATTTCCATAGCAGATGGATGAGAGGAGGAAGAGCGTTTGCCTTAAACAGGAAAAACACATTGTTTAACGCTGCAGAACATCACTGTCACAGTCGCAGCTACTCTGTGAGTCTCTCCCTCCGAGGATGACGAGGCGTCCCAGCAGGATGATGATAACAGAACATTCATTCACTTCTGAGCTCGTGTTATCCGTCAAATCAAACGATAGTTTAATCTCTAAAAGCAGACAGCCTGTAATCTTTGTCTATTAAATCAAACTGTTGTGCTGGTGGATCTTCTACAGCTGCTCCAACTGTGCTGTTTGTTTTGCCAGCGAATCCCTGGAGGCGTCGGCGTCCTGGAGGCCTCTTGTTTGTCATCCATCAGCCTCCTGGAGGTGTGACTGGCATTACTACCTTCTCTGATTTGGAAGCCAATGATTTCCTGTTCCTGAGCCATTGATTTTCATTTGCATTGTTGATGGATGCCGTGTGCTGAGAAACACCAGATGCCCACGATGCAGCATCAGTTTCATGCCTAAACATCTCGGACGACTACGACCAGTTTATGTTTGAAAGTCTGAGATTGTTTGTTCCAACCCAACCACCAGAAAATAAATGTTGCCATTGTTTCTGCAAACCACAAATACGTTACATTTCATATTAACATTTCTAAAGTGTAAAGTGGTGTAGTATATGTGCTGAATTTGTCATCTGGAGCTGGAGGGGATGGTGGATGGTGTTACACCGTGGCAAGATGCCTACCAAGCTGTAGACCACTGTTTGAGACCAACAAACAACAAAACCTGTTGCTATTTCGTGAGTCATTGCTGAGTTTCCTGCTGCTTTGCAGGCATCAATTGTGGGTGTTTTATAGGTACCCATCACTTTTTTCAGCAGCCCTCAAATGTCGGTATTTTTTAGCGACCTATGGTTGTCTTTCTAGGAGCCTTTTAGCCCTCAAGTATGGGTATTTTTTAGGGTTGGGAACGATTAACCGATACGACCGGATATCCGGTTTGACAAGCGAGAGATACGGCTACGTCGGCAGCAGCCTCCTCAATCGATACGAATCAGCCATGAATCGATTGTAGAGTCATGGATCGGGTATTGCAAGACTAGCAATCGGTTGACTGGCTTTACAGTTTGCATCTCTAAAACAACGCAAGAGCCGGCGGCATGCTCTGTAGCAGGCATTACTGACAATGATAATGGATGTAAACATCAGCGCCAGCATGACCGGTGGAGCTGAGGAACAGAAGCTAATGCTGGTTGGATAAACCAGGGAGCAGCCAAGCCGCAGCAGAAACTAAAGGCGAATCCTGCCGGTTGTGAGTTGAACACGGGGTCACAGACACAGACAGAAATACGTATTCCTGTCAAATATGGCGGCGCATGATAACGGCTTACTGGCGACCGACAAGCCCAGCTCCAGGTCCAAGAAGTCTTCGTCGGTGTCATGACTGCCCAGAAATACCAGGCGAGCCGTAGCAGCACACAGGTATGTGACGTGTCAGAGGAGAAACGAGCCGTTCACATTTCCACAAACCTCA